>NC_089766.1:3311007-3556007 GCF_040412425.1 Macrobrachium rosenbergii
ATGGCACTTGGCATGTTTCTTGACTGAAAAGCTCATATAATATATAAACACAGTATATAAACACAGTATATATATATATATATATATATATATATATATATATATATATATATATATATATATAATATATATATATATATATATATATATATAAACCTAGCCACTCCTTTATCAAAAAAAAAAAAAAAAACATCAAAACACCATCGCATTCCCAAACAAATCCCATAAGCCATCCCATAGTTTTGAAAGACGGGCGTGTTGTATTATCCACACCGTAAGTTTAGAGTACAACCACAAACTTGTAAACACCGGCGAGTAAACTACGCGTACCGAACGCCCTCCCCCTAAACGGAACGTGTTGATAAACAGAGTACTCATTTCTGTACACACATATCCATCAGTGAATAAGGATGATTGAACCACGTTGCTAATATATTTTTAGGGTTAAAGTTAATGACAGGTCCAGGTATTATTATGGAGGTGAGGAGATATGTATGTATGTACGTGTGTATATGTATATATATATATATATATATATATATATATATATATATATATATATATATATATATATATATGTATATATATTTTTTCCTTAAATAATAATAATAATAATAATAATAATAATAATAATAATAATAATAATAATGGGTCCACAATAATATAATTGTTTAAGGCTCGTGTAAAATTTATAAAAGCTTTCGAACCCTATTCTGGGTTCAACTCCTGTCACAAGATGAACCCAGAGTGAGGTTCGAAAGCTTTTATAAATTTTACACGAGCCTTAAACAATTAGGCTATATCATTGTGGACCCTTTAGTACATTTATGAACTCTCGTGATAGAGAGCTTTTCTCCCAAATAATAATAAGAACAATAACAGATTGGAAAATTATGATAAAAATATTACTGATACAACAAACGAGATTTAATATAATAAGTGTGAATTTACATACATACACACTTCTTATATGTATTATATATATATATATATATATGTGTGTGTGTGTGTGTGTTTGTGTGTGTGTGTGTTTCTATAATAAGTAATAAAATAAAAACAATAAGGAATCTACTGACGATAATCAGCAAAAACAACTATACCACAAAAATCCTCTGATACAAAAATTTTTAAAAAAATATGTTTACTTTACAAATTCTCTCAATGAACAGTACTTCACTCTGTAAATAAATTCACTTCAAGTTATTACGTCCACAAAACACAAAAATAAAGGAAAGAAACTATTGGACATTACCAAAAACTTACCCCGTCCTTTAAAATGCTGAGAAAGCATGGAAAATAAAAACATTAGATTAATATGAGTGAAAAGCCACAATATTGCATATGAGATTGTATTTCCAAAATACAAAAAAGGGTAAAAAGAGGGGGGGAGCTTTCAACCGTTTGCACAACGGTCCTCTTCACTGCGAAATGTAATCATGTAGACCATATACTTTATAATAAGCTAAAATAATGGTATAAAATACCTTTTCAATGTAGTTCACACTAATATGAATTAACGGAAGAATTATAATTGCCTTTCCACACAATATTTTTATTGTTCACAAAATGAAGAACGAATATTTTGATAGCCAAGTTACACAGTTATACGATGTGGAGCATTTCCAGCACTGAGAGAGAGAGAGAGAGAGAGAGAGAGAGAGAGAGAGAGAGAGAGAGAGAGAGAGAGAGAGAGAGAGAGAGAATATCTTCTGTTCAAACCTTTATAACACCACCTTCTAAGGTCTACAGCATGTAGTCACACAAGGAAAAGTAAAGATACTAATACGTATATTTATCTTTTGATAAAAAGTCAAACAGTTATACCAAGTGGAGCTTTTCCGGCACTCAGAGAGAGAGAGAGAGAGAGAGAGAGAGAGAGAGAGAGAGAGAGAGAGAGAGAGAGAGAGAGAGAGAGAGAGAGAGAGAGAATAGAATCTCGAGACCCAGGAGCAATCAGATACGTTGGAAGTTAATCAGATTACAGGTGCAATCTGCTCAGGTAAAACAAGATTTCTCTTTGCTCTTTTCACACGAGGAAATAAATTTCTGACGGTGTCAAAGGCCTAAGGCCTAATTATCAGAAATTCTACAGGGCATATAACCCGTTATATGCTATTCTATAACTTTCTCTCTGTTATCTTTCTGGGTGCCAATAACACTCGAACATCAAAAAACGTAAATACACATAAAAGTAGTTTTTCATTTTTTTGCAAATCAGGTGACCCTTTCTGGCCCAGACCCAAAAACAAAGCAAGGGAAAGACAAGGAAAGAAGAAGGGTAGCCTTAGCCACGTCTGTACAAGATATCATCAAGTTCATAAGACAGGAGATACAGAAGATGATAAAGAATTCCAAATCTGTACAATTCATAATGTCAGCCTTATGAATTATGCATTTATTAACAGACGCCATTTGCTACCAGCCATTACATAGAGCGAGAGAGAGAGAGAGAGAGAACTTCTGTGACTGTGTGTGTGTGAGAGAGAGAGAGAGAGAGAGAGAGAGAGAGAACTTCTGTGATTGTGTGTTTATGTGTGTGTGTGTGTGTGTGTGTGTGTGAGAGAGAGAGAGAGAGAGAGAGAGAAGAGAGAGAGTGAGAGAGAGAGAGAGTTGTGTTGTGTGTGTGAGAGAGAGAGAGAGAGAGAGAGAGAGAGAGAGAGAGAGAGAGAGAGAGAGTCATTTCAACGTATTAAACGCAATTACACTGACCGTTACGTGACCCTGATCCAAAACAATGGGGGAGGACCTCGGCCAAGGTCACTGGGTGGGAGGGTGCACTGAGACTGATGCAAATGAATGTTTTCGCACAAGTAAAACAATTCGTTCTTCACCTCTTTACTAGTATGTACACATACTGTTTATCCTGTGTATGTTATCTATTTATCTAAGAAGGGTTGTGTAATGTCGGCCTATTGTGATAAAATGTAATATGGATAGTACCCTTCCCTGACCCCCTTAAGCATTGTTCTTTGAGCTGTTTCTCCGGAAGTTGAATCTATCTGTCTATCTGTCTATCTATCTGTCTATCTGTCTATATATATTATATATACATATATATATATATATATATATATATATATATATATATATATATATATATATATATATATATATATAAAAAACCTTTCAATTCTTTCTAAGTCCTTTGGTGACGAGATTGCTATTTCCCAACCGCTCCTTACTTCGGCTGCAACTTACCACAGTCGACCAACCATCAGGAACATAAATTAATGCTTGTGTCAATAATTAAGAATCCGGGTACCACAACCCCCCACCCTCAACACCCCCACCCATGCATATGTGTTTGTGTGTGTGTGTGTCGATGTCCTGAATCAAATACTGAATTTTACATGACCACGAACCCCTACCTTTATTAATAATAACATTCAAAGACCAGCTACCGACCTCGAGCATAAATTGCAATATAACTGCTCGAAAACAAGTCTGGCCAAGTCAGGCAAACGTTTAATAGGCGCATCAAGCGAACTGTGAAACTTGAAAGGCCTGTCCACACTAGGAAACATCGTTTGCAAACAGTTTGAAAATTGTTATGGAAACCGTTGGGAAACAAAGTTTACAAACTGTTTCTAAACTGTTTACAAACAGTTTTCACGAAACTGTTTCCAAACAGTCTGCAAACAATGTTTCCTAGTGTAGGCAGGCCTTAAGGATCGAAAAATGCCTAACAGAATCTTGCTGTTAACGGTCAAGAGAGACTCATGTCAAGACCAAGATCTGGTATAACGTGGCAGAAAAACTGACAGTATTTAGCGAGACATTCCTTGCACTCTCTAATTAGCACGATTACGAATAAGCGTCACTCTTTCCCTTACAAGAACACGTGCAAACATACACACTGCATCGAAACATTACGCTTTCATTTTCTAGGAAAGGGTGCCCCCTAATTCTGATAAAAACTGATACAACTCGACTGCGGTCATAATCAAATCCTGTCTCTAATAATCGACGAAACATCTGGCAGCATTCAGAAATTACTAAGACCGCGGGATTTTAGAATCTATATAGTGTTAAGACTATAGAAGCCATTCTTAAGCCCTGAAGGCAGTAGGCCTATATCCCCATAGTTTGTCATTTAAATGTTTTTCTTCTTGTCATTTTTATCCATAATTTTTTCAGCCTATTATTTCACTTGTATTTCATTACAAAACTTTTAGTATTAACTATAGGAGTACTTTGTCAGGTAACAGGCTTTTCTAAAAGCCTTATAGCTCGGCCAGGGATTGTGAATGTAAAGTGAGGCTATAATCCCACTTAACCAAGACTCATTCAATAAAAAAAAAAAAAAAAAGGATTTTACCACAATTCACCATTGTCATCAACAAAGTAACCGTGTCTATCATTTCCATTTCAACATCTTAGACTGTCTTATCTGAGAGAGAGAGAGAGAGAGAGAGAGAGAGAGAGAGAGAGAGAGAGAGAGAGAGAGAGAGAGAGAGAGAGAGCGTCTTTGAGCCTATCAGGTTTATAAAGGGGAGAATGAGAGAACCATACGCCCTACAGCTACCACTGAGAGAGAGAGAGAGAGAGAGAGAGAGAGAGAGAGAGAGAGAGAGAGAGAGAGAGAGAGAGAGAGAGAGTAAATGCCTATTCGGTTCAGTGAGACAGCCACATGGTTCACACAGAAGGCCGTGCTCTTACACCGTTTAGAGACAATTGCACGGTTTGGACATACAACCATATGTCTATACAGGTCAGAACAACAGCTAAATATACCTACACGGTCCAGACAACTACAGGCCTATACAGTTTAAGACATCTCTAGGCCTATATGGTTCAGAGCCATCTGTAAACCTATATAGTTCAGAAATCTGTAGGCCTATGTAGTTCAGAGACATCACTAGGCCTGTATGTTCTGTGACGGGTGTAGACCTATACAATTCAGAGCCAGCTGTAGATGTGTCAATAGAGTTCAAACACAGTTACGTGCTAACAGAAATGCGTGCCTACATGGTTCAAAGAAATAACTTCATGGTTCAGAGAAAGAGAGAGAGAGAGAGCACATGCACAGTTCAGACCAACAGCTATATGCCTATACGGCCCAGAGAAAAAGTTAACAGTTCAGAGAAACAGTAATATGTCTACACAGTCCAAAGCAACTGGTGCGTGTACATATACACACATACACACACACACACAAACGAGAGAGAGAGAGAGAGAGAGACCTACACCATTCAAACGTCATTTCCAATGCAAAAACTAAAATAGCAGCACCCTGTCACTACGTTCAAACATCCGACAAACACTAGTAAAACAAACAATAACACCTCTGAATACACAAACTCTATAACCGTACCCCAAGCAGGAGAAATGAAATGCATACGAAATCAGCTGTACTTTCATATTCAAAACCACAAAACACACACACACACACTTATTCCTGACAGGACCCCATAACAGGTTTGTTTGCGTCGCCATGCGTTGGGTGACACCACGGCAATATAAAATCGTGGCCATACCAGTCCTCAGCTGCGCTGACAGAATAACAATACTATAGAAAGTCGCAGATACCTGTCAGGTAAACGACAGGCAAGTGTGGAAATGTACTACATTATACCCTCTGTATATTGGTATCAGAGACTATACATACTCTGCCGGTTATGAAAATATGGTTGCCATAACGGTCCTCCATTTAAAAAAAAAAAAAAAAAAGTTTTAAATAACTCTACTCTATAAGCTTCAGCCTAGTACAGTAGTCGAATATGTTATATCTTTTTATAAACTTTATGTCTTAGTGGCAGTCCTGGTTACTATATATATATATATATATATATATATATATATATATATATATATATATATATATATATATATATATATATATATATATATATGACTGCCATGCTATTATCCCAAATAACTACACAAAAGGGGCCTATAACCTCACTGATAAGCTCAGGCAGGATAACAAAGCATATTATAATCTCTCCATGTCTAAAAAAAAAAAACAAAGCTATGCGATACCTGAAAATTCTTCAAGGTGAGCAACTTAGCACAATGGTTATTGTATAGGCCTAGATGCAGAGTTGACAATAAATATTATTTCTTTATATATTTATGAACAACTTAGTACAATGGTTATTGTATAGGCCTAGATGCAGAGATAATAATATTATTTCTTTATTTATCATATAATTATTCCGCTACTGAATTAATCTTTGAATCTACCGACTAAATTTCTACATCAGCAGCAAGAATTTGGTACATTCAATTCACAAATGAAATGTTAAAAAGTTTATATACAGTATAGAACATCAAACACTCTCCATGAAGTTAAAATTTATATATAACTACACACTTGCATGCATATATATATATATATATATATATATATATATATATATATATATATATATATATATATATATATATATAATTTTGCTGTGCTCACAAGCATTGCGAAAGCTAGGCCTACAACCATACTACTATCATTTGCCGTTACCTAATGTTGCTTTAATACATTTCATGAATTTCCTTTCACTTCGCAAACATTCCGAAAACATTTCTAAAACATTCCAAAGCAAAAACTAAATAGAATTAAAATTAAAATAAAACTAAAAAGGGGCAAATGAAACAATAAATATTTACGCAAGTTCACGAACCTTGATAGCCACGGCGCTGATTACAATGGATTTCGCATACACAAAATCACAATTATCACGATTCGAAAGAAAATATATGTCTGTAATTCACAAAGTGTCACAACAATTACAGTTTTAAAATATATATACGTCAAATCCGGCCGAATTCGTCAAGAATGTAAAGCACCGTTTGACTGAGCGCCCTCAAAGAGACCTTGGGAAAACGTTCTCCCGTTGTCCAGTGATTCACGATCGGTATTTCTCGCCGAAACGGGATTTTAAAAATGAAAAATAACATAAAAATAATAAAAAAAAAAGAATCACTGCCACAAAAGACATTTTAAAAATATAGGGTACTGTAATTTTTTTAAATAGACCTATATACAAACATGCGTTACAAAACCGGCAACTTTTGAAAACTTTTTCGAAGCTGGGCCGAGGTTTGAAATTATAAAGAGAGAGAGAGAGAGAGAGAGAGAGAGAGAGAGAGAGAGAGAGAGAGAGAGAGAGAGAGAGAGAGAGGAGGACCAGCTGGTTGTCAAAATATGCCTCGGCGGTTCCTCCCTCCTGTGTCCCTTTAAACTCGAGTAACCCTTTATAGTTGTGGAAACTATTTGGCAGGGGCGAAATTTTACCGAATAACCCCTTGGAGGGGGTTAACGCAACCCTTCCGAAAGGGGTCGTGTAAAGAACAAACCTTTAATTCACTCTCGGCGCCTCCACTTACCTTTTCCTTGGCTCTGCCAGCATGTTTTTGGACGGCCTTCGCGATGATTCCCCCTTTCAAGTCCGCCATCTTCGAGTCCTAGACCAACACTGGGAGAAAAGTTAGAGATCTCGCGGCGGCTCTCGTAACACCACACTCTTGTAAAAACCTCTATCCGGAGTTCAATCGCAAATGGCCAGTTAATAAACTTCGGTCCGTATAGTTACTATCCAGTGCACTGCGTTATGATAGGTGTTATATTTTTCCCCGAGCTGTTCACCCGAGAGATACTATAATACAACTGATCGCCACCGAAGAGCATCACCCCCACCGTCCCGACCGCATTATTGGAACGCCCCGTACCGAGTTCTCCTCAAAAGTAGCTAAAACTCTGCGAGATTTTGTCGCTGTTTATTTTCAAGGTCCCTGTGCTGTTTTTCTTTATTTCTTCGAGACAGCCATCCCCTATCTGTCTCTCTGGTCATGTCACCAGTCACTGGTTGTCTTTGCAACGCATCCCGGTAGAGATATAAGCCGTGTAATTTGACACCGTAAGTTGGGGGGTGTCGTGATGCAACAGGTGTTAAGGGGAGGTGCCACTACTCGCCAGGTATGACCAAGTTTAACTATAATGCCGTACTGTGCCACCACTCGGAACCGCTATCATCCATTATGCGTTCAGATGGCCCCTTTTCGTCCTCTACAAATCACTCTCTTCTCTTCTCGGTTTTGACCTGTTCCGTGGATCGTGGCATTGTGAAGTCAGAGCCATCTTTTGCATGCCTATGACGTCTCATTTGAGCCAATGAGTGACTGATATATGAATCATCTCGTTGGCACTGCTTACTTTACCCCCTTCCCCTCCTCTTCCCCTCCCCCAAACACCAAACCCCTATCTGTGCACATGATGTTATCATGGCAACGCCTACCATACACCATATCAGTAATCTAAAAGACAGTATCTAATCTTTTTTTGTCACATCAGTGTCATGACAGTCGCATCAAAATTATAGTTATTATGAACAATGTCGCTCTCTTGATAACATATCAACTCAATCTGACATGGAAACAACTGGCTTCAAACAACATGGTGTTCAGTTGTTGTCGAAGGAGCACACACACAGATTGATGTGTATAGACCGAAGACCAATTTATCCCCGAACGCAGTGACACCCAGCTGGTCTATTTTGGTCTTGTTGCATCCATCTACATCTCGCACTCTTTCTTCCTTTCTTTCTCTTTCTCTCTCTCTCTCTCTCTCGAGGGTTTCTAACTTCCTTTCAGTTTGCCTTCCGTAATCGCTACGCATTAAAAGGCCATTTATGCGTTTAGTAGGTCAGTGTGGCTCCAATTTGCATCATCAGACTGCCCATCTGTTATGTTGTCGTACTAGCAGGCGACATCAGTGAACTTGTTTGCAACATCGTGACAACTGTATTGAATTTGTTCCTTGGTTCAGGACAAACTGTGTTAACCATTAAATTCCATCTCTCTGACTCCTGACAGTGGTGACCCTGTGTTTTTCAAAAACTCTTTTGGGATGAGACCGCTAGGCCTAAGAATTTCTCCATTCCAGTTGCAATTCACGACAATCAACCTATTTCTTTTTGGGGGGGGGCGGTGTTGACAGTAGGATTTAATGGAAAGAGAGAGAGAAATCATTTTGTTTCTTTATCCCACTCCACACTGCGATTTACATACTCAGGGAAGACTGACAATTAGCTACAACTATCATTCATCTAATGGTTGACTAAACTTCATCCTTTTCTCACTAAAGTATGTTTGATTTCAGTAACAGCAAATACCATCAAGACATTCTTTCCTCGTGCATACCAGCTGCTGGTCTATTTTTGCCAGGCTTACTCCTCTTGGTGAAGTAATATTTACAGTTTTGTCCCATTCTGCTCCAGCGATGTTCACACATTCGCGTCAGGTGAACTCAGATAAGCTAAGGACAATATGACCAAACTTCAGTGTCTTTTTTTTACGTAATTAACAAACCGAGTACATTAATGAACTTAGATTCACTTTTAGAGAGAAGTTGCAAGATGTTTTTATTTACATTGCTACTTGGAGTTTACTGTACTCTAATCTTTCTCTAACTCACAGCTTTCACAAAGTGTGGCCTTGCATCAGTCTGTCAGACAAAACTGCAATAAAATGCATTGACAGGGCTTTCACGAGGGTGCATTTGTATAAAATTCACTACAGCAAATTGTCAGTTTAACAGACCTCTACTTGTCAGCTATATGTTCATGATGGTTGTTTTGGTAAGGTACTTTTGTAGACATAATGTATTTTTTGCAGATAATATTCTTAAATTGAATGATAAGTTTGTGGTAGAAATTATACAGCATTACAGCTAGCTGTGGAATATCATGAATTGTAGGTTGTGCTATAGAATCGACATATTCAATTACTTGAATGTAGATCGCAGTCACATTCTACAATAAAACCTGTCAGAGGAGAAATAAATAAAACGAAAAACATTCATCACTTTATTAAACAATGTTTCACAGAACAAAATACAATCTAGTAAGATGTCGACATATAATTACTATGAGAAAATGCATAGATCATATACCAGGTACTTTACTGAAAATGTTAGAACCACACTAAATATATAATCACCTCTAAAGAAACTGTGACACTCCAAAATGCACCAGAAACTTTCACAAGAAACATTCGCAAAAAACAATACTGCACCAATTTTGGACTGCTGAAATCCTTCATTCTCATGTAACATAAACCAAAGTCCATGTATTCCAACCTTAAGAAGCCTCTGCTTCAATAAACAAAACGTTCTACTAAAACACTGACGAAGCCACAGGTACATAAACTTAATGCTGTAATGCAATGGACCACAGAAATATTCCCACCTAACGTAAAGTAACGAACCGATATGTAATTACTGTATTCCAACCTTCTGAAAATTGAGCCTCTAGACACGTTCAGACCATTGTACTGACAGAGCCATAAACTAATAAGCAACTCTACTATCATGTTGTACTAAACCATCTTTTTCTCACTGGAAGTAACAAAGCACAATGTAAATATTCCAACCTCCCATAATCCTGAACTTTGAGCATATTCAAGCTAAATCGTCAATGAATCCATAGAGGTAAATGGAAATATTCCTTCATAACATAACAAGACAAAATACAATAATTCCAACTTTTATTAACCTGAGCCTCTGGACAAAAGTATTCTGACAAAAATACTGGCATAGCCAAAGACACAAACTGAATACTGGACTATTGTGGACCCCTAAAATATTCTTTCTTCGCATAAAAGTAACAAATCAAAATACAAATATTCCAATCTCCCAAGACCTGAGCCTCTGGATGAAAGTATTCCTTGTAAGGCACTAATAGTCGTAAAAACACAATACTGGAAAGAGGCAGTCCTTTCATAAAATATCCATGAAAAGCTCCACTTCCAAACTATCAAGAACAACGATCATTATTACAGACGAGTTTAACAAGACCGATAGGCAACCGTTTCTAAGGTTCTTGTTAAACCTTCCAAAAGTATTTGTTCCTAAATGATGTGAAAATTGAACCAAGGGTTTAAAACCTCGTTTCTTAAGTGGGAAGAAACCACCTGAAACAAACCAAGACTGGTCTTTAACAACACAAAAAACAAGTAGAATGGACCAAGATTGATTTTTAAAGCTGTAAACAACATGGAATGGACCAAAAAAGGTTTTTAATACTGTAAAAATAAACTACTAAAAAACTTTACTATGGCAGTGGATGTAACTGATGCATCTACAATACAATATACTTTACGAGAACATACCATCTAGCGGCACAAAGAAATATTCCTAACTTAAGAGGTCTGGCTGAGGAAACAAACAAGTCTTGATGAAGAATTTCCTATGCTAAATAAATACAGCACCCATGAATTAGTCTACACCAAATGTAACTAAAGCCCAAGGTTATCTCAGGTTAACTAGGTATTGGGAATAAGAACAAATTACATATAAAAACAGGATAAACAATGAAGAGAAAAATTGTTATACTCAAGTCAAAGAAAGTTAGAAAAAGAATACTGGTTTATGCATTGTATCCATTTAGTAAACTGGCAATGAATAAAGAGATCAGAAATAGCAACACCCTCTGCAAAGTATCAAAATGGCTGAGAAAAATACAAAACTTATTTGGCATTAAGTTAACTTGGAAATCAGTTTTGATTTACACTGAGGATACCTTCAGTGCAAAGTGCACTGTCAGAGTTGTCCTACAGCCTAAAAGAAGCAGGTTTTAACACAGCTGTTCTTTTATAATTATACAACCTTTTGGTGAATATTAAGCTTCACTAATTCTGTGTTCATATCAAACATGCCATTGCCTTTTATAGCCTTTCGCTAAGGTTCAAAATCCAAACAATTAGTCTCTGGACAACATCAGATATCCATGGCAACCGTTTATTTATGATAAAATGTTCTCAAGAAATTTCAGTTCATCCATCTGAAAAATTAGGAAACTTTTTTGAAAGACCACACCAGACATATCAAATACTTTTTCCCGGGTAAAAAGAAGTTATTTCAAAATACCCACAGAAACTGAAATACGAAAGCAAAAGTACGAACACTACATTCATGAGAGGTAGATTCTGACCTTTAAAACTCAAAAGTTCCAACATTCTCCTGCACTGCAAAAACTGGTTCTTCCTGTCTGATGCAAGATCATCTCTTTTCTTTCAAATGTGCAGCACCCCAAGTTGAGCAATTTGCCTAACAATTCTGGCCAAAAATACAGTCCTGTATATTTCTTTTTAACAAAAAGTTTTAAATTAAAAATACAAGAGCCTAAGGGGACACAAAAACTACAGTAATAAGATCTAAAGGGAATGTCAAATACCTGGGAGTTCAAAGACTATGTCAGCTTCTATTCTGAGACAGCCATTCACTGTAATCAACTACACTACTCGTATACGTCCCTTGTAAGGATAATTACTGGAATGTATGACTGATATGCAACAAGATATTCCCTGTAAAATACACAATAAATTAATGAATAAACAAAAAGAAAGGCACTTTTACTGTTCCTTTCATTTTGAGGAGAAGAGCACACTTGACCATATTATGTCAAAGGTTCCAATAAGATTAAGTACATAACTAAGGAAAAACAATATGGTCATTAAAACACTGTTATCTTGATGACCTTTGGAGTTTATATCATTGGCTGTTCATCCTGTAATGACTATCATTATAAGGATCATACATTAAAACCTGAAGGGTCTAGGTAACCTTAGGTATCAACAGAGATTCTGAAAGACAAAAATAATATTAACCACCTATGAAATTCCAATGTAGCATAAGGAAACTGAGTGCCCATCAAGTAGCTCTTCGACACTATATTTTAAAAAGAGTGGACCACTTAGCAAAAATAAGCTATGATTGTTACCTAATGTACTGGACAGTACAGCTATGCCACAGAACCTGAAATCTATCTTACCTGAAAATCTTTTACAAGAAACTTATATTAGAAATATGAGATTAACATGTAAACTTGAATGATGGAATGTAAAATGCATAGAAATTCAGAGGTTCTTAGTCCATTATAAAACATGTCTGTACCACAAGACTCCCAACCAAAGCAAAGAAATTTCCTGGTCCTTTGTGAAGCTTATAATTAATATCACACAATCTTTTGAAAAACTTATCATTACCACTCTTTCACATCTAAGATGCTTGTCAGCATAAAGATTCAAAATCAACATTGGAAAGTCTGATAAAATATATATAAATATATATATACTGTGTTTTCAGTCTTACTTAATTAAGTACAGAAGAATATTCTTGAAAAAAATATAATTCAGATTCCATTTCCATTAAGTTGCTCCAGATCTATCTGATACAAAATATGCGACGGATACGATTTATTTGAAATAATCTTACACACAAGTGCCCCTGTGCTGTATAGTAATACACTATGAAGACCTTAATTTGAAAAATATGTGATATATATGCCTACAAAAATAACTGACGATTTTTCAAAATAATCTCACGCTAGGCAACGAAAATGCACACGACTTACGACAAAGGCACGAACACGTTCACATCAAACAAGCACGACAACGCATCGCCTCTTATAATTTCAAGGCAACTTCACCATCTTCCTCCACCTCACTTTTTGTTAGGAACTGTCCTTGGTTGAGCATTTCGGCATACTTTGCAGCTGCTGGATCCTTCCCTAGGGTTGCCAGGGCCACGACGCGGTCTCCCTCGACGTAATATGCCATGAAGGACAAGTTCTCAAGGTCGCCGGTTATGATCACTTCATCGTACTTTCCGTGGCCTGTTGAGGGTTCGGGTGAGAAATTCCAAAGATGAGTTGACTGGATAATGGAATGGAATATAACAGCCTAGGCTGAAGGCCTAGATTAACATAAATAAAGTGATTTTAAAATCAATTATTCAGCCTACAAGGTCGCCGGTTATGATCACTTCATCGTACTTTCCGTGGCTTGTTGAGGATTCAGGTGAGAAATTCTAAAAATCAGTTGACTGGATAATGGAATGGAATATAACACCTAGGCTGAAGGCCTAGATTAACATAAATAAAGTGATTTTAAAATCAATTATTCAGCCTACACATTAAATCCTTGTGAGGAAGTACCCCATTTGTATAAATTCCAATAATTTTCTGGTATTACGATTACAATTGTCTCACCTGTGTATCGCAAACTCTTTCCAAAGAACACCGTCCAGAAAAATGGCACAGATCGAACGGGTGCACCCTGACCCAGCATGTTCCGCGCAGCGTACGCTCCGTGGCCGAGAGCAACCTGCCAGTGACCAATTGAGACATGGGCTCCATCGCGAAGGTGGAGGGGGAAACTGACGATATCGCCACCACAGTATATATTGGGAACATTGGTTTCCAGGAACTGAAAATATAAACACACATAATAAAATGATATCTTATTTACATGACTTTCAAATCTGTATTGCATTTAAGTTTTCAAATATGGATCTACAGTAAATTTTGCTTTCTTATGCAGACTGCTCAGTGATTCAACCAATGTAAATCTGCCTACATAACAATCTAGACCACATACATATTGATTTTTCAATCCCTTTTCACAAACAATGAAATCTGCACTGCTAAAAATAAATTACATTATATAAAATGAAAGTGCATATTTTAAATCTATACTTACATGAATGATGAGCAAAGAAGCATATATAATAACTACTGAATGTTTAAAACTAGCAAATTCAAAGCATGAGGAAAATACTGATACAAAAATACTAAAAGTTTTATTTAAAAAATGGATAGATCTTCTACATTAATCCCTAACTACAACTACTCCAGTGCATCTGTGTAAACATAAAAACAAAATATGTCACTTTATATATGACCTTGAAATCCCCAAGTTTAAGCTTACATGCAAGCCAAATTTCAGAAGCGTCTTAGTAAACCAAAAGCAAAGAGACATAGAAAAATATGTACAAATATTAACAAATTACCCAAACTGTCTGTGCATGGTGCAAACAAAATCATACTGAACGCCACTAAGCGAATACTGTATTGTAAGCTGACAGAGTATTTTGCTGGCACATTGTAGATATATCAAAAGGACACAGTTACCATAATGCATCAAATATTCTTCCAAAACCTGAGGTTTCTTCGAGCAAAATGTCTGCGAGAAACCCAGACTGTGCCTTCCTACTCAATTCCATTTTTACCATTGTAACTTTCTGGATGTCTGGCAAGATATCTGCGGTAGATAAAATATCACAGCTTTTATTTTCATTTACCTTTATCATGAACTAATGATCTTAGCAAAATGACTACTGAACAGCATCCTAAGGAAGCTATGCATACCAAGTCTCAATATTTGACCAACCACTTCCTCCAATTTCAGATAACTGACACAGAATTTAAATGCTAAAGAGAAATGAAAAGAACCTTCCCATCAAAATATTACAGAGAAGTTTTCATGACCATTCTTTATGGGTTGGAATGGAATGGAATATAGTCTTTGGGCCAAAGACCAAGCGCTGGAACCTATGTCATTCAGCGCTGAAAGGAAAACTGAGAGTAGACAGGTCTGAAAGGTGTAACTGGAGGAAAACCTCACAGTTGCACTATGAAACAATTGATAGAAGAGGGTGGAATGTAAGATGGAAGAAAGAGAATATGAACGGAGGTACAGTAACAGGAATGGAAGGGGTTGTAGCTAGGGGCCGAGGGGACGCTGCAAAGAACCTCAAGTAATGCTTACAGTGCAATATTTCCCTACAGATCATTCTTTATAAATCTTAACTTGAAATGTAACAATCTCTAACACATCTTTGATCCAACTGCTCTGCCAAAATCTAATTTACCTCATAAACAGACAAAAAGATTTCAATGATAACAAATAAAAACAAAAGCAAAATTCTGAACAAACAAGCAAACCGAAGCACCAACTGATAGGGGAAATAGTGACAATGCAGCACAGAAAAGTACAGCATGAAAGTAACATAAATAATAGTACTGTCCCCTCCTGCATAAACTGCTACCAGCAGTCAGCATGTTACACATAAGACTTCATGATGTTTTAATAATTATATCTTACAAAGCCCAAAAGGGATCTATGGTAAAGGAAACGGGATGACTGATAAAAGTAAAAATATCATGCAGAGAAACTAAAATAAAGAGACTGGATGCCTACTAGGGGGAAGTAAAAAATATCTATACTGGAAAATGACCCTAAAATAAGCCGCTGCCCTTTTTAGTAAAATTTTACAAGCTGTGTCAAAGTATCAATGATATTCCACTGACAAAGTAGTTAAAAACAGTTAAACTAGTGTTAGATGTAGACATCACACAAAACATAATCTCAGATGAGTAACTAAATGAAAATCCTAATTGTTGGCTTTTTCACATCATTGTTCATGCTTCTTAGGACAAACAACTTTTCAATATTTAACTTGTAGTACAGTGTGTGGAAACTGAGTTCATGCCTCCACTAAAAATCTGACATTAATTTGTTCATACAATTGATGTATTAAAAAACTGAATGCTTTTAAGTATGTGAACCATTCTATGGATTATTTTACCACTTACTCTCTCAATAATATTTTACTATGGATTTACTATAATATTTCTCAACAGATTCATAGCTGTCTGTCAGCTACATATTTTTACCCATTAACTTGAGATTGTTTCAGCATTAATACATGCAAATTTTAACTGAAGGTACAGTGTCAAATCTATAATATATCGTTAAATTAAGTTTAGCTTCTTACATTTGTTTTCAGCTCAAAACATTTCCTCTAAATCACATTTCCTGCTAAAAACAGCAAAATGTTTCAACAAAAGATTAACTTTACTTGTGAGTTATTTTATATACTAAACACAACTCAGGAAAAATCAATGCTAAAGTGTAAACAGTGTAATACTTTTAACTTTTAATATATCACTCCTCACAGATCTTCGTTGTGACAGAAGTAGGTTCCTCTATTAAAACCTTCATAACTGATTTACAATTAATATTTTGTATATGGTAAAACACTAAATACCGTACAATGCCGGCGTATAAGGCGGCTTTTTAACCTTAAAAAATCTCCCCCAAAATGGGGGTCGTCTCACACGCTGAGTATTAAGACCAAGCCTTAAATCCTGCTGAGATTTTTAATGATAGGCTAACCCCTGAAGTGTCGATAGTTGTGCCAATAGTTAACTATCGACACTGTAAACAAAACAACTGCAATTTCAGTAATTACAGTGAGCAAGCTCTCTTTGATACTAGCTTTATCCAGAGTACCATTATTATAAGGCAATAATATTAGACAATTTTGTTATTTATACTTATTATACAATGCCCTTTTAGCATTGATAGATAATTTAACGTTAACGAAAGGGTAAATCGGGGCAGTCAACTTTCTTGTTTATGAAACATAGCCGTTTTCATAGTTCCCAGTCATGCTTAACTTACATGCCTTGCTGTTTACTTAAGGCCAATATTTCCTTGGTAGTATTTTATAATCAAACTAAAGGGTTTTGTGATATCGATAGTACCCCAGTCATCCTTAATATCAGGGTTCTTTCCAATTTTAAAGGAATACATTCGTGCGGATCTACTTCCAACGAGTATTACTCTGCTGATAGTGATGTAACAGGTGTTGACCATTTGTCATGATGGTTATATTTTCCTAAGGGAACACAAAAGTATTTTTTCGTAATGGTGAGCGTTGCCAAAACATTGACAATCTTGAAGATACTGATTTTACACATTTTTGTTACGATAATTCTAATAATTGTTGATTTTATTTATGTACCAACTAACTTACATCAGCTGATAGTGTTATTTAACCTAATTAATTGGGGCTTGTCTTATACACCAGATCACCTTATACGCCAGCAAGTACGGCATCTACTCTATATTAAACAGCTCTAATACTGTACTAAAGTAAAAACTTTGTTATTTCAAAAAGTGCCAAATAAAGTCAAGCCACATTACCCCATCTACTTCAACGTAGCCACGTTCGTTTAGTGTGATGCCTGAGCCAGAGAGGAAATCGGTATCAGGGACAACACCAACACCAGCGACGACCATGTCGGCTTCAACCGTCTCGTCGTTATCAAGTGAAACCTGTGGAATTGTAGTTGTAAAAGTATAATGGGTAAAAATTCCTATTACTGTGTTTGCAAAAGTCTTCAGGCTCTGTCAAACAACTCAGTGCTCAAAACAAGTAATGACTGATGATTGTGAGACCAAGCACTACATACGATTACATTAATGGTATATAGTTGACCAAAGCACATGGGAGACCATCAGTACAAGATGTTCTGTATCACAGTATAAAACTTTTCTGTGACTCACAAAATAACATAGTGCTCTAGCATGCAACGATCATCTCCCTATGAACCCTAAATGACTTAATGCCTATACAAAAAGTAAGTATGCAAAATAACAGAAGGACACCTACTGAAATTAAATATCTAACCTCATACAAAATCAACACTGATTTCCAAACATAAAAGCATCTCATTGACTTCTGATAATATACATCAAGAGGATTCCCATTCAAGATATATTTTCACACACCCTTTTTCCTATCATAAGAAAACTGAACTGATAAAATGGTTGGTGGGTATCAAAATGACTTATTTTAACAATTTCTAAATCAGGATCCAGTCAAAAATAATATTATAACAATATCATTTGAAACAAAACTAAAAAATTAGCATAATACATACACTAGTGATCTTCCCTCCATCACCAACTATCTCTGTTACACCTGCAGTAATGAACTTCACTCCTTGCTCTTCAAAGAACTGTTGGATGCGGCCTCCCAACTCCACGCCAAGGCTGTTTTCATAAGGCACTGATGTACTGCCAATAACAGTGACAGACTCTGCACGATTGTTGCTTGCCAGGTAGGCGGCTACTTCCATGCCTATAAAAATTGTTGATCTCAATAGAATGACTGGGTTTACACCCGATTTAATATACTAATACAGTACATGCAGCCCCTGGTTATCAGCGGGGTTCCATTCCCGACAGCATGATGATAAATGAAAATCACCAGTAACTGAAAATCGGTAGTAACAGTGTTATCGACGCCAATAACCGGATATCGGTGCCGTTTTTAAGTAGGGATCAGTGCCAATAACCAGAGATTGGCACTGATAAGCAGAGATCAACGCCAAAAATCCAATTATCGTCCTCACTAGACAAGCGCTGTAAAACCAGATCGTCGATAACTGAGGCCACCAATAACCGGGGACTGCCTGTATTACTTTATAGGGACATATATAAGTAAATGTAAACTTATCAACGAAAAATTTTAAAAATCTTAGCCAACACCCATTTTATAAGATCAGAAAGAAGTTTCTCTTTCTTGACATTAATGAGGACTGGTCTTCTCTACAACAAACTATATGTCTGCAAATCCTCAAAACTGACCCTGTTACAAGTAATTTAACCAGATAACTAATACCAAAAATAAAAAAAATTAAACACATTACAAACATTCCACTCAAAAAATCACTTTCCAAAACAATCCCATCACCCACAAAACAAGAGTTTAATTACCTATAAAAGACGATCCAACTACAACAACCTTCTTTCCAGCAGCATCTGCGGCAACTGCATTGGCATCGTCTGGCGAACGGACAACAAACACACCCGACAAGTAGCCTCCGGGGACGCTTAACCTCCTTGGCCTGTAAGAAAGGAACTACAATTAGAATCTAAAACACATGACTCTAATTTGTTGAACACACTGTACTCACCTTAAATTTGTTAAAGAATATATTTACCAAATCTGTCATTCTGAATTAAGTACCTGAATTACACCAACATCAAGTTCCAATTCTTATTCATATCTGACTTCTAACACTTACTCTTGAGGAATCTCAAGTTTACTTTTACTGAAGAATGTCAGATGTCATACAACTTGATATGAAGAGAATAACACTAATACAGTACTGAATTAGTACTTACAACCATAAAATTTTCACACAGATTACAGCAATTTCCAATTATGAATCATTCCCGTAACTACGACGAATAAAGTTCCTACTCAAAATAATGTGATTTACACATTCTCCATGATTTCTATAACAAACTCAGAAAATTTAAGTCAGTGGGATCTGAAATATTGAAAATATGGACGGAACTACCAATAAGAAGTTAACAGCAGAAACACTTAAAAGCAATAAACAATCTAGCTTTCAAATCTTCCAAAATATCTGAAGTTTCAGTTTTAATAGTAATGTTGTAGAATGTATGCAGCAATGACTTAAGTACAAAATTTCAACTAAAGTACTTTTCTAAAAACAAAAAAGAACCTAAAACATGAAAAAGCTTACTTTCCACCCGTGGCAATAAATAACTTGTCAAAGGTCAATTCTTCATTATTACTCAGATGGACTTTTGAAGATACTGTATCAACACTCACAGCCGCTGTGCCCAACCTTAGTTCAATATCAGCACTCTGTAAAAGTAAAAGTATCTTTAATGTAATTATTTTGGGTAAAATATATACAAAGAAAAAATGCTTGAAGATACTATAAGTTTCACATACCAAGGTAACTGAACACAACTAAAACAATTCACAGCAGACTACACCAACCAAGAGCCAACTTTTTGTAAACTGGAATATGCAAAATTAAATATTCAATGGCACTTGAAATATTTAGGACAAGAAAAACAAAATCTCACCTTATTCCTGAAACAAAGACTGTTGTTCTCATCTCCTTTGCTTATAAGGAACAAGAACTGTACCTAGATAAGGTTATTAAATATTTTTCTTACTTATTCCTGAAGTATCTAAACCCCACTTCATTGACATAATTGACAAAATAACCCTGGGTTCACTATACTTGTACAGTAAACACTTCAGGAACACAAACAGGCAATTGACATATGCTCACTCTTCAGGGAATGCAAATATCCTTTATTAACAGTCAATTGCTTGCAAGAATATCAGGAAGCATTAAACAGGAGTAAACAATTAGTTGGTACAATAGCAGAAACTTACTTAACATACAAGCACTCCACATTACCATCTAGAAGTTAAAAATATCAAACGAATACCAATCAATATGTAGCTCTTAAGTAACATTTATTAGTGTAATTGTTGCACTGAACTAGTACAGTACCTCATAAAACTGGTGTGTTCGTAGTGAAATCTTATCAGCTGTTAGGTCCATGGCCTTAGAAAGCTTGGGTCGATTATACGGTATCAAGTTTTCTTGGCTCACCAAGACCAAGCGACCAGTAAATCCTTCCTGCCTAAGCTTTTCTACACAAGTTGCCCCAGCAGCTCCTGAAGAAATTAATTTACAAATATACTAGTCATATATTACTTTTATTATGAAAATAACTGGGAGACATAAGTACTATCACTAACCAGTCCATGAAGTGACTATTCAGTATTCTCATACAACATTCATATTTCATGCTAAATTACCACTGTATAAAACAAATTTTAGCACTTCTTTTTCCACAGGACACTCAAAAATTAACCAAAAAACAAAGGTCAACTTAAGTTCAGACCCACGAGATGCACACATTAAATGGATGCAAACCCGCAAACCCTTATAACAAAATTTAGATGCGTATTACATTAAAATGACAACTCTTTTAACATAACCAAAATTGCCTGGGTCTCTGCATTAAAAATATCTGAACTGAATTCAACAAAATGTCCCAACTCACCTCCACCTATGACCACAAATGTACTTTCATTTTCAGGATCCCTACTGGCCATAGGTTTAACACGTTTCTCAGTAGCCAAAAGAGCTCTACTGGCTCGCACCTTGACGTTGCCATCATCTTCTATATTAACTTCATACTTTGGTAGGCTATCTAAACCAGGGTAATCCTCAATATCACCTGGAAATTAAATTCACTACCATATAGTACTGACAATGAATCCAAATATGAAATATAAAATATTAATGATAAAGCATAGGTAAACAAATTACAGGGCTGAGAGCCATAATTTAAAATTTCTTAATATTGAGTTAAAATATCAAAATACCATAGTACTGTACATGTAAAGGAGTAACTGAAACAAAATAATGAAAAACTCACCTGTCACTGCATCAAAACAAGCGCCATGCCATGGACAACGGATGCGACCCTCACACAAGGCTCCTGTTTCTAAAGGGGCTCCAGAATGAGTACACTTTGTTCCAATTGCAGACAAAACTCCCTTCTGATTAACCAACAAAACTTGACCACCTTCAATATCGAAGGACTTCATCCTGAAAGATGGAAAGAAGAAATAAGTAATTGCAAGGAATTCTAATTTTCTATATCTTTATTTTGTAGTCGATATGAAAACACTGATAGTAACCAAAGTCTACAGTGTTTTGACCATACTCACCCTTCCTCTGGTAAATCATCCTGATGACAGACGACTGCTTCTATCACATCATTTACATTACTTGCGGAACGATGTGAATTACTTGTGGAATGATGTGAATTACTTGCGGAACTCATTCTTCTGTCTGTTAAAAGAGGATTGAAGCGAAATTTTAAAAAATATTAACATCAAAAGATTAAAAAGCAACATTACACAAAACACTGGACTTATGAAACAACAAGCAACAGACAAAAGTTTTATTTTTATTCTCTGTGGTATAAGTAGCATTACGCTTACTATGCCCATCCATACATGTATGTGTATATGCACGTGGTTATACGTGTACATTCCACTGTATGCACATACATTATATATCGTGGAGTTGAAACTACAATATTAATTAAAAGCTACTCTATTTCCAACAGATACAGGTAGAAACTATTTACAATACGAAATTAACATGTAGGCCCATGTCCTGTCATTGCCTCAAAATATAAGAAATTGACATATAGGCCTTTGCCCTGTCATTGCTTCAAAATATAAGAAATTGATGAGTAGGCTTATGCCCTGTCATTGCCTCAAAATAGACATTAACATTTGACATGCAGGATTACAATGAATTAATACTCTAATATCAGAACTGGCTGCATAAGTCTATGCTTCATTTCAATTAATGTGGAATATGTGGAATCGCTAATGTAGGCCACCACCAATTTAAAAGAGAGAAAAAAAAGCAAGATGCTTGTGTATTTGGGCTGCTCATGGTCAAAATAAAAAATAAAGATGCACAAGCAAAATGATCCAAGATCTTCATAATGATATATAACTCTTTCATCGGATATATCAACTGTATACGTCACAACTCCGGGAACTGAAATCTGTGATGCCATCAGTCATGCACAGGAGCTGAACATTACCGAACGGACTCAAATCTGTACTGATAATCATTTGGACTGTTAACTAGTGCGATGTCATTCCCCTTTCAAGAGCTAGCCAATCACTTGCATGCAGTTGGCAGGGCTTACCTACAAAGGGCCAAGGATTTTGCTATAGACTAAGGGCACCAAAATGGTTTAGGCTTCAGCGTCAATCCAAAAAACAGCTAATTAGCACTAAACAAGCTATCAAAAAACTGTCTACAAGTAATATAGTAGACTGGTAATCTACACAATAGCCTAATCCAGCCCATTACCCTAAACAAATGACCATCCCATATATTTTTCATTACAAATAGTTTCATGAGCTGAGTGAGGTTATGTAGGCTAGCATAAGTAAAGGAGGCAGTCACACTCATCGTGAACAGATTAGTCAGCCACAAATAGGATATGACATACTTAATGAGGTTTTATTCGGATGCATTCCAGGGGATCAATACACAACATGCTTTCACCAATCCAGGCCATGTTGGCAACGAAACAAAGGGACTTGCCTAGAATTATAGTAGCATGACTCTGCCAGGTCTCTAGTGAAAGGCTGTTTTGCCATGCAAGATGTCTTCCTAGGGGGGATCCAGGAGAACAAAGCCCCTTGGCCAAGTTACGGCATGCCGCCCGAGGCTACAGTTAAAGTGTATCTTATTTAAAATGTGTCTTTAATTTATTTTTAAGCTGCCTTTGACCCATGGGAATAGAATTGATGAACTCTTCTTCTGCACTTTGGTCTCCCGTTTCTACAAATTTAACCGTTGAAAAAGATCTGCAGGTCTCAGCCTGGACCTGTCATTGCTAGGTGTGGAATCGGTATTATTTTATAAGTTGCAAATACACGATATGGAATTTTAACCTACATTTTTTAAAAGAGCTCTTCATTCTCATTATTTTGAACTCCATAACACTATGTGCAAATGATAAAAAATTAATAAAATTACAACTAATAAGGTAAGACAATACCGGGGACACCCCTCCATAGCTGTTACGGCAAAATTGTAACCAGTAAACACCCCTAGGTTATGTTAGACTGGTATTAAGAGGGTCTGCTAGTGCCCTATATTTCCTAACCATTATTGCATGAAAAACCCAAAATGGTTTTTCACGCAAAAATTGCTCGGCAACTTATAAAATAATACCAAAGAAACAATATGCATCATCACAGCAAGGTCACTACTAACAATGCAAACTCTACAGGCTTACAGGCCACCTATACCCGTTTCAGGGGCCTTATGCCTACCTTCGATGACATCCCCATGGTCAGAATCATTCCCTCCGCCGTTCCCGCACGACGCCGTGGCTCCCATCCTCCTTAGCGTTGCCCTTGTCCGTGCCCAGTGACACCAGCTCAGGGTACTGTTATTACTGTTCCCGTTATTAACTCCCACTAAGCTCTCTAAACATCTGGTTAGAATGTCGCCGCGGTTAAAACTGGCAGCAGCCGTCGCGCGACCCGACGCCCCCGCCCTCAGAACCCGTCTCAGGAGGAATGCCATAATTACCTGCGGGGCGTGACGGAGAAAGTCGATTTCTTTTTTGTTTACAAAATGCACGAACTCTTCTTCTTCTTCCCGTTCTTACGCAAGATGTTGTTCTTCTTGCGATGCCCACCTTCCTCTCCCTTCCTCATGGAAACACCAGGCTTCGCATTATAGCAGAAGCAGCTTTCATTAAAAATATTTAATGATAATTCAACATAAAAATTACGCATTTCAGCTAAAATTCTGCCGTGAATAGCAATGATAACCTGATGCGGGCTTCTATTGGCTAACTTCCTGTGGCCCCTCCTACCCCCGTGAGCAAATAATTGATCAACATTGATCGGATACTATCGACCACCAAGTGTATGCGTGACGATTAGCGTATACGTTACATGTGTTACCGAGAACAACAGTCGATTCTAGCTTACCTGTCTGCTCTTAAGATTCTGCTAAATCAGATGGTTCACCAAAGAAGAGGATCCCACGCAAGACTGGCACTGTCAATATATGTCGTGTTCGAATCTCATGACGAATCTTCGTTCGGTCATAATTCAAAGATATTTGTCATAACTAAAATTATTTATAATCATCTTCTTAACATGGATTCCACATGAAAAAAAATATCCTTTTTTTCCTATACTGGTTACGCCCAGTATTTTCTTTTTCAAGTGTCTTACTGAAATAAGTCTAGCTGTCATTCAAGAAACCGAAGACGAAACCACATAACTGTTGTCTGCTTCGGCCTAGTAAAATCATGAAAAGATGAGATCGGCCTTTCTCTTCGCAGCAAAGTTGCAAGTCATAGACTTTTCCATCCAGTTGTCTCTTTAAAAAATCACGGCATCAGGTTCTCCGTTGAATTAGTTTTTGTTTCTACTCTTTATGTTGTAGTCTTTGCTTAACGTCAACTTTAAGATGTTTAATCTACCAAGTAATGAATTCCTTCTTGGCATGAATTCTCATCACGTCACAAGAAACATGACGAGAATTCATGGCAAGGGCGATTGTTCTCACTCTCTCTCTCTCTCTCTCTCTCTCTCTCTCTCAACTTTTTATTAAGGTGGTTAGCTTCGTCGTGGCTTTTAATTTGCAGGAGCTTCTTAAAATTCTTCCCGTGCACTTAGATTGCAGCAGACACTTTATTGTTTCACCTGAAGTTACATCATTTTTTTTATTAAATAGCGCAACTTGGTCTTATTGGTATTCGAATACAGATTCCCTTCCGTCGTTAAAAGATAAAAAAAAAAAACAGGAATGCTTTAGGTTATTGATAAAATGTTTGGAATTTCGTAAATTAAGAGTCATGAGATTAGAAACCAGTCTTCAAATTGACGAAAAATATTATTATTATTATTATTATTATTATTATTATTATTATTATTATTATTATTATTATTATTATTACTTGGACGATAACTCTGATGATGGAGGCTGGAGACGAGAAGAGATAAGTAGAAAATAACGTACAAGAAATTACATAAGTGGCTACGATGATGATGATGATGATGATAACCATTACAACCATTTAACCATTAAAAACACAACACACATTTACAAAGATGATCGTGCACTCATCAAATCAATTCTGTAAAACTGCAAAGAATGAGACTAGCGTGCGTGTCTTCAGTAAGGCTCCGTTATGTCATTCAGTTTAATGACCCAGAAGAATGCAACCGGTTTGCGGCTGACCTTGTTGGCGCTTCGAGACGCAGACATTCGAAAAAAACTAATCTTTTAGGTAAAATTTCTGATATGAATGTCGAATAAAACCGGTATGAACGAGCATTCAAAGAGAGAGAGAGAGAGAGATTCCAGACACACACATAACGATGAATTTACAGCATCGAACTCCGCGTTAACCGGTGATGATTTAAAGGGGTCGGGCTAAAAATGAATAGAATGAGCTAGAGTTGTATTAGCTGCGTGGGAGACCTGCTCATCAATTACTTCATTTTTTTATGTTAATCTGTAATTTTCATGGTTGCTTGCGTGTCTTTCCTATTATTTTTTTCAGTTTTATTCGTCTGTTGACGTTACTGAAGGCTAACAGATTCTGTTCAGCCTATCTGTAGGACAGTTACTCTTTAGGCCTAGTTGTATGTTCGTATCAAACCAATGTTTCTTAACCTTTTTTTATTAGTTGGTCCTTCCCCCCATGCTTCCCCAGCATCTACGATTAAAATTCCCTCCCAGATTTAAAAGAAAATGAAAAAAAAGAGAAAGAGAAGGGGTTTCGAGGGATAGGGAGGGAGGTAAATAATTACAAAGCATGGTAAGCCCAACGAGTCTGACCAGAGTAGTAGACTATAGGAAACTAACGCTTAAGGCGATACGTTCGCATTTTTTTCTATAAACTTCTGAATATTAGTTCCTTACTCTTGTTAAGAGAATAATATATATAATTAGAGAATTTTCTATTTTTCCCTTGGGCTCGCGCCTCACCTGGAAATTGCTGAACCCCCCCCCAACTCCCAGGTTGAGAACAACTGTATTAAAGTATCCATTTATCATCTGTTGGTTTCCGTGGCTTAAGAATGTAAAGTCACATACCTTATTATTAACAGAGAGAGAGAGAGAGAGAGAGAGAGAGAGAGAGAGAGAGAGAGAGAGAGAGAGAGAGAGAGAGAGAGAGAGAACTCGAGCAAACATCGTTGAAAATCACCGTGAACGCCTCCATAATATTGGTGTTCAATACCTTTGCCTTGAAGAGCCTTAGTGAAGCGGCAAGTACATCGATTATTCAGTGACTTAGAAAGAAAATGATGCCGCGGAGAACGAATTGCAAGAGTTAAAATCACGAGCAAGTGTCGCCAGAACGTCACATCGACGAGCAGACATCAGAATTCACACGTAACACCTGCATCGTTTTGTTCCACATGTGCTCTCGCCGTGTCTCCGCTTAGGTGTTATCGTGTGTTGAATGTTTTCTTGCACTGGCGTTAAATAACGTCAGTTATTTCCTATATTTATACATAAGATTTTTAAGCTATAAACTATTACTCAATTCTATCGGTATCATCGTTGTAAATGAAATGATACTGATAGTTAGGCCGATCAACCTTTGTGACAGTGTCCTCATGTTAGGTGTTATGATTCGCATCACTGTGCTACTTCTTCTTCTTCTCTTCTTCTTCACAGAGTTTATTGTTATTCAACGCCACTTACCTATGACAGAAGCTACAATGATCGGCAATTTATGACATTCTGGCGATCAGCATGAGCTCTCTCTCTCTCTCTCTCTCTCTCTCTCTCTCTCTCTCTCTCTCTCTCTCTCTCTCTCTCTCTCTCTCCTGCTCCTTCTTCTGATACATTCAAGGTCTTCTCGCTAACAAGAGATAGAATCATCTTTTATTTACGACAAAAAGACTGGGCTGGGGGAGGCAATGGCTCTGTGACACTAGGTTGGTGAATCATATCTCATTATTTTCACTTCAAAGACGACCATTCTGGTCCGTCTGGTTTTAGAAAGAAGCACGTACTCAGATGCCTACTTGTCTAACACTGAAGTGAGTCTCTCTCTCTCTCTCTCTCTCTCTCTCTCTCTCTCTCTCTCTCTCTCTCTCTCTCTCTCTCTCTCTCTCTCTCTCTCTCTCTCTGTAAGATATACTGTACTCTGTAAGCATATACCACATGAGCTTCATTAAGATCAATACTTTCAGCCCCCGATAATACACGATTCACAACTGCTGTGTTATGACACAGGTGTGACTATCATAGTCTCATTTCATGGATGCTGACTCCACGGACCTTGATCATAGCCTAGTGACCTTTTCCACAATGTCCACGATTAGAGCTGACCTTTCCACACTCCGAAGTCTTTAGAAAGTCACTGAGATATAAAAAGGGAAGGTTTGTTTTATATTCACATCGGTAGTTTCGTCTTTTATCAAATGTTCTCTTTTGTGATGTTTTTTATAGTTTTTTTTTTGGTTTCGTAAACAAAGTTGGAAGAGGTACTATTTTCGTAAGTGTCTCTGTAGTTTAGCAAAATGTTTGGAAGATAGAATAATAATAATAATAATAATAATAATAATAATAATAATAATAATAATAATAATAATAATAATAATAATAATAATAATAATAATTGTCAAACTTAATTCATTCAGACCTGCAGGAATAATTCTATGCATGACACAGAAGTTGGAAATTTTATACCAAACGAAGCAAAAAAAATGTAAACACGTTCTTTTATCATTCTTAGTAGATTTATATCGGTCATTAATATAAAACGCGCAAGTTTTTGCAGTCTAAAAGTTCAAACTCAAAAGCTTCAAAACTTGGGAGCAGATTGCCATGATTCAAAACGAACTGACAACATTTCTGTAAATAATCATTAAAAAGCCACTTCTATAAAAAAATTATGAAACATGTAAACAAAACAATTGAACAAATCTTCTTCCCTTTTGTTTCAGGAGTTCGGGTCATAGTTCAGTGAACAGCTGCTTGAACATGACCTCAACGCAACTTTAGAACAATATCACGTGAAGCTTGACCCTTTAAGAAACATGTCAGTGCAACTTTTCTGATAAAGCTTTGTCAAAACAGTGTCTCTTTTTTTATCCTTAGTTCCTTGAAGTTTTATTAAACCAGAGACGTAAGTTCAAAAGAAACAACGGAGCCCTATTACTCTGACATTGATCTCCCAGGCGGCTGTGGTATGAAAATGAGTCTAGACGTACCAGGTGGAACTTATTATTCGCCCACCATTGCAACGTCAGCGTTGGAAATTCAGATGGCTCTGAATCGAAGTTCTCCGTCCTCCGTGTTTGAGTCTCATTAAGCGTTATCGCTGAGATAGAATGCGGAGGACATAAGTCTTCTGAGACGAACTAGACAGAAGGTTGCGGTGCTAGTGTGACGAGAAGCATGTTGGTAGCGCAAGTTGTGCACTTTCTATGAGCAGTAGCGCTCTAAGTATGTATGTAATGCTAGTAGCGCTACACATACAAAGAGATTCGGTATTTCGAAACTCGTTTAGAGAATTCTTCAATATGAATGATTTATACAAAAGGTTGGTGACCATCGTTAAATCTGGTTAAATCTACTTCAAAAATGCTCTAGGAAAAAAATTTTCTTTATGGAAATAACGAAAACCACTTTAATATTCGTAATTTATTATCATTATTATCATAATTTCATATTTTAGACCAATGAACACGAGTCAGCTTAATGGTATGGCATTTATTAGTCAAGTAATTTGTAAAGGTTTTTAGTTTCGTTGTCGTCACTTATACAGGATAAGATATTTCATTATATCTAAAAATAAAAGACTTTTGTTTTTATTTCCGTTATGTTATCACATGTGGCACGAACGTAATAGGCTACAGAAAAATGATGACGAGCATGAACCAATGAATGTATAATACCGGATTGTATATGCGAAAACACGTAGTCTCCATGTGCCGACAAAAATAACTGATTTTCCTACACACGCTGTCCGAGGGAAGTAATCCCTTTTGACAGAAGACATTATAGAAGTTATTTCAACAGAGATAATAAGACTACTAATTCTTTTGAGTATACATTGCGCATGCATAGGTCTAGGCCAACTGCTCTTGGTAAGAGTAAACCAAAAGTGTCCCGTTTTTTATATTAGTGAAACTTAAAACTTGTTTGGTGTGTATTTCACGTATTTAGTTCTTCAGAGTATAAAGGCTTGAAATTTCTAATTCTATAAATAATTATTTGCTGTTGTGAACCAAATGTGCCTCTTAAATTTCTTAACTTTATCGTAAGGATGGTCAGGAACCTTAATTTTCTGTTACCGGAATCTTCTTGATAATTTTCCCGAAAAAAAATCAGGCAGACACACGGGAAATATAGATTAATGCGCTAACGTGGAACATGACGCCATGAAAATTATATAAATCTCGACAAATCGGGTAATATAACCACAAAACATAAGGTAGTTACTGTAACACGTAAGCTCATGAGAAATAAACGAATCGATAGGAAAATTTTAATGTATGATATTTTAAAGGCGTATGTATGATCTACACTTCGCTTAACAGAGATTAGTGTACGATAATCTTACTTTTCAACGCATCCTACAAATATGAATTTTACCAAAATCAATAAATGGAAAACTCATTACTATAATTTGTCATTTATTCTACAAATTGCATTTTAATTCTGGACTTATTCAGAGGCCAGATACGACAACTGTTGTGTAAAATCGAAAACTGTGGATTTTTGCTGTAGCAAGAAGTCTTGAAAAGTCATACAGGCGGATTTACCGTCTCTTTCGGTTTTCCGCAAGATACGGCAGTCGCCTGAATTACCCGGAACTTTAAAATCTGTAATTATGAATTTTTAGATGCGCAATTAACATTCGCATAAACGATTCGGTGCCGAAAAACAATTAAGCGAAAAACGATGACTAGCATCGTGTGTGTCTGATACGCGGCAGTGACGTCATCAGCAGACAGCTTGGTGTGTTGTGATGAGTTTTGACAGATTAAGGGTTATTAGTTCATGATCTACGGCAAATTTTAGGTGAGTATTGGCCGGCGATCAATCATTGCAATGGGGTCCGCAGCGATTTCGCGAGGAAGTCGCCCCCGAAATATGAATTTTTACCCCCCCGGGGCGAGTGGAATGGAAAAGCCTAAGGCAGGCTAAATTTCTTTGAGTTGACCAACGGCGAGTTATTTCAGGCCGCTGGATCAAACTCTGACGTGTTGTATTTGTGTTTTACGGCTGTATTTTAGTTTGTTAAGGTTAATTATCGCCTAATTGTATATTTTTATGGGCCCAAGAATTGTATTTAAACCCGCCCCTTTGATCTGAAACACAGGAGGCGGGGACAATTGATCATCGTTGTATTTTACGAAATATAATGGTGGTCTTCTTATCTCTTTAGGTATTTGCTTTCTTTCGTTTTCACATTTAAGGAAATGACAAAATTCCTCGGCAGAATTTTCAAAAGCATTGCAGGGAGGCCCGTAGCCTAGCCTAGGTAGAGCTGATCAGGTTAAAATTCACACCATAGCCTGGCATAACGGAACGGATGGAAATTGCATCATTTTGCCGTCGGGATAAAAAAGAACCGACAACTGGATTTTAATTAATACAAGAGTTTCGCAGCGGAGCGCGTCAACGGCAGAACGTCGGCTTTCTTGGGGTTCGGTGCACCGTTGGCGTTACTGAAGGTTCTTTGCTGCGTCATTTCGGCTCCCACCTGCAACCCCTTTCATGCTTTTTGCTGTACCTCCTTTCATTTTCTTTGTTCCATCTTGCTATCCTCTCTCTCTCCCAACAATATGTTTCGTGGTGCTATTGCGATATTTTCCTCCTGTTACGCCTTTCAGACCTTTATAATCTCACCTTCCCTTTCAGTGCAGAGGGACCTCATAGGTTGCAGCACTTGGCCTTTGTCCAAAATTCTATTTTCTTTCCTACTCTATTCTTGGGGGCAGTGGCCGGAAAAGGCCCTGGGTAGGGTCATGCAGTCAATTCATGGGCTAGGTAAGGACAGGTCCTGTATGACGAAATAGGTAAAGGTTGATGGTTTTGATAAACCTCGAACAGTAGCTTAGATTTAGATGTAGGGTGTAGCCTAGTGGGCGTAGGCTCACTCATTGCCTAACGCTCGCACTCCAGGCCTTCATAAAAGAAAGAAAATATCCTGAAAGTTGAGTTATGGTTTGGAAATTAATATTTTGCCAAACAAATTTATTAAAAATTCTAAAATCTACTAGTCACAGTTTTATTGTCTTTTATCAGCAAACTACTTTGGGTATTTTTTAGCCTTGTCTGTACTCCAAACAATAAGTCATGGCTTTGATTCATAATTTAGATGCCCTTTGTACCAGAATGCAACTTTTATTTATAGTGGAATCTGTATGAAAGATATTTCATAGGTAGGCTCACACTAAAAAAAAAGTAGCTCAGTTAATAAGCCTTTCAATAACTGAATATGGTAAGAAAAATAATTAAAGTAATTAAGCTACACTATTTCAATGTCTTATAGGAAACATATAAACAATGAATGAACTTTTATCCATACAAACCTCTTTAGTACCAAATTCCAAATAAAATACTGTACACCGGTATCTGCCATATATAAAAAAATACGGACTAGTATCATATGAACCTATCTTTGTATTTGTGGTACAGTATTGAACCAGTAAAAAGTTCTTGACTGACGACGATTTAGGAATTTTATGTAGAGTAAGCTGTGATTTGATGTTTTAATTTGTACTTTATTAATGCTTTGTGCAAGTAAATTCATCCTATCTCTTGTGCTGGGAATTTGTTGTTTATGTTCTTTGTAATTGAAATGTCTTATTGTTGTATTAGAGTGTGGGATTTTGTAGTAGGAAAAAATTATTAATGGCAAAAGTATTGGTAAAGTACACAAAGTAGTAGTACAGATATTGTGGCAAAAATAATTTGCTACAAATTTTGTCATTGGAGAGGAAAAGTCAGTTACCTGTTACATTGTTCACAGCCTAACCTAGGTTTCCTTCATCCTAAGATGCCATATCCTACCTAGCTCGGAGTACTGCAACATCTCTGGTACTTCTTAATCCACACAGTCTGACATAGGAATTGGCCAACTTTAATTTTGTATTATGCAATTTCACTTGCCATTTAATAACACATCCTTTTAGCCCCCCTCATAATCTTCTAGAAATGTGAATCAAAGGTCTATTCAGGTTGCTTTTATGGTATTAAGAATAATTATACAAATTTACTTTAACTATAGAAGGAAGAGTTGCCATAATGGAAAAGTATTTAGCAGAGAGTCAGAATGTTGTTTTTATCTATTGCTAAGCTCAGATTACTTCACAGCACTTTCCTTATTCCTGTGTCTTATTTTTACCACTAATTCATTATCAGTTTTAAAGGCTGCGGTTACTAGAGCAAACAATAACATTCAAACAATCTTTGTACAGCACTCAAAACAGAAACATAAAAACTAGAATGCATTATTGTCTCTCAAGTTGAAAGACATTTACTCATCAAGATTGGTTGTGAGTGCAGCCATTTTTAATTTTGATATCAATGTTTAAACCCAAGAGGTTCATGACGTCCTGAGCGAGTAGTTTTGTACTGGCTTGTGAAGAGCGCACACGCGGTTACGACTTTGTGATCTCGTTGTCTTCCCTGAAGTTTTGTCGTTTTGTTTGCCGTTTATCTGTAGCTATGTCAAAATCAGATAAACATTTTTCCACTGCTTATCATATGTATGTGCCAAGTTTTCTCCTTTTGAAGTTTTAATCATGAGAATGTTTTTGAAGTAGGAAGTTGAGAATCGTTCTCATTTTCAAGAGCTGGATATTTTTTGAATTAAAACTTGCGTATACATGAACTGTCAAAGGTACTGGAATTTACTTGGCAGATTCACTTATCTAATTGTGGTGAAGCTTCACTGATTTGTGATCTGGTACAGTAAGATTTTTTGCTTTTTCAAATAGCTTGTGTGAATAGTATTTATTTTGAAGTGGTTGTGCTATATAAAGAATAGACACTCATATTTGTCAATTTTTTATTGAAACATTGTTCCAACAGTTAGAGTTCATTAGTCGTACAATTGTAGTGATATCTCTAAGTTATGGTGATGTTAGGGATTGATAGTATTGTCTGATAAGAAACCACTTGAGATTAGGCTTTTGAGAGTCAAGAAAAAAAAAAGCAATTATCTGTCTTGAGATTAAAGGAATAGGAGCGCTTAGCTACACTGAATTGATTGAGGTTTTAATAGGCGAATATGTTGTATAGCCTCCAGGTTGATGATTTGAATTTTGTATGAAATCTTGTTGAGTTTGTGGTAAGACGTTGAAAAAGATACCTTTTTTTAGAATTTGATGTACACCACAATAATCTTATGTCATCGTTAATTTTGTAAGACTCTTTGTCACTGTTTAATCAGGGTATGTTTTTGTACCTTTAAAGAAAATAGTTACTGGTAAATCCTTGGTTTAGAAGTCCTGTACTGTTCACTGGTTGTGGTAAAATCATTAGAATCTAGAAAGTACTTTTAAACTCTGTAGTATTTATTGAAAGTGAGTTTGTTTCACACAGTGTTCCTTTGGGATGTTTCTTGTCTTCAGTCCAGATTGTGTCAATTTTTCATGTACTTTTTATCACATATCCTTTCATATTTGTGGTCGTATTTTCTGTTACAAGGCAGAAGCATTAGCCATTGACACAACACACCTTTTATCAGGACCATAGGCACAACGTGAAGACAATAAGCTTGTGTCTGAGATGTACGTTTATGCTAAGCTGAGTCACCTTTTCATCCACATAATCTGGCATAAGCTTCATTCTCATCATAGCCTTATAGGGTAGTCGTATGATATTATTTGCAGCGGAAACCTTGCAGTTTATGCAAGCGGCACTGTACTTGCATAACAAGGTTATTTGGGATGGAATTCTGTTGTTTTCCAATACTAATGCATGGTGTACATTATTCTTCCTGGTATTTTTTTGACAACTTTTTGTTTGTGTCTGTGCTGAAACAAACATAACCTAACCAAGTGTTTTTTGTTTTTCTTTATAATATTTACCATAATGTCTTTCAGAATTTCAGAAACAAAAATGTTGTGTATTTCTGCTTAGAATTGTACTTTTTTCCCAGAACTTTATCAGTTACATTTGCTCAAATTTTCCCACAGAATTTCAGAAGCAATTATGGACGGAGATCTGAGTGAAGGCGGCATGCAGAATGTTGCGCTGAATGATGGCGCCATCAATTCCGAGAGCCAGCCCCTAGCTGGAGCTGGAATGTCCATGAGCAATGCTGTCAACAACTCTGGAGGGGTGCAGTCGCCCACGTCTCCGACGCAGCCCATAGCAGTCTCTCAGAATCGGCCCACCTCTCTTCCACAGTACCCCCATAACCCAGGTTCATCATATGCCTCCCCCAATAATGCCAATAGTCCTGGTAAGTGTCTTTTTCGCTATGGAGAATTGGTAGCAATTTTTATGTCAAGAGCAGCTTTAATAGTAATTTTTTTTATGCAGATTGCTTAATTTGTGGATGCAGGTTACCTTCATCGTTTAAAGATGAATTCTGTTCGATTAGTTTTCTTCAAAACAGAGTAATATGGATAAGTTAGGACACGGTGATCACTGCATTGCATATGGTGTACCTGATTAGAAGTAGATATCTTACGTTCATTTAAGTAGGAATTGAAAGCAATTTTACTGAATAGACAGGAATATTTTACCAGCAGTTGAGTCGTTCTTACTAAGTGACAAGAAATAACTTAGATTGGACCAGATGTGCATAGTGCTTATGCATGTAAATTATCTGCTGGACCATCTAATAGAGCCCACTTGTGCAGCTGTATGTAGACTGATGGTAAGAAGACATCCGATTAATACTTAGGATCAGTATTCAATGAATTTGGAAACATCTGATGAAATTACATGCTTTGAGAACTTTCGATAGTGAGATTTATTAATAATGAAGTAAGCAAATGATAAGTGTTTCTTGATAATGTCTTCAATTCAAGAATGCAAGGAAACAAGTAATGTTGTTGGTGAAAATGGCCACAGGTCATGATATTTTGAGGAGTACTTTGTATTGTTCATGCTGGCATGTTGTTTATGGCAGGCATGAATTAGTTTGCATTTTATGAAGTTTTTAATGCTAGTAAAATAAGAGACATATGTATTCACTGTAGTCAGAGGAAGAGTGAGTTTTGTATTGCTAATTTTTATCATTTTTTGTGCCTCTGAAGTTATTGTAAGAAGTCTATTCTTGAGTAGGTGTTGAATGATGCTGGTTGATATTTTGCAACAAGTAAAGTACCTTATTAACATTTGACTCTTTTGTCAGCTTACCTAAGCTTTTCTTCCATTATTGTGCTGTACTGTATATGCTGTCATGCTTAGCGCAGCTTGCTTTCATTTTATTAGAAATGTACTGTAATTTTACTTGAAATATTTAGTCAATAGTGTCCCTTGCCATTCATTAAACTAGGTACAGTAGTTATGCAATATTTCGATAAGCCATTTCAAAAGAGTGCCCAGCCGTGTGTCTAAAGTTTGGAAGAGGCGTTTTGTGGAGTTAATGCTGAGACCCAAAATAAAGCAATTTTAAACCCCTGGACCCCTATGTAAGTAATGTTTCAGAGTACGGGAATAAGTGGTCCTGTTATATCTCGCCGTTTCCAGCCATGTCTCCCGTCCCTTTAGCAACGCCCACAACACCCAGCAGTGAAAACGGCGCAGCGGTTGTACGGTCAGGGTCAAGCAAAATGGAGAGCATCAAGACATGGTCTATCTCCACGTATAAGTGCACTAAGCAGCTCATTTCCGAGAAATTAGGCAAATCTTCACGGACAGTAGATACCGGTGAGTTTTCTGGACGTGATTCGTTTCGTGTTTTTGTTAACAGTTAACTGGGTTCTTGGAGGACTGTTCCTTTACTCACTGCTCTGTTTGATTGCTGTAAAAGATAAGTTGAAAGAAAAAAGTTTATTACCACTGTATTTGAAATACAGTAAACTGTATTTTGGTTGGTTTGTTTGTGCTGTGTGGCTTCATTCAATTTTTAAGCTGGCAAATTTTGATAGACGAAGGCCTTAATTTCCTTGTGATTGAGTGAACTCATTAGTCATCCAGTACATCTGTCATCTCTCATTTTGCAAATGATTGTAGGTCAGCTGATTCTTATGATTAGGTGTCAAAGTATTGGCATGCCAGCTATTTAAGGCCATAAATCAAGGCCACTCCATAGGTGTAAGAATGACTTTCATAAAATATCAGTGTAAGAATCAAAATTAAATTCTGAAAAGGTCACAGATAGATATCTGCTCAGTTTCTTTTCTGACATAACTTTGTGCATGCCACCCATGGGCAGTTAAACTTCCAGTTAGCAACATTAATTCTCTGTCACATCAGTATTATACTATACTGACCCCTTCATTGATCAGTGTCAGCAAAAATAGTATTTGTAAAAGCACCATTTATATATAAATGGTTATGAAATTTTAAATTTGTCTTAACTTTGTGGTCTTCACCCTGTTTTAACTGTTGAATGACGTTCAGATTTCTTTCAACAGAGCTGGAAGGTCAGATTGAGGCCCTGCGAGACACGCAACGTAAATATTCACAAATACTACGGTTAGCAAGAGCTTTATCTTCACATTTTTACCACGTTGTTCAAACACAACAGCAGTTAGGCGATGCATTCGCTGATCTAGCCCAGGTATGGTTTCAAGTGTCCACGAAGCATCTCAGACATTTTTTTGCTTAATGTTAAGTTGTTTATATTATTTGATGTTAAAGAAGGATACCACTTTTTGAGTACATTTTTAACTAGAGTGAAGAAGTGTTTCTAGTTAGCCTTGATAATTTGGGTGCCATTGCATCTTTCTTTTGCTCATTTTATCAACATATTTTTGTCCTAATCTTTATCTTGATTTATAAAGAAACAAAATGAAATCAGCAGTTAGAACTGTACATAACATATCCATATTGTAATGGAAAATAGTAATGAACAGTCAATATAGGTACAGGATTTACTTAGCTTATTTATTGATGCATAATGTAAGCATTGGTATTTTTAAAGGTTACCACTGGTTATACTTCTGTGTAGAACATTTACTATAAAGCATAATGCAATATCTCTGATGAGGGGCATAAGATTGTCATTACTGGTGATAACCTTTAAAAGACCAGACCAGCGTCTAGCTTCGTAACAGGATTATTTTTCGTTTTAGAAGTCTCCAGAGCTTCAAGAAGAATTTATATACAATGCGGAGACCCAACGAACTCTAACCAAAAACGGAGAAACTCTTCTTGGTGCATTAAATTTCTTTGTTTCCTCTGTCAACACACTTTGTAACAAGACCATGGAAGATACTTTACTCACCATCAAGCTTTATGAAGCCGCAAGGTGAGTTTATGCATTTATCTTTCGTAAGGATGTGACAGTAGGCTTTTTGTGTTGCCTTATGTCTGGAAGTTTTAAAGAAATGTTCTGAATGTATGCAGCGTTAGAGCTTATTTTCTCAGATGGTATTAAGTGGAAAGATGTTTGGCATTATTGTGGGCCTCCACTTCCTCAGTTGACTGAGGTTCCCTCTGGCTTCCCAGTATTGAAAAATGATGATAAATATCAAAATAATACTTTGTCCTGATACAGGAAATGACTGCAAAGAAGGAACAAAGAATAAAAAAATGATTGCAAGGAGGAGACAAGGAATAAAAAAATGACTGGAAAGAAGAGACAAGGAATAAGAAAATGACTGCAAACAGCAATATTTCCTTCTGTGTACGAACTTTCAAACAGTCTGTCCATCATCCTTTCCTTGATAACACTTCTGTCTCTTACAGGGTGGAATATGATGCCTACCGTAGTGACCTTGAAATGCTATCACAACAACCAAGGTCTGAGATAAGTAGCATCAAGTTAGAGGAGGCACAGAGGAACTTCAGTATGCACAAGGCTCACTATGACAGATTGAGGGCAGACGTAGCAATTAAACTAAAATTTTTGGATGAAAATAAGGTGATGGTTTTTTTCTTGTTTTTTTAGCTCATGTTATTGTTGACACTCATTACAGAATGTTGTCTTTCATCTCAGATAAAAAAGTATTTGCATTTTAGCAAAATTGATATAAATCTTGAATGTCATTCATTTTATTATTGTAGATTATTCACGTTATGGTAGATTATCTCTAATGTCACTTTTAAATCTTTAGGTTAAAGTAATGCACAAGCAGTTGCTATTATTCCACAATGCCGTTTCGGCATATTTTAGCGGTAATCAGACTGCCCTAGAAGCAACGCTTAAGCAGTTTAACATTAAACTTCGCAGTCCCAACACAGCTCCACCCTCTTGGCTTGAACAGTACGTATAATCATTTTCTTTTTATTATTTTAGAGGATTATTTTTCTTTGGTGGGTAGTGTAACTCATTCTTGTATAGTTACTTGTACTATAATTGATACCAGTGTATCTGTATTGTAAAGTTTGTAGTATAATTTTTTTTCATTTTATTATTTGGGCTTAAGCTCAGAAGGCATTAGACCTTGCAGGTAATTGTGAAGAACAAAGAAATATATGTGTGCTTTAAATAAGCTCAAGTTATCTGTTATTCTCCAGCTGTATTGTTTACACTATTTGTTTTGGTGCTGAGGTTAACAGATTTTTCAGTTAAAGGGAATTTAGTAGTGTAAATAGCCCTTCAGTGTCCATCAAATATGACCAATGAGTAGTAAAATTAGTGTGAAGGTTTTGATCACTACACAAGGTCATGCACCCATTGGAATCAAGGATGTGAGCATTTGGCATCACACCATAGTACTAAAGATTTTTAGCAATATGTTCTTGACCCCAAGTTGCAGCGATTTCCATCTTTAATTTTCGTCCTCTCCCCTGATTCTCTTCTTTCTGGCTCTTCCACTTTGATTTTTCTGCTTCGGTATTTACCCCTCATCTGTGATTACAAATGTTTAAATCTTCGGTATTGACCCATACTTTGTAGGAGGGAAGTTTTGGGCTAATCTGATCTGGAGTGAAAATTTTACTTGGTAGTCTTTTTTTTTTTTTTTTTGATGATCAGTCTTTATAAGATATTCAGATATAAATCTGGCTGTCTGTATGTTAATTTTTATCTTCTTTAACATGAATTTTGACAGTCTTCATATGGTAATTTACTAGTGGTGTGGTCTGTTTGGAGATAAGTTAAGTATACCGTAGTTTAACCAGACCATGAAGGGTTGCTTAATTAGCATGATGAATTGTTATACAGATGTTTCATGAATACGGAAGGTAGTCGACCTCGGAAATGTGCGTAGCCCACCGAGACCAAAGTTTATTTTAGATTCTGTATGAAAAAATCTTACATGCAAAGACAAATCCTCATTTTACTCAAGCATGCCAGTTGAAGGTAAACTAGGTTAAGAGCAAATGGCTGTTGTAATTACTCTGTGAACTCTAATGATGAAGAGCACAGGCACTGCTTTGTGAAATTTTAAATTTCAAACAGGCACTGTTTTGTAAAATTCCAGCTCTGAGGCAAGCACTCTTTTGCGAAATTCAAAAGCAAAGGGTAAATAGTGTTTTGCACAGTGTAAGGGTGAAGTATAGGCATTGTTTTATTAAATTTAGGAGCTAAGGCAGGCTTTGTGACTGGTGATACCTCATGAAAGTTAAGCCAAAAGTTACATATAGTGATGGAATAGCATTTTGTCTCCAGCATATAATGTTCTGCATGATATTCTACCTAGTTCTGTATTGTGTAGTAGAAGTAGCAATATCTCCCATCTGTTTAAATGATATTTTATTACAGGTAGAAGCTTTATGTTGTAGTGCAAATCAACTGAGAATATTTTTTCTGATCTGCATATTCTGTTTGTTTTTAAGTACATATCTCTTTTATTTGAGTCTGCATCTAATTGACTCGCATAAGTACTGTTGAGGAAAATTTTAATTAAAAGCTGTTATGGTTATCAGTTACATACATTAAAGAAATGATTATTAAAAGTAAAAGTTTGTTCAAGGAATTTTATATTAGGCTTTGACAACTTAGTGAACAAGTTTCAAAGTACTGTATACTGTACTTTCAAGTTTACTGTTTGTCGTTATTCTTTATCCTATTAGCCAGAAAGCATGCTCTTAGATTATTTAGTTTTTTCAGGTTTTTGACATTTTATTTATTATTTGCTTCATTATACTGTGATATGAGAAAAAATTTAGACCTAGTAAGTCCTTTTATACATATGGAATATATCTTTTAAGAGTATTTGTTAGAGATGAATATAAAAGGCATAGTTTTTGAAGTGACTGAAATAGGCTACATCCCCAATACTTATACAACATTAAGCATTCCATGAAAATTATTATCCAAGCATTAATTAATAGTCATTATTTTAAGTTGCTGTTGTATTGCTTTTTGCATCCATTTTAATCGAGATTATGGGGCTATTAATTGTGCCAATTTCTTTCAGTTTTTCAGTTTTCTTCCTTTGTGGGACAAACTTAATGGCAGCCTAAATTTCAATTAATATTTAATGCCTGTCCAACCGTTACCACGTCACCGTAAATGTGTTGGAAGATCTACGCTGCATATCCCTCAATCTGTTTGCTGTCGTCTTGCATGGATTCACTCTGTCTCGGCCAACAGTTTCCTGAATGTTCAGACTGTTGTACTGTCATTTCTTGTGCCCTTCCTCTGTTACCATTGCCCATTGCCTTCTGTGTCACTTGGCTTCATGTACGTGCAATTGCCCTAACCTTTCATCCATTGCAGTGCCCTCATACTCGCTGAATGCACTCCATTTGCGGCTTTCCAGCTGGCACAACATTCACCAACACACTAACACACTTATATGTCTATTTTGTCATGGAAGATTAACATTAGGACAGGGTTTTATTGTTTTGTGTTGATGCTTCTCTTCCCATTGCTTTGAAAACCCTTACCCAGTTCTCACATACCCAGCAACTGTATTTGTTTCTTATTTAATTGCTGAGCAAAATATCAAAATAGGTGGCAGTAATGCTAATGTAGTGTAAGGGGGCCCACTTGTAGCCGTTGTTTCTTTTGTTTCTGTTTATTTAAGGCTAGACATTATTATTTTCAGTTATATTCTAGTTTGGTATTTTTTGCTTACTTTTCAGATCTGTGCCAGAGACGTTTCAGACAATTTTTGGTAGTCTAAACTCCCCAACCAAGTAACATAAGCCATCACTTTCACATTCTTATAACTATAAATCATTTCAGGCAAGTAATAGTGCTTAGTGTATTTGTTATTGTGTATATGTAGCATTTTTCCCCCCTGCTAGCACTCATCCCCTGTTGTAACAGCAAGGAAGGTCTTGGTTAGCCTTAGGTGTCAAGGGAGAGGCCTTTATTGTAAGAAGGACAAAGAAAAGGCAAATTCTTTGAGATTTGCTTCGTTTGATTCAGACATGTAACTTCTGTTGTGGCCCCTGCATGTCAATTTGTTTCTCGATGTTACTCTATGTTACTCTTTGGTTTGAGGTTCTTTAATGAAGAAATGTCATATAGCTTGAGGGTTGGGCTTCATCAATGAGCTCTCTTATCCTTTCAGAGCGTAAGTTGATGAAGTGAGGATATTAAATGTTGAGGTTTCATATCAGTAATAAAGTTAGTGTTTATTATCACAATTAAATGAGACACTGTAACCAAATTAGGTTTGACAAGAGAGAAGTTGTGGTCTTTGGCGATGGTAAGTCATGAAGCCTGAGAATGTGGTTCCCCATGAAAGGGTACCGTATACAGGGTGCTTCCCATGTGGCACTGTTTGTCGTGCTAAAGGTTCTTAGCAGTGTCCATTTGACCTCATTATGTTGCTCTTTTTGTACTCTAGTTTTAATCTATTAATAGTAAAATTGGACTTAGTTTTATCAAGGCTGTAAAACTGCATTTGTCATTGACTTGTGCACCACCATTGGAAATTAATATTGAAGATCAAGGTTTGTTCTGACGAAAATACAAACTGCCTTTTATGTAGAATTTCTAGTGCCAGCTGTAAATGGTGGTTGTTGAATTATGTTACCAAGTAAAGTGATAGCAGGCAGGTAGGTAAGGGGGTTGGTGGTACCACCCACTCATCTGTCTGGGGGCCCCTCACTTTTCAGGTGTCATTGAGTCCAGGTGTTTCTGCCGCTGAGGAGCTTCTTGACTGAAGATTTTTTGTAACTAGATGATTTTTGTGTCGGTGGTTTTATGCCTGATGCTTCACCTCTTTCTGTATGAAGGATGTTATCCACAAGTTGTTTGATACCTTCTTAGAACATTGTAAAGTTACCAAAGCTCCATTTGGACAGAAACACTTCACACTTAAGGTTCACGCATAGCGCACTTACGGTTCACGCATAAGGCTGTAGATTTGTCAGGCTCTTCTATTGCTGGATCTACCTCAGTGCAAGAGTTATGGAACACCTGATAGATTTGGCCTGAAGATGTGACATCCTCCCTTCCCCATAAGGTGTTGGTTGTAACAATGTTATCTGTTTGTTTGTGATATTAATTGCTACCTCTCAAGTTTCCTGAGAGTGGGTGCTTTTTCATAAGGGCCTGACTCTAGCACAGGTCCTTATCAGCCTCAACATCAGATTCTTCAGGCTGTATAGAGGGTTACAGAAGTCGCTCCTTGCCCTGTTCATGCACTTAACTAGGAAGTTGATATTCTGAGTGGTGATAGGAACAGTGCCAGCTAAGTTCTGTGAGACAAACTTCCCAACTATAGGAGTAAGTCAAGTTGGCTACCTTTTTAGAAATAGGTATATTGCAGGTAAATCTTTTGAGTTGATTGGTATGTGTAGATTTCAATTTAATTTAGCAATATGTTATATGGAGTTACTGATAGCTGTGGTATATCCTGAATGTTCAGATGTTGGCCACAATTATAGTGGCCTGTGTTATTTAATCAGATTCTGATACCTATCAGCAGCCTCTTGATAATTTAACTAAGCGCTGAATGGCCTTAGTTGCCCCAGTACTTGGCATGTATGCCTAAAATGTATAAATCAATCATTCTTGATAATTCACGATCTACTGTAATATACATTTTTCCTAGGTATACAAACCTGAAGTTTTTTTTTATCAAAATCCCACATCAAAACAATCCTACATTGTCCTTGTGGCCAAAGAAAAAAATGAAGTCCTGCAGGCAATTGAGTGGGTGGTACCACCCACCCTTCATCTGTCTGTTAACTACTTTGTTAACAAGCTTCAACAACAGGTTCCTACTGGCTTTGTATATCTAGGTAAAATACAAATTGCTTTTAAGAAATCTGATATACTGTATTCTTTTGTTTGTTTGGACTAGTGCCCCCTCATTTTTGTTTCCCATTGTATCTTTTGGTTTATTCTGACCAAGATTAGATAATGGCATCGAGTTTCCCCTAAAATCAGGATCTGCTTGAAATTATTCAATTTTAAAAGGTTATCCTACTAAGAAATTGTTGCATTTTACTAATGCAAACTTTGATGTTTACTGCATTTTTTCCCATTTACATTGAAGAACAAATCACCCAAGTTTCAGAGCAACCCATTTCAGATGATTTTGAAAATCTTGTTGATGACTCTTCATCCACCAAAAGAATTTACTTGCTCACAAACAGGAGTTGGAATAGGTTTTTAGGGGCTAACCATATAAGGTTTCATATCAGGTAATAGCTGTGTTTCATTTGCAGTAGGCGAATGATCATAAACTCAGAAAGGCTCTTTCAGAAAATGCATTCTTGAAGATTCTTGAATTGCCCAGTCTTCCAGTCAGGGTTAGACTTGCTGGGGTCATTGTTCTTCACAACTTTGGAACAACAGAGAGAAGTATTTTTATAAATGGTAGACAATGCCAATTCTTGAAAGATATACAGTACTGTGCACTTATGTGAATTGAAGAAGTATTGCCATAACTCGACCCATTTCTTTTTCCGTAGTTTTTTATAGTGTTATTTTGGATATTTTTGTGTTTAAGGAAAAGAAAAAGACTTTCTTGCTTTAGTTTGTTATTTGACTTCAGTGTTTAGGTAGAATTTTGTATCTTTGTTATTGGGGTTAAATATACTAATTACAAGTGTGTCCAGTGAGAAGTCACGAGTGTGTAAAGTAAGTCGCTACTACTAATGATATGATATGATAAGGGATGCATTTTTCTTTTCTTGATTTTAAGAGATATGGCTCTTGTGTTCTCACAGTCTGAGAGGTTGACTTTTTTTGTTAAGTTTTTATGTTTTTTCCCTCATCTTTTGTTGGGATGCTTTTTAATACAGCTACTATTCATGATATCAGACTTGATAAGTTGCATGTCACGGGTGAAAAACAGTTACAGTTCTCTGTTTAGTCTCGAGGGCTAACATCTCTCTGTAACCGTGGAGAATTAGAGCACCCACATTTACAGATTACTGTAGTTGTTTTCTGGAGTCATATATGGCTGTTAATGAAATCTCCATAATTATCCCTAGAATAAGGGTGCACTACGCAAAGCTAATGGCTCTTGCTTTTAGATTTCAGTGTAAATAATACTGTACATTCATTCTCTTAAGGTTCCTAACTGCATGATGAATTTGTGTGTTTCCTGTGTATGTGGACTTCATTTATTTTTTATTTGACTTGGCTGCCGATGCCGCGGCTTCTGTCTCACCGGTCTCCCGTTCTTCCTACAGGGGTGAATACTAGTGAAGTGAGGAGTTTAAGGTGTTTGTATACAGATGATGCCAGTGTCACATGCATCGGGTTGGGGAGATGTGTTAGGAGATCCATGAGTCACCAATTATGTCGGTCGAGTCTCAAGTCGAGACTGTATTTGAGTGCTGTTTGAGCTTGTTACTCTTGAGGATGTTCAAAATGAGAATTTTTATGGATGCTGAAAGAAAAATCCTATGCATTTTTGTGAATGGAAGTACTTGACAGAAATTAAGGACAGTGTGAGACAGTTGCAGTTTGATTTTTGACAGTAATGAAACATCTATTTTATATTAAATACATATCTGATGATAAGGTTGATTCTGATGCTGTATAATGTATAAAGCCTGAAGGATTTGTAAAGTTGTATCAACTGTTTCATTGACTACTTCTGAATGTAACTGTGTAGTACTATTTCTTTTGATATTTTTCATATCCTGGATATTACTGTCAAGTTCAGGCAATGTAGGCCTGAAATCAGGATGGTTTACAGTGTACTATAGTTGACTATTTGCTAACTAGACAGCTTTTGAAGGAAGGAGTATTTCTTATTGGGTGAATTTGGGAATGTCAGTTCAAATCTCAAGGAGCCTTGCTTATTTCTACTTGCAAATCACAAGATCGCTTAATTTAATACAGCTGTACATTATAGCACTGCTTTGTAAGTACCAACACCTCGATTTAATGATAATTGGTCAACAAGAGGTTGATTTGTGATAACTGATCTTGTAGTGACAGGAGAATGGTATTGAATGTAACAGTCAACGTTACTGTGGTCTGATTTACATATAGAAATGCTTTTCATACATTCTGGTAATGATGCTGTAGCCACATGTGAGAAGTGGATTTTGATCAATGTAGAGAAATGTTACCACGATGTCTGTCGTGTTGGAAGTGGTATTCGTAAGTTGCATACCATAATGTAGTTGAGTTGAAAAAATACTTGAATATGTTACTGAAATGTTTGACTAGGTCGTTATAAGTCAGTCATTTTAAGTTCCTTGAAGTGCTTGCAAAATATGCAGATTTGGTTTAACTGCTGCAGTGTTTCATATCTTGCATTTAGTAAAATTTTGCAATGAAGGGGTATATATATTTTCCATTGCAAATTTAATGTTTGTACATAATTAAGCATGTATTACTTAGCTTTAAAGGTAGTCATTTCCAAATACGGCTGTGACTTTCTTGTGCATGTTAGTGATAACACTGATTCTCTTATAAGTTAGGAATCTCGTACACAATTTAAAAAAGATATAAAAGGTCCCTAGAATGAATGTTTTGCCGTGTGCTTTACTGTGGAAAGTTTCGTATCTGAAATGCCCTTTTGACCTGGGAGTTCTCCTTTAAAAATAAAATAAGCTAGAGAAATTAGTTTATGGATTAGATTTTAAAAATTAGGCTATTTAGGAACCTTTTGTCTTAAACTACTTGAATATAGTACTGCATTTGTTTTAACTTAATGACATGAAGTGTTTGCCTGGTGGCATCGCTTAAACTTGAGTTATGATTTTCATAAGTGCTTCAATTTTACTTCAAAAGAAATGCTTTGAATAGATTTGGTTAGTTAGCTCTTGTACTGTGGCAGGACCTTATAACTGCTTTGTTTATGCTCTTGGATGCTTAAGCGGAATGCTTTTTATTCAGGTTCAGGGTGGTATATCCTACCTGAACCTTCAGTCACCCATTTTGCAGAGACTATTTGCTTCCTGTTAATTTTTATTCGGCACCTAGATTAATCCTTTCTCACCATTAAGGGGTTTTCAGCCTTACCTTAATGCATTCTCTAACTATTTAAGTTTTTATTATACTTCTTGAGTATTTGAACTTAAATTCAAGAAAACCTGGCCCATAACATATTGTTTTCACTTTCATTTACTGTACTTGGTTCAAATAGCACCCTGATTAAAGAATTTTATCTCTTTATGCTTTAGCTTTTACAGTATTCAGAAAATGTAATCTTTTCTTATCCCTCACTTTTTTTTTTTTTAATAGAATGGATCTCTCATCTTCCTTACTGTGAAATGCTATCCATCCCTCACCAGTTTCTTCTTTGTAGCACTGCTAAATCTTTTGGATTTCCCAGGATGTTTTCTCAACTAACCTATTTTACATCCTGCAAGTGTTTCATTCTTGTTTATTTTTATATGGAAGATTGAGTTATTTACTTTTAAAGTTTTGGAATTTCATCTAAGCTCTGTACACAGTTTTTTGATAGCAACTTTTTTATTTTGAAGGTTACTTAGTTAGAACTAGGGGACACGCTGATGAATCAATTTTGACTTGTCAGAACTTTGTGGCTGAGAATTGTGGTGAAGTTTCATACGTCTTTTGGCAGTTGTTTTCAGTGCTTTTTGAATCTTGATTTTCATAAGAGAAAAATGGCAGGTTAGGTCTTTAATGGCAATGACTTTCAACAGCATGCTTTATTCTGAAGACTTATAAGATGTCTCATGCTTCATTCAATATTTGTGTTGTAATGAACCGATGCTGACGCTCGCATCATTGCTTGAAACTTATGGTCGGCCAATTCTTCGTTTCTAACTTGGAGGAAATGATCTGAAAACTTGCTCCACTTGAACTTTTTGATGGGTAAACATCTATAGACACATGAAACTTGAACGTTTCCGACATCCAGCGATAGCATGTTCTTCGTGCACCAGCGAAGATAATGTTAACTCCCAGAACTGCGGGCTTTTTGCAAAATGCAAAGGTTGCATGTCTGTTATTTTTCTCATTTTATTTGTGACTTGTCTGGCTTCAGTGTTCAACAATATTTACCATTGCCTACTTATTTATTTATTTGTTAGCCAAATGCCATGCACTCGTCTTTTAACTGGATGGCTTTTCAAAAGGTTACTTTTTTAATATGATTGACTGATTACATATATATTTTTTTTGTTGCAGAAAGTGAATGATCAGCCTAAAGGAATTTTATTTTTCTATGTAGCTGCGAGGAACAAATGTAAGTAAACGCTGACATTTAGTTACATGAACTCCAAGTGATTGTGAGGATGCTATATATGGCACATTGACATTGAAGCATATATATATTCGCAAATCATGAGCTTTCTAAAGTTTTTACAAAATTATAACCATGTTTGTATCATAAAGTTTGCAAAAAAAAAATTATCCTGTGATTGAGCAAATGTTTTATTATGAATTGGCAAGTGCCCATGTAAAACAGAAGTAATAAGAAATATTCTTAATTCTCCTGTTGTATATTTACATGTTTACAAAGACTTCAATTGAAAAAATCATGGCCAAGTAAATGTCACTTAATGCCATATGCTTTATTAAGAGGGCATTATTATACAGAGGAAATGTGGCTTCATATTTTATACTGTAAAATCTGGGTCATGTGTTAAACTCACGTGTATGATACTTGTAGTTTTTGTGTAACGACTTAGTAATGCCTAAGAAATATTTGCAATATTCGTGTATCGTTTACAATGTTTCGTTTCTCTTTGTTTCAAGATTTTACCCAAGTTAGGGGTGTGCAATTTCATAGGAAATTTGTCAGATGGAAGAAAATGCCTTATCATTGAAGTCCAAGTGGTAGGGAAGCTTTAAAAAAAAAAGTTGGTTGACAAAGTGATATGCTTCACTGTGCAGTTGAAGATGTTTGAAAACCTGGTGATGAAATTTTGTAAATGCTGCTGTGGTCCATTGTTCGGATCAGTAATTTAATCACATCTGCTCGCATATTGTAGGTTCTACAAATTTAATATCGATATTAGTAATCATTCTAGTCAATTTTGTATGGTTACATCAAATTGTACTATTACACTTTGTAGTTACCAGTAGCTGCACATTTGTAACATGATACAAAAATTATGAAGGCTAAAGAACCAAAAATCAATCAAGACATTACTGTGTAATGGATTTTGTCATTTTCTTTCTTCGTCTAGTCATCTACCTTGTCTCTTCGAATTTTTTTTTTCATACCACAGTAGGAATGAGCCTTTTAACGTGTAACCCCCAAACTGTTGCTGCTCGTTCAGTGATGGTCTTAGTTTGTTTCATTCCATTATCAGTGGGTTGTAAATGGTTCTAAGGGGTCATTGCTTGATTTTATAAGCCTTCTTGACCCAGAATGAGAGAGAGCAGGTTAAGCAATCGTGATTGGGTAATAAAAAGAACAATGCCTTTTGAACAAAATGCTCTAGGAACAACCTTGAAAATATAGAACACTCCAAGTATAGTGCCAGACAGCAGTATTCTTGATGTCTTACTCGCGAACAAGTTTGTAGAGTTTCTTTGTCTCACTAACAGGAGAGGCCCAATAAAAATAACTGCAGAACAGTTTTGGGGTTAGTTCCTCATTCCTTGCCTGTGGTATCGCAACAGCCAAAGCCACTGGTGGTAATATGCCTTGCTGGTTCCTATAACTTCATGGTTTTCTCCACCTGGATTTCTGGTCAGCCAGATTCTTTTTCACTCTATTTTTCTGTGTATAATTGAGAAAGAGAAATTGTTTTTACTTATTCATTTAGCAGAAGGGGACCTTACTAAAATCCAGTAGACTCTTTGTCTGGTTGGACTTCAACTGATAACTATTCTTCTGTTGTCAAAGCTTTGTAAGTGCTTATACATTCCTTCTCGGTTGATTCCCAAAATTTAGGAAGAAAAATAGTAATAAACAGGTAATGAATTACAACAATACATAGAAAGATCCTGAAAAATGTGTAGTATATATTCTATATATGTTTCAACTTACATCTGTTTCCTTGGACAGGAGATTACTGCAGGTGTTATTTGAATAATATATACTTTAGATAAATAAAACCTAGTACAGCGTCTTGAAGGTATCATGTTAGGAATGAAAATATAAATTTTATTTACTAAGTGTCATTAAGTGAATGGTACAACCGTTCCTAATTTGTACATATTTTAATACTGTACCAGAGTTTTTTCTGGTCACCTTTACTAAGGAAAAAACAAAATATTCATTGAGTTGGATATTCCTAACAATTTTTTTTTCCATTTTTTTTTTTTTGGTTACTTGAAGTTGTTTTGGGTGTGTTGTTTGTATGTGCCTGTAATAATTTACAAATGGTGATCTTCATGCTACTTTTATTTTTAAGGTTTGTTATTATTATTATTATTATTATCGGCTGTATTTTCCAATGTGAACAAAGGTACGAACAAGGGGACTTCTTCACTCCGTGAAAGTTAAATTTGGAGACCCTGTTGAACGTAGTCATTAGGATCTGTACTCTTAAGGAGAACTGGTTTGCAAAACACATTGCCCTTTGTGTCTGCAATGAAAGTTTTATGTTATTTTTCATATATTCACTGTTTATCACCTGCTGGACAATACATAGCTTCAGATGGTTAGAAGAGGGGATAACCTGCTTTTTTGCATTTGTGTATATAAGGATTAACAGGACAGTCGGAACAATGTGATCTATTTCATCTCCTCGCCTTGTTCTTACCTTCTGTTTAGGTTTGAAAATATGGTAGTAAGTGTTCAACATTATAGGCTAACTTAATTAGTTTTGTCAAGTGTAACAACACTGTAGTTGTATATACTGGTTTTGCATATTCAGAGATTGTTTATGCCTTAGATAACTGTGTGCAATAGTATGTTCTTTTACGCGTGAGAGTCTTGTTGACAAGAAGTACCGGGCGTTTTATAAGTTTATAGAAAGGGACGAAAAAAAGTATTTCGATGAAAATCACGTTTTGTTTTAAGTAGCTTTGCTAAGAGTTAGTGATAAGGATATTGATAGTTATTTTTCATTTCTCATGCCCTCCGATGCGAGGCATGAATTGTCTTTCCCCCTAACTGTATTTCCTTTTCATTTCCAAGAGATCTTATCATTTACGACATGGTCATGTCTTCACATAATATTCCCCCATGTGATCTGGCTTAGGTATAACACATTCGTCAAAGAATTAGCAGAGTGTCTGTTTCCATAGCTAGGATATGTTGAGTGCTCTGGTACATTTACCCACATTTTAGATCGTATCAAGAATACTGTACTGTATTGAGAGAGGAAAGCTGTCAGGCTTAGTCATACCGTACAGGACTTTTCACTGTTGAAGTATGTATTGATGCATTTCATTTTAGTGCAGTGTATTATTTGGCAAATATTGAAACAGTATATTCAATACAGGAAGAGTTATCTGTAGAAGTAGATTATAAATTAATGGAGCCTGCTGATAATATGTACCACAATTGGTCTGAAACATATTTTAAGTACAGTATACCGTCTGCAGGGGTCTAGCACCTATAACTACAGCGCGCTTTGCACGCCACACTTCAGGTCATGCTTTAGATAAATTTTTTTTATTTTTAACTCTCCCTTTGGTCTCCTCCAGTCCAGCATCTTTCTCCTGTCCCAGTTCTCACCTCATGAAAACCAGTCCTTGCGGGCCAGCCCAGTAAGTCAAGCAGTACGAGTTAGTGGTCAGGTTAAGCTAAATACTTTGAGTATATAAAAAAACCCATTTTCAAATTCAGTATTGATAGGTATGTTGCAGCGATTAGTTATGAAAAATGGGTTGCTGTTCACTGTCACTCAGCTGTCAGACTATTTGTTGCAGTATTAAGAGCCTGTTTTATCCTTCGAGTAATATCGGTAGGAAACCCCATCATTTCATCATTTAAAGGTTGTTCAATGGCAAAGTAGTTCTTCGCTGCCTCAACTACATAACTTTTTGCCAATATCAGGCCTGATTAGAGCATATATGAAAACAATATTGCCCACATTTTAAGGTAGGCAGATGAAAAGTCCATGAACTGTATTGATCATTGATAGTTTTAAAATTAAGTGTAGACTAGTTCTCTGATAAACAATATTTTATGAATTATTGAAATCATGCATTGCATAGTTTTCGTATTTTGACCGTATTTGTTTTAATTCAAGTTGGATAAAGCAGTTTGTTATCAGAATAGGCACTGTCCTTGACTTTATTGATAGACTGCCATTTTTAGCAATATCCATCATTCTGTGCATTATTTGGTTTTGTTTTCATTTTTTGGCAGTTCAGTTTCAACGTAATTTATACATTTTACCCAAATGAGCTAGATGCAAGTTTTTTCATGGCTTTAAGTTCTGAGATAGACAACATAGCTTTAAAAGTGCAGTTCTTGCATTCCTTTTTATTTTTGAGTGTTCTCTTTGGTTTCTTTGCACTTAATTGTCCAGCTTCTTGAATTTTACTTTCTGTATTTCATCTCTCATCATGACAAATCCTTTTGGGCAATTCCCAAGAGTAGAAATGTGGCATTGTGGTCTAGCTGACCTTTTGAGGTTTCAATTTCCTCATATTTCCGGCTTGCAAGATTCCAGTGAAATCACATGACAATCTGGAAGACAGTCTGTTCAAACTTTTTCTTTTAATTTTTTTCATTTTTGAATACTGTACAATAAAATGCAGGTATTCCACTTCAAAATGGCAGTGTAACCAGAAAATATTTTGAAAATTTCATTCATTTAACAGCAAGTCGTAAAAAACAAAAACAAAAAGTTTCCCTTTAAGTGGTTAGTCTACAGACAAGTTATGTGACTCATGGAATCTCTCTTAAGGGTAAAGCAACTTTATTGTAAGGCTTCTGTTTTGATTGATGTACAGTACTGTAGTTGCTTAAGAGTGAGTTTGCAGTGCAGGCTATCTAGTTTGTTTAGTTTTCTATTTAAGGGTGCCTTTCTTGAAAAGCCTGTCCAGATTATAGTCCTTAGATACCAGAGGTGTAGTTTTATATTTTGCTGCCACAAAGAAGCAAGAAATTAATTACATCATCCATACTAGTTTTCCTAATCAGTGGTGTTATTCATGCATAACAACCCTACTCTGTTTCCAAGTGCTTTAAAAAACTGCTTCCTTTTTAAGTGGCGTGGGTCACAGATACAGTTTATCCAGTCATTACATATTCAGTACAGTATAGAGTACATGGAAGTTCAGGGGCATTTAACTACAGTCAGCTTTGCAATAGGTAAAAATCTCAAGAGACACTTCTATTAGCATTGTGGCTTCTTTCACAGTAACTGCATACATGAATACCTCACAGAAGCTTTTTAGTTTGCAGTATAGAAGACATTCTTGTTGCAGGTTGTGAAGAGTGCAATAATTGTTAGCCCTCATTTTTTTTCAGTACCAAATAATCTTAGAAGTTTGGGAACTTGAAACAGTCAAATGTAGGATGTTGTTTGTCACTGCACTTGTGTTACTTTCTTAATAAGTGTATCAAGAGGCAGCTGAGCATTCCCACAGTTGAAGTCAGAAGAGTCTTATATGTGGGTAAATGGACCTAGAGCCCGCTACTGCTCTTCAAAAAAAAAAAAATACCTCCCCAGAGCAGATTCACTAATAGTTAGCCTTGGTCATTTTGTACGCATTAGTTCCTGATAAGGAAGGTAATGAACAGGAGTCATCGTGAAAAGCAGGAATTTTTGTTATGTAATAAATAATAGAACAATGTATTACTGAATTTTGTTTGTTATTTTCCTTAAAATTGTATCATTGCATTGGAAGCTGTTATGGCTCTGTTAACACCAATACACATTTCAGAGCTTTTGGAGGTAAACTATCTAATAAAAGATTAACATTGGTCTTCTATTTTGACATGGATGCAGGGTGGCCAAAGCATCAGGTTAATCTGGCTGCATCAGAATAGGGAAGCATCCCTAAGTCATGGAATAAGAATGTAAAGTACTTCATGGCTTAAAAGAAAGAAATTATTTCTACACAGTGTTTACTCTGTTTCAGGAAAAGACAGCTATGCTTAATAATGCAAACCAGTTAATATCATTATTATTATTTAATGTAAAAATACATTAGTCACTTAATATTCAAAATCCTGAAGTTTTGTATATACCAGGAAGACATAAATAGTTTTGCTAGGAACTTCAATCAAAATACTCTCAAGTTCTTCGGAAGCTTTTTTATCCTGTTCTTCGAAAACTTTTTATCCTAAGTACAACAAATGGTTTGCATAACCTTTACTTGCGGGCAAAGTTACTTTCCATGTGCGAAGAGCCCTTCTGCATGGAACTCACCCTTGATTTCACACGATCTTCAATGGAGCCCTTGGAGGCGGCAGAAAGGAGGTGGCTTCTATGGGTAAAAAAAATAAATATATAACATACCTAATATAGCTTGCACATCATTTTCACTGTGTAAATTTACATACACACCACAAATGTTAATTATTCACTTAACTTTGTTTGTTCAGTAGTTTAAAGATTCTGCATTTTTTAAATTTTGTTCACAAGACAATTGTAATCACTTTACTTCATGGGATTACAGTACCTGTTCCTCAATGGTTATGTACAGTGGGTAATTTCACATAAGAGATGAGAAGATCAGAATAGAATAAAAGATGGTCTGAAAAATATATAATTTAGTTCTCTATTTCACCACTCACCTTCTAAATTTACTAACATCCTTTTCCATCTCTTCTTCTCTTCTCCTCTCCTCAGCGTATCTCTGTACGTTCTCCTTTCGGTCTTCGTCCCTCTTGCGAGCCGCCTCCATCATTTCTTGACGTTTCTTCTCCATCTCCTTCTCCGATAGCTTCTGCTTGCCTCTCCCAGGGTCATCTCTGCCCCTTGAGTCATCTCCGTGCTTTCTGTCTCGGCTACGACTTCTGCTTCTTGCATGATCACGAGGATGTCTGTATTTCCCGCCATACTGATCGTGATTTTTGCCATAATTATCTTGATTCCTAGGCCTGTCCTCATATCTCTCTCTGCTCCTTTCCCCACCTCTGTTATCACCTCTGAATGCGTCTCTCCCTCTGTCGTCATATCTCCTCCTTTCAAATTCTCGGTTGCCGTATCTCTCGTCTTTGTTCGCAGTTCTGTTTTCTTGCTTTTCACTATTGTTCCTCCATCTTCTGGGGTCATTTTGCTTCTCTCTTGAGTCATACTTTCTCTGCAGTGACAAAAATGGCAAACTTTTACAAGCTGATAAGTTTGACTGGCTTTCATCCCTTGTACTCAGAAGAAAATATAACGCAATCTCCCCAAAAATCTGTTCCAAAACTGACTAGACAGAAATCAAAATAACATCTACCTGAATTCTACCCATCATCATGGGTTTCAATCCCCCCATAAAATCTATTTCAAGTCTGACTATAACGAAATCAAAAGGGCCTTATGAACTACAGGCCTAAACAGCAGAAGGTAAACAACTACAATATTAATAACAAGAACAACAAAAAAAAAGGAGTTACAGAAACTGGTAAACCAAAACAAGGAGACAACTATATCTTGAACAGACCAATCTGTGGAGTGTTGATGTAACAGAAAATTTGTACATATTTTTCAGAGAACAGATTCTTAAAACAGAACTAAGGGAAGATTCCCTTGCTAAATGATCCACGGCCTCATGAGATTCAGTTCTGTTCACCGAGGACACAAATATAAAACCCAATTTCGAGAGAAACATTATAAGTGCAAACCCCTTAATTTACTTTTGTATGTATCTTATTCGTTGCATAGTGCTGAGCTAAATGATGGAGTTATTCTTGCACTGGCTAGTTTAAAAGATACAGTATACAGCAAAATAATAAAACAAAATAGCATCAGATACCAGAGGAAACTAAAGGAAACATGTTAGGCTAACAAGGATACGCTTAAAAACTTCTATCAATAGGTGCAAGCTCCAATTCAACTTGCCTCTACTTCATATTTACTCTCACCTTTTTCCCTCTTTTGTCACTGTCTTCAGAAGAGCCACTTGAGTCGGATGAAGAGTCTCCTGATTCACCACTGCTAGCTGCTCTTTTCCTGACCTTCTTCTCAGCAGTTTTCTTTTTCCTTCTTCTATCGTCCTCTGAATCGGAAGAATCACTGGTGCTGCCAGATCTCTTCACTGCTTTCTTCTCCGCCGTTTTCTTCTTTCTTCTTCTGTCGTCTTCAGAATCGGACGAGTCACTGCTGCTAGCAGACCGTTTCCTCGCTCTCTTTTTGGATTTGCTTCTGTCATCTGAATCAGACGAATCACTTCCACGAACAGACTTCTTCTTTGCCTTAGCCTTCTTTTTGTTCTTTTTCTTCTTCTTCTTGGATTTTTTGACTTGATGCTAGATATCTGGAAAAGACCAACAAAATTTTTCATATACAATATGCACATATATGAAAGCATATCTGTCACCAGTACTGTATGGTCATCTGCATTCAACAAAAGAAGAAAAACTGAAGGAATTAAAAGGCTATTACAGAATATGGCAGCTTATGGTAATGAATGAATTAAATAGTGACTGACCAATTTTTTTTCATATGGCAGGCAGATGGCACTAGCTACTATACAGCAATGCCATAAAAGAACAACCTCGACAAAAGATATTCCTTTGGAAGACTAGTACAGTATCACGCTAAAGTATCAAAATCAGCATCACAACCTTAAGATAAGATGTTCTCTATGAGTACACGACCCTATAATTACTTGATATCAAAAGTGACTATTATATATATATCAACACAAGTCTTTTAAATTTACTCTCTAAATATCTGAATCTAACCACGAAGAATATTCAAATACCGCAGAAAATGATGTCATACCATTTCAGGTAAAACTAACCAACTGTTGCAACTGTTTCATCTTGACTGGATTGGCTGTAATTTCTCTTTTTGTTTCCTCTTCTCTCTGACGGATCAACAGCAGAGGGTCTTCCAGCAACTTACGCCGCATGTCAACTTGCATGTTATCGTTTCCTCTCCGGACAACAGACTCAGGGTTGATTTCTGAAATGTAAAGAATATATATTACACTTTATTTTAGTCTAAGGTAACTGTGGTGCTAAGGTACCTGGGGGTCCCAGTGAGTATCTAGAACCTGAAATAGATAATCCAACACTACATACCAATTCCAGAATACAATACAAAGGCCAAAATACATTAAACTATAACTAAAAGGTATTGGGAATGATTTTGGCAAAATAAATCAGGAAATGGTGTTCATACAGCGCCATATATACCAAGATTACTGTTACTGACATACTTTCTTCTTGGTGACAGTAAAAAACTTGGGAAAGGTACCTGAATACTACAGTATCAAGGTTAGCAATATGAACATTTCCCACTTTGACTAGTTTTTCCCATCTACCTAGAATTTTTGGAATTCCCATCAATCTCTGATTTTTCCAAATTCCAAGGAACTTCTCACTTTCAAGAAAGATATCTAGTATGTCTCCATTTGAGGTTCAATTTAACATCTCTTTCTTTTACCTTTCTTTAGGATTCCATATTTTTCATTAATAGATGCTTAATAAAAAAAACTGTTAACTATGTCTCATCAGATTTTAAGAAGAAAAAGTCAAACGTGTCAAAGTTCTGATAAAAGACATGACTATATATGCACAAATGTAGATATTTACAAGCTTTAAACAAATCAACAACATCCATACAGGCACATATTCACACGAAGTGCTTGAGGGAAAAAAAGATAGACCAATCCATTTTTAAGTTTACGCAAGCATTTTACTCTCCTGGTTTACAAAGTATGAGTATAAATGTATTTACTGTACCTACTGGGATTTAAACTGTACCACCAAGTACCACAAACTTTTATCAGGAAAACATGTTTCCGTAGCTACTAAAAGTATCACAAGTACCACAAACTTTTATCAGGAAAATATGTTTCTGTAGCTACTAAAAGTACCAGTAAAACACCTAACAAAACACTTACCATGTTCAATTGTGTAAACCGGCTTATTCTGCTGTTCAGTGGTGCCCGACTCTTGTGCCTTCTCTTCCATTTCTAACTTGACCATCTGCTCAAACGCAGAATCGATTTTACGGCCGAGCAAATACTCTTCTCGACTCACATGGCCCCCAGGACCCTGCATCCAAAAATAATTTGCCATGATTACAAAAAATAAGTTCATCCTGTACAAGGAGCAATATTATAAATATTTGGAAACACTGAACACAACTGTAATAAAATTAATAACTATTCTTGTAAACATAAAACAGAATCGTACTCAAAATATGAAAAACATTCAGTGCATTCTCGTCACTATATTCATCTGTATCCCTGCAATGCCGTACCTACATTCTAATACATTAGTACAGGACTGTATTTGGCTTTACTAAATTTATTATTATTATTATTATTATTATTATTATTATTTTAATTATTATTATTATTATATTATTATTATTATTATTATTATTATTATTATTATTATTATTCAGTAGATGAAACCTACTCATATGGAATAAGTCAACAGGGGCCACTGACCTGAAATTCAAGCTTCCATAGAATATAGTGTTCATTAGGAAGAAGTAAGAGGAAGTAAAGGGAAATACAGAAAGAAGAGATCCCACTTGTTAAAAAAGAAAAAATAAATTAATAAATAGATGAAAATGTATTAAAATGCAAGGAGTATAGTATTAGAGTAGTAATGCACTGCATCTTCGTTTGAATTTCTGAAGTTCCAATTGCACGACACCTTCTGGGAGCTGTTCCGCAGTGCAACGGTGTGAGGAATAAAGGACCTCTGGAACTGAGAAGTTAGACAGCGAGGCATAATTACTGCATATTGGTACTGCTGTTCAGCAAATCTGGTTGCTCTCGGCAGATAAAGGGGATCAGGGATCTATTGTGAATGTGACATCTCTGTTGAAATGCAACTTATGAAAAAGTGACAAACAAGAGACCATCGGTTAATGGTCCAAGTCACAACTGCAACTATTAGAAACCTCTGGCAGAAGCAGACAACCACACCAGAGAACAGTATTCTAATAAAGGAAGTACAAATGGCCTAAAACAAGTTGCACTGATTTTATCAATTATATGAAGCTTTATGAACAATACCTAACTTTTGCTGAAACTTTCATTAGACGTTTCTCAAAAGTTAGATGTGAGTCAAAAGTTACACCTAGAACAGTTTAAGCTTCAGACTCATTCAGCAAAATTCCATCAACCTGAAGGGGAGGATGGGGTGGGAAATCATCGGACTGCTTAGCTTCAAAAGCTCAGTGAAGCAGTTCAGCCTTTTCCCTAGGGCCAGCAACCAATCTACCATCATCTGTTAGTAGTGGTGGAATGGAAGACAAGTCTAATCCAAAGATAGATGATGATGATTTGGTCCACTGCAGATGAGGCTGAGTAATTCCTTCAAGTTTTCTCTTTAAGGAAATATTGTAATTTCTCTCGGCTATGTGGTAAGTTCTATTCGCAGCAGAGAGAGACTCAACGACATACTTTTTTCTGACAATATTTCGTATACATTATACACTTTACATTACAAAATGGCATTTGTGATCCACAACATTAAAAAAATATTATTGAAAATAAGTCGTACCAAATAAACATCAGTCCCAGTGCTTCTCTTGCAAAGGTTCATTCAAATTCTATTTTGTCTATGAACAGCCAAATGTATGAAAAATTTAAAAATATGAGAATTTCACACTGGTAAGAAAGCTCCTAAATGAAATGAGAAGAATTGCATATTTCAAACACTGAGACAACTTATAAAGGAATAACTGTTCTCATTTCTAATTAAAACAACTACATTTTCTTAAATAACTTACATTACCTATACTCCTTTCCTAACAGTTATTTCTAAACATGATTAATCCACAGAAGCATTTATGTCGCAGATTGCAATAGTTCCTAATACAAATGACAATGTCTTCATGACCAAAGTATGGAATAAACTAGAAAAATGCATATGTATCTGAAAGTTACAGGGTCTTCTAAGATCGCAATATAACAAAATAATATAGTAAATCAAATATCTTTTAGCAGGATTCAAAAAGATGCCTTTTCATATCTACAAGAAAATTGTACTCGGACCTTTACCAGCAATCTACCATTTACTTAAGAAATAATATAAAAAGCCAAAGAACACAAGTCTCACTCGAAAAAACCAGGTATTAGGCCTGTTACCTTGTACATCCAATCGAGTTTAGCATCACCCTTCTTCTCTATGGCTCCCGATTCCTCGGCAGTCTTCTGCAGCATCTCCCTCTCCCTTTCTTCCTTGAGTTCTCTCTGCAATTCCGCCATTTTCCGGTCTTCTTCGGCCTTCTGCTGCTCTGCTTTCCACACCCTCTCTTGATTTTTCAGTGTGTGAGGGTGCCATGATTTCTTCAGATTCTACAAAAACAAAAAAAAATACAGCTATATTAAAAGACTAATAATGAAAGCTATACCTGAATAAAATTTAAGCAAAAAATAAAGCTAAAATGGGGAATAAAAACTATAATTTATCAAGCAACAATTCAACAACAAAAATGCAAGGACACACTGTAAAAAAAATTTAAGATGAATACAGACAATAATCTTTGAGGGCAAATGCACGAAACATAGGCACAAGTATTGAAAAGGAATATACATGGAAACTAAAATAACAGGAAAATATACACATGGAATTAGGATCCTGTAGTGTAAATGATGCTACGAATGTTCAATTTGAGCAAAATCTTCATTACATTTTCCAGCATAGGGTATATAGACCCAAGCAAAAAAAAAAAAAATACTAATGTCATATGTAATATACATAAGCTACCTTGTACCATAAGGTTACATTTTATTTAATTACAAACTGTCTCTTGATTGTAAATTTGTCCGGGCACCATATCCACCTAACCTAACCTAGCCGCTTGATCCATCCTAAGCTATAAACAAGTGACCCTAACTATTATATATACAACCCGACTCATTTTTCTATGCCTAAACGAAAGTATATGGTATAAGGGCCTAAGCCATTACAGGTTATGCTTAGAGTTAAAATAACATCTGAGAGGTAGAAAGAGATGGAGTTATTTGGCTTCTCATAATTTTAACATAACTCTAACCTAAGCATATTACACTACAGGTTTATAATAAATCAGAATAAATATATCTAAATGGGAAATACTTACCAAATCACCTCCGCCCATTGTAATTAACTAACACTTCCTGGATAATAAGGATAATGGTGGTTGTTTTGTTTTGCAAGGCGAGGTTTGTAAACACAGCCTGGAGCCAGCACCTCATTGGTCGAAAAATCTAATACGTCATCAATGACGTCAAGTTTGTATACGTTTGCTAGGAATTTTCTATTGAATTTGATGTTTTAGAAATGTTCGTAAAATTAAATATATCGAAGTTTTACTTTTCAAAAATAAATTGTAAAGGAATTTTCTCATAATCATTTCCACACAATGAATAATGATTATGAATTTATCACATAGAAGTATCAATAATTGCTTCTCATCAAGACCATTTTTCCATTTTGGAAACATACAAAAGTTGCTTCCTAGAAATGGACTTGAAATTTATAAATATTTAAATGTTATATTTGTGGGATAAATGATAATAAAATTCATTGATAATTGTTTATATATAACGAATAATTATTACAAACTAATCACAGAAGTATCAACAGTTTCTCAGCGAGACCATTTTTCCAATTTAGAAACTGGTCAGGATATTGATTATTTTTCAACACTACATCCCTTAATTCTCAAAGTCCTCTTTCTTTACGACATCATCCCTTTAAAACGCATAACAAAGACATAAATACACTGCTAAGAAATAAGTTAAGACTCAAAAAACTAGATGGCGCTAAATAAATTCGGGAGAGTCGCTTCTTCTTCCTTTCGGGATCTTCAAGGAATCAGCTGTCCAGCGGGACGTTTGTTTTGGTGTAACGACTCCGACAGGTTTTAACGAGTTTTCGGTCCACTTCAACGTCGACATGAGAGTGCTTTATTTCGCCATATTTACCATTTCTCTGGCCCTGAGTGATGGAGCCTTGTTTAGCTGGCTGTTCAAGAGCGCTAAGAGTGATAAGGAGCAAAATGGCAGCGGGGAAAATAGTTCTGGCGGATCCTCCACAGGGCATCGCGAGGGTGCCCATTTTGGAGGTAGGTGAAGTACCGGTAACTTTCTTTATTAGTTTTAATTAGGGTAAATTTATTTAAGGTTAGTTAAGTACATTTTTTATTATTTTTATAAGCATAAGCTTATTTAAATTTTTTCAAAAGGGTAAGCTTATTTAAATTAGGTTAAGTATCGTTAATTTTGAAAATTATTTTTGATCAGGGTAAGGTACCGAGGTCGAGTATCGTTAATTTTCAATTTATTTTTGACAACGGTTTTGGAAATTGTTGGCCAACATTACCTAATATATTTTCGTCATGTAAAGTAATGCCCTAGTAATTTCTTTATTCATGTAAAACCAGGCTGTAGTTTAAATAGGCTAGACTACTTGTTAAGGTTTCATTTCCTTGTGTTACCAGTATTTCTGAAGTAGCCAAAATCTCAACTTAAATAGTTAACAAGTAGACAATATTTTATAGGCTTGTATAGAATTAATAACCCGTGTGGTTATGAGAAGTACAACTGCCATAACACTAAGAATGACTCGCACTACCAACATTGTCCACCATTTTTGGGGGGAGAATAACACACACAATAAGCCGTATCCCCCCCCCCAAGCTACTGAGTTAATATTATGAAAAATATCTTAGCTTATGATTTGCATATCATAAATTATAACTGGCTTGTTTATTTCGTGCAATTATTTTGTCTTCAACGTCGAATCTCTTGCAGATGTCAGCACAGATGTTTTGGCCATCAACGTGCCGTTTGAAGCTAGGTTGTCCGACGAGAAGTTTCTGATGGAAGCCGCTGAATATACGCCGTTGCAGTTATCTGAACTTGACAAGTGCCACCACCGAGTAAGTTTGTAGTTTACACCTTGATCCATTTCTAGGCTATAGCCAAAGACTAATTATGATGACATTTCTTTGCTTAAATTTTTGTGTAGGTTTAATGAAAAGGTTTTGTCTTTATTATTTTTAATTACAGTAGCTAGTGCATGTTAGAGTACAGTACAGTTTAGTTTCAAGTTTATCTTTGTCAAAATGCTAGTAATGTTTGAGTTCCTTGAAGTTGTTCATTATATGAATGTGGTCTCTTCTGCAAAATTTTCATTATCCTCTACCATTAAAGACTGTTCTGGGGTTATTTGTGTATGATAATTATTGCACATACTTGTGCATGCATGAAAATAATTGCATACTTTTAATTAAATTGTAGAATGGCCTTCAAACTTCATGTTCAAATGGTTTATGGAAGTCGTTTTGATTTACCTTTTGTTTCTTTCATAATGCTACTCAATGTTCTGCTTAGTGATAAAGTGTAGGTAGCTATGTACAGGGAAGGCCCTCATATTTACAAAATATCCTCATTTATTATATTCCATGTAGGTCATTCTGAGTCTGCAGACTTCATGTTACGATTTAACCAATGAAGAACTGTCCAAAGTGGCGGTAAACCTTTTCAACTGCCAGTCTTATGCTGAAGGTCGTCCAGTGTACCCTTGCAATGTGGATATGGTGAGCATTTTATTCATGTGACCATAGTATAAAAACTCTAAGAAATATGATTGGATAAGAACACTTTTTACAATATTGCTAATGCTTGTCTTCTTCCTGTCCAGCAATATTACTCCATGTGCTTGATCCTAATCATCATTCTTTAATTTCTGGGGAAAGGATAAATAACATTTTGTCCTCTTTTCAGACCCTAGAAGAATGTACCAAGAACATGGATCCCAATACTTGGAATGCCTATCATATTGTCTCGAACCGAGTCAGGGCAGTGTGCTACGCCACGCGACAAGAGCAGTTTCGTGCCAAAACGGAAATGACTGTAAACAAACTCATGAATTCGGCTGAACAGCAAGTTAGGTCTATGAATGAATTACAGGTATGTTGATAATAATGAAGAATGAGTTTTGTCAGTGAAATCCAGGAATAAAACTAAGCCACAAATATTTTTTGTTCATAGACAAATACAGACGAAAGGTAATCCTGTCAAGTTATTTAAGATTACCTTAAAGATTACCCTACTTGTAGGACTTTTATCCTTAAATTTGTATAGTTCTCAGGATAGGAAGTCTGTAGTCTCAGTCTCATGACAACTTACAACTCCAGATGGCACAAATGTATGTTTTGTGTATTCTGGTACTGTATACATACTTTATATTACTTTAAAGTTTGCTTTATGATTGGCAATATTTTACTCATTAAAACTACCTGCAGTATTTTTCTTAGTACTGTAGTCATCAGCATTTGTATGTTTGTGGAGTTCTGTTCACCCAGCCTTCTCTAGGACGATGATAATGACGAAAAGCTTACGGAACGGCTAAGGAATCAAAAGTGAACTGTATGTTAGTTAGAACACTGCATCATTTCTAAAAGTTCTTTCTGCACTCAGGAGAGCCAGGAAGCTCTAGGGAAGGCAACATCCGAGACATTTGAATCATTAAATGAAGGACACGAGTATCTGCGAAAACAGCAGAATCAGCTATCAGCAGCCCAACATACTATCCAGAGTTACGTCTCTTCCAATCTTCGAGAGCTGTACAAAGAAAAGAGAATAATAGCAGCAGGGCAGAAGGAACTGGCTCATATTACAGAGTCCATTAAGAAAAAGCTAGGTATGGAATTGCTGTGGGATAAAGTGAGTTTCTAAATCAATTAAAACTTAGTACACTGTGACATTTGCAAGATATGGTGCAGCACTCATCACATAAGATACATAGTACTGTACTGAGTTCACCCCTCCACTTTTCTTACAGCATCCACATTACTGATTTCCTAAAGAAAGGTGTATCTAATAATATATACTTTGTATTACCCTTCATTTTAATTTTTGGCAGAAAAATGATCCTTTGGTTTTCTCTGCTGTCCTAATCTTTGGACAAATCTTTTTGTAACCAGATGAAGCAAAAAGCCAGCTCTCGGTACAGGAGGAAAGCCAGAGAGATGCCCATAACCACATTCTTGAAGATCTCGCAGAAATACAAGAAGATGCTCGCCGAGTGTGGGAAAAACTTGGTGAGGTTTTTGCCTCTTCTTTCATAGTTTCCAAAGAAATTTTGTGAAATTAAAAATTCTACCAATACTGTAATTTAGGCATTTACAGTACATGTGACTAAAGTTGGAATATAAAGCGATTAGCATACCAGGATGGTTTTGCAGATGCGTGTCGGCATAAATATTTTTACTTCCGTTTTTCCTTTGGGGTAAGATGTAAAATGAGCTCTCTCCATTCGCTTCTGTTCTGTACTGTATCTCTCAATCCTTTCTCCGAGTTTTCTTGGGTTTTCCACAGGTCTTTGTCCTTCCACTTCCATATCTACTCTGCTTTTCTGATCAACTGTTCCTCATCCTCTTTCGTCCTGTGTCCAAACCATCTCAAGCTTTGAGTACATAGGGTAACTAGACACCGATCCATATTTCTAAAGTCTTAAAATTTGTCAGTAGTACAGTACTTTAACTAAAACAAAGAGAGTAGCTGACTTCACCAACTCTCTCTAAACTCAGGAAGCTGTAAGTAATCAGTTTTTGTTTAGTCTTCATACTATATACATTTAGTTTATACCCAGGAAATGTCTAGTTAAAGAAAGTTACTTAATAACTACGTGCCAGGTATGACGTACAGTAGCACTCGGTCAAATGACCTTCAACCACATATGATTATTTTATAAGTTATTTTTCTTTGTTTTAATACTTTCAGCAATAGATAATGAGAAATATCTGGTAACCTACTTACATGAATAGAAATTAGTTGTTTAATTTTTATAATAGATTTTTCAAATCTTCATAAAACCTGTGCTTTTTAAAACTAGTAAGAAGACATGCATACTGTATTGAATATGAAAATAACCCACAGGCAAGAAACCTCAAATTTTGAAAAAAAAAAATCATATTTTTAAAATGGAAAAAATCACATTTTTTTCATATACACAGGTAACATTTTCTCAGAACAGTAAGGTACATGATGTTAAATCATTGTGGCTATGATTTAGTAAGAAAATATGAAGTAATTCCCAAGACCTAAACTGTTTGACCACCTAGAACGCTAATATTAGTAATGTTTGAAGATTGTTCAATATTACACTATTTTACTCATGTGTGTTTTTCTTTTTACCAGATGCCAGTACTTCAAACATTCTCTTGAAACACGAAGAAACTATAGAAAGGTTTAGTCGCCTGGCACAAGACCTTCGGGACATGAATGACACCGTTCACCACCTAATGGATATTCTGCACGCAACCAGAGGCGCAGTCGAAGACAAGTTGTCATGGATTTCCACGCTTGTCGGTGGCACTGACAATACTGTACAGAAAGTGTACAGCTGTATTCTGCACATTGCATACTTTTTGATTGGCATGTTGGCTGCAAGTTTTCTTCAGGTGATTATATTGTTTTCCGAAGTTGTTCATAATTGTACACTAGTGGGTTAAGGGGAGTATTTACCAGATTTATAAATAATATGTCAGAAACAAACTAATTAGAAGGAATAGCTTTTAAAGTTTTGAATTTAAAAATGAGGATGCTGAATTATTATCAGGATTCACATCATAAATACAGAAGATTAGAAAAAGGCAAATGGAGAGTTATACTTTTCAAGTTTGAACTCAATGTGAAGTCTACAACAGAAATCATACCATCATTTCTACATGACACTCCATTTGCAGGTACCATACTTGACACGTGTTGTACTGGTTGTGTTAGTGCCACTGAATGCTATGTCAGAAATAAAGCACGAAAGCAGTTTGCAGTTTTCTACTCTGACTACGGTTTTGGCTCTCTGTGTCTTAAGTAAGTAACAATTTCATTCATTGTGTGTGGATATGAGGAACTGAAATACCTGTTATTTAAATTTTTTCACCTGCAAAACATATTTATTTTTATTTTCTCATTTTATCCAGTTAATTTGCTGGGTTCCCTCCTTATGGGAGTCTTTCGGAAGAAGGAAGGGCATTCCTCTATCAGGGATGCCGTTCTACATTGTCTGAAATATGAACTAAAGGGTTCACCATCAGATTCTGTGACAGTTAATGGAAGCACGTGTATAAATGACCTTTATTCAAGCACCACGTGAGTAGACAGCACATAATGTGGTTTTTTTTTCATGTTGGAAGAAGTTGCTTTTTATATTTCTTGTCTGGCCTATTTTTCTTACTTCCTGATTAATCACAGGACTTCAGCTCTTGGCAGTTATCAATTTTTATAAACTAGTGCTTAGCATACCATTTGATTTTGTTCAAGTTCTTACTATATATACATAATTGTTTATTATTGGAAAAGTTTTTTTTTTAGATATTTTTCGGGCTGCTCACTTTAATGTAGTATCTAAACTCTGGTCTAGTTAGATGCCATTTGTTAAGAAATGTATTTGATTGAAATTTATGGCGCCCGTTTTGCTAGTACAACGTGATTGTCTTCCAGAATTGTGACTAGTACACCCCCATCTAATCAGAACAGTGTCAATCATTCTTCCAATACAAGCAACGCTGACTATTCGAGTGATGAAGAAGAACTGCTCAAACCTGTCCCAAAAGAGAATCCAGCTGGATTTCTGAGGAAGCGGTGAGGAACACTTCTTCAGGTTAAATCTTTTAAATGTAGTCTTTGTTAAGGTACTCCTTGTGGTGACATACTTGCCATAATATATGAACTAAGTTTGGGATGATTAATTTTTTTCTAATAGTATTCTTTTGGTAACTTCATTGGATTTCACATTTGAGCTCTTAACCACATGGAGAGCATCGAGGCATACAGATCTCTGTCCTTTTGTCCAGAAACTCAGCTTTTGTAAAACTAGGACTTGTATTTTCATGATAAGATCTAATTCTAGGGGATTGTAGTATAGCTTTTGTAAAACTAGGACGTATTTTCATGATAAGATCTAATTCTAGGGGATTGTAGCATAGCTTTTGTAAAACTAGGACTTGTATTTTCATGATAAGATCTAGCTGTAGGGGAGTGTAGTATACCACTGCTATTGCTGTATAATTGGCTTATTCCTGGAGAGACCAAAGTCTCTAAGATCAAGTAGACTAGAGAGAAATCATTCCACACCAAAACTCATAAAGGAAAACATTAGCATAAATAGATTTATGTTGGCGGGGATAAACACAGTAATAGCTCAGCTGTACATGGCCACACCACATTTCCATTTTACACTTCTGACAAAATTGGTAAGTAAGATTTTTCAATTACAGGATCTTTGGAAACAGCTTGCTGTGTAGCACAGAAAAGGATATGGTTGGATCACCAGTTGAAACCAAAGAAAGTGTTACCTCACTTTTAGACTGTCAGAGCAACAACTCTAAAACTCATTCAGATTCTTTAGAAAATGTATGTACTGTACAGTTTTATATATTTAATAGCTTTAAATATTTAATCAGTCATCTATGTTCCTTTGTTATTGATGTATGTCAGTTCATATGCTCATATATATTATTTGTTTGTGCCATATTTATATACTCATAGTGGCATTCATAGTATTCATGTTGTAAGGGGCATTCCTGGCTGGAATTATGTAGTAATTCACTTTCTTCATGTAAATAAGATAAATTGACTGAGTTTGACTTTTTGTTCTCATTAGATTTACTAATACTGTAAAGCATTCTGGTTAAACTGCTATATGCAGTGCCAGTGGTAACTAGGGTTACTTTGCACTTGGCCAAAGCCAGAATATTTTTTATAGGTATTTTAGACTGTGAGAAGTTGACCTTTTAATTGTTAATGACAGCCTTTTCTACAGAAAGTAGACCAATTAGCATAATTACAAAATCCATTACTTCTACTCCCCACGTCGCAGGAAAAAGCAATATCCTCTGTTCGTCGACACCTACTAGAGCAGTTGGAAAATACTCGACCTCCTTCACACAACCTTAACTTCTCCTTGCGCAGCAGCTCGCGCAGAAGCACCCCAATGAGAGAGACTCCCTCCACGTCTCGCAGGTAATATGTTCGTGTTAATGAAAAAATTCTCCCCTGCAGCTTGGCAGCCAATGAACAGTTGAAGTGAACTTGCTTTCTGAAGCAACAAGTAGTACATATATTATTTTGCTGTTGCATTTTTAATATTTTCTTGATAAATTAAAATTTCATCGCTCTTACCGTGTACTTTACAGTAGTAGTTGATTCAAGTATCTGGCAAGTTGATATGCTTGTCAGTGTGGAATACAGTATTTGATATTTTGTCCAGCAACGTAATTACATTTTTCATTTATGAATTTGAACACTTTTTTAAGAATAATAAACAGTACTTTACAATTGTTGGTCATGGTTAGCATTCTCATATGCTTTGTGGGGTATTTAGTTTAAAATGTCCTGAATGGTCTTATTAAACAGTTATGTTGATAATATTGTACTATTGTTATTTTGGGCGTTTAAGGTGGGGAGTTGAATCTCAAGTCTGGGAGGCTAAACTTGGCAAATCAGTTAATCTTTATTGGGAAATATCGTTGTTTGTTCTAAAACAGTGGTAAGTTGAAGAACTTTCATTTAATTGCTTCCATTCCATATCTTAAATATAGTGACTTGATAGATGGCTACGTTTTGAGATCGATGTGTTTTTTGTAAACTGGTTCATGCAAAAGTTGTGTGGACTCTCTCTCTCTCTCTCCACCAACGAGACTTTTTTAATATATTCTTTTGCCCCTTAGATTTATAAGGCATTACAATATTATGAGTTTACAAACATTCGACTTAATTTTAACAGTGGAACGCCATCTAGAAGTATGACTCCCAAAAAGTTATGCGCGGCTGCCTGCAAAAATGGTCAGCTGTGCCGCAATGCTGCTGGGAATGATTCGTTCTACTGCCACAGGCATGAAACAAGCTCAATTTTATCCTAATGGGATGTTAGCTCAAGTGATTTACGGTGCTAGGTAACTCCATGGAGGTGTTAAAGTCTTAAGTATTTAAACAAATCTTTCCAATGTACAGTACTTGCCAACTCTATTAACTTATTTATTGGACCAGGGATACTGTATTGATAATCGTGGGTAGGAAGTACAGCTGTTAGGGCCAGTGACTTGTAATTGTAGATGGGAAATATAGCTGTTATTAATTTTTAAGTTGAGATTTAAATCTTGAGGTTCTGTCGACTTCATCATGAGGACTTGCAGTTTTCTCTCAATATTTAGCTATACTTTTATACATTATTATGCTTAAGTACTATATTAATTTGTCATAACCCAGTATTTATGATACGAAAATGTAGTTTGTGTGGTACATATATTTATTAAGATTTTTTAAAAATGGGGTGTGTGTGTTATGTAGGGTTTGCCTTAAAAAGAAAAAAAATTTGTGTGGGGGTGTACCCTTAAGTACCAAGCTTAGGATTCTATGTAGTTGTAATTTGTTCCATCCAATTGTTTACAGGTGTTTAGGTAATTTTAAAACCTTTTTGTATGTGTTAGTTATACATCCTTAGTTTTCAAAGTTTTTCTGGTACTTTCCCATATTTTGTCCTTGTACTAAACATAAACCATCATGATATAAACCGTTATGTTTAAGGGCATTGTTTGAGCCTGTCTCCAACTAAATTTAGGGGAAACATCAACAATTGTTTTGGCTTGTGACTAGACTAAATTTACCAACATGGAACTTTAGTATCTGGTGAAAGTATTACTGTACACAGTGTCCTTTACTCTGGGCAAAATCAATTCGCCATGGTTGTGCATTCCATTTTAAACTGTAGCAACTTGAATTGCAATAGCTACATTGAGTTTGGAAAAGCTTAGTTTCAAGGTTCTTGGACACTGAAATATACAGTCGATATGAGGGATTATGGCCAATTTTATCAATGTGTTTTATTATTGGTGTCTGCCATTGTTTTTAGCTTTTTGCACAATTTCACAATTTTTTTTATATGCTTTGGTGTAAGGACCCAACTAATGATGAGTGATCATGCTTTATATATGTATTTGACATTATTTAAATACTTTGCATTCCATTAATTATTGACTATATGACCAAATTTTGTAAATTCATACATTTTATCGCCCCTTGAGAATTTGTACATAGCTTGACTGAAAGTAAACAACTGCCGTTTTTAAGTACACTTTATTTTCCTGTATCACTGTAAATACCTATGTACTTTTGGTTTCCACAAGTGTGCATATAACTGTCATTTTTATAATATCTAAAAAAAATTCAAATGTTTCCTAACGGGCAAGCCTGCTTTTTCCATTTTTATCTGACAAAGGCAATGAAAGACCAGTAAACATTACTAGGGTATCAGTAATAGCTATTTTATGACCATAAATAAAATGCCTCAGGAGGTGGGAGAGTTACTACTTCACTCGCTAAAGCTATACTTCACCAACGTATAAAAGAGACAAACACTTGGAAGTGTTTCTCCACAAAAAATTACTACAAAAAGAAGTAATAACACTGCACAGTACTAATGCGACTTCATACACCAATGTAAAGTGGTTCATGATCAACATCAACCTCCCTTACACACACTGTATTATTTTCCAGCAGGATGATGAAGTCTGGATTTTAAAGCTGGGTCAAAATAGCTTTGGTGTTTGCCGTTACGAGAGACTGGTAAGCCTCTAGCTGAAAAAGGGATGAGGCTAGGAAAGCCTCTAGCTGAAAAAGGGATGAGGCTAGGAAAGCCTCTAGCTGAAAAAGGGATGAGGCTAGGAAAGCCTCTAGCTGAAAAAGGGATGAGGCTAGGAAAGCCTCTAGCTGAAAAAGGGATGAGGCTAGGAAAAGCAGAACATCTTTACTGTTCAGAGTGAACGAAATAGGATATGCAGCTTCAATAAAGGAATCAGAATTAAAATGTATAACACTCCCTAAATGATCAGATAGTACAGGCAAGAGTGAGAACATACAAACAGACCGTTAAACAGCAACTTCCTAGCAATGAGTGACATAGTTGCACCCCTACTTTATAACAGCCAGATAACCCCAAATTTAATTTCCTCACTAGCTAACCTTACAATGTATCCATCACTTACCGGCAGTGCAAATTCTTAATCCCCCCCCAGTGTCTTATTTTTGCCTTTGGCAAATGAAAGCAGAATTAAATTACTCAGGTTTGTACCTGTATAGGAACACAGACTAGAGAAATTATAAACTTTAAGATGAAGTAAGGTACACAATACATGTATCAAGAAAACATCACATCACAGGACTGTAATAACATCAAAATAAGAAAAAATAACTATGGCTTATCAAATCTAGCAAACCTTTCCATAATGAATTCCGCATTACAACACTTATCTCCTTGAATAAAAAAACACACTGGAAGAGAATATTACACCTTTCATTAAAAAGAAGGCTCTTATACATACAGATCATTAACTCTATTATGCTCTGCAAAATGTCTTCATACTAAATCATTTTCCTAAGCAAAATGTGGAAGAATCACTTATAACAAAGAGGAAATATCTAGCTGAGATGCAAATTCACCTACCACTTCTCAAAAATGACTACTGAAATTTAAGTACAAAGAGTTATAATATCCAGTATTACCTCAATACAATTCGCATATAACCGACAGTTGATAGTGCTGAACAACGGTTTGCTCTTCAACTAAGCAACTGTCAACAATCATGGTCAACACACTACACAGTACCCAAATACTCATGTACTCTGTAAGAGTGCAAATTAACTTACTTCAAGGCTTAAATATGTAAGGACAGAGATACATACAGCAATGTTCCAGTAAAAGAAATAATTCCCATATAAAGCATGATATAAAGACATGATGTACACTTGCTAAACTGTGAAAAAGCCACCTCGTTCCAGACGTGATTCCCCTGAAGAAACAATACAAAGGCAAAGTTCAAAGCTCATTTCACTGGTAAGCCTTTAGAAGATCCATAGATAAAACTCCCACTGCCACTTTTACTTCCAGGTACAGTTTATAAAATGTGATTGCTAACTTCTAACAAGTCACAAGTTAGCAAACTTATGCCCTGCGATGTCAAACAACAGATGATGGAATATGAAACAGTAATGTCCACAATATCACAGCTTATGGCTTCTACAGGTATATCAGCTGTGACTTTGTTTAAAATGGTCTTTGGATGAGAAAAATCACTAAATCATGGGTGCCAATTAATTTAAAAGATGGTAACAAGTTGGACAGCTAGCTGAGAGGGACCAAAAGGGATGGATGAAAAGTCAAATTTAACTCACAAAGAACCTCTGACACAATGATTGAGGCACAAAGCAGGTGGTACACCTCTCTCAAGATAAATAATCTTGAAAAGAATTAAGAACAGATGATTTTTTAACGAATCTTCTTATCAAATTCTCCCTTATAAATTCCACTGAATATAGCAAAGGCATCCTTCAGAAAAACTGTTCAGTGTCCTCTTTTGAAAAACACTAGAGTGGTCTGAAATCTCACAAGAACATTTGCAGAACATTAAAAACACCTTCCTAAGTGTGAATGTTATTCCAACTTTACAACTGAGTCTGTGAGCACTTAAGGAGTTTTAAAATTTGAAATGCCTTCAATTAATAAAAAGGTTTCAGAAATATTCTTCCAGCGAATATAACCCCTACTACAAAAATTAACTAATTCATAACAAAAGAGGTATCTGGTACAAATATGTTCAAAGAACGTAAAATGTAATACCTCTGTCTCTAAGGATATCACAAGTTTTACATAGTTGGATTTCTTCACTAGTAAAGCTGCAGGAAGTGCGACGTTCCTCCGTCTCTCCAGGCAGGGTCGTCGGCTACTTGAGTCCGGCACATTGGGCAGGTCTGTTCATGGTCTAGCCACGTAACGACACACTGCTCACAAAATATGTGCTTGCACTGAAGCATTGTGGGTAACTGGAAGTCATCATGACATATTGGACACACACCAGCATCTTGCAACTGAGCTTTGGTGGGTGTGCTCCTATAACTCTATATAAAAAAAGAGTGATATCATTAACTTTGAACAAAATCCTTGAAAACATTCTGTTTTATAAGACAAATGCTTTACTTACAACTATGAGCAACTAATTTCACCTAGTGAACTTCTTTATGCACATCACTTTCATATGTTACAAAACTCAGTTATCATGCCCTAACTTTACAGGCTGTTTTGTATTTGCTACTTTTAGTTGAAGGCTGTAAAAGACTTAATAATAAATACTGTACGATTCTAAATCCAAATCATTTTTTGAAAATACACTAAGACCTTCTCAAATAAAAAATGAAGACACTAAGAAAAACAAACAAAATACTTACAACATTGTGTATAAACTTGTCAACAGCGTCATGTAGACTTTTCATCCTGACAACTACATCAGGGCCTTTACAGACCAAATATGTAGCCGTGAGTATAACACCAATTAAAATCTTTGGTCCCGAGTATCCAAGAAGGTATGAAAGCCACGGCTGAATTGGTATCAATGATCGGTACAGCTGCGAAACCATCTCTATGACCAAGAAGTACTTTCCCTGAAGAAAGAAATATATGCATGAACACACTGTTGTGACAGTTCCCTCAGCTGATGATATATTAGTTAACAGTATAAAACAAGTCACTTAGAACAATCGCAAAGCAAAGCTAATGTTCAATACTCACTCTATTTTGATAGTGCATTAAGGAATGAGGAAGTATGGTGACAAATGTTTTCAACAAAACTGTTACCAGTTTCAAAATATAATCGGACACAATAACGATCCACAAGAGGTCTAGGACTCCGAAACCATCTCTGTCAGGATGGATGAGCAAGACACTGAAAAGGAGAGGTTATTCAGTTACCAAAGAGGTCCTTTCTCAAGGTTAACCAAATAATAGTCAATTTAGCATAGAATGTGCTGAAGTTAATAGAAAAATTTGTAACTAAAGTACATACACAGTACCAAGGCTCAAAACAGATCACAAATATTATTCCAATAAAATCTGTTGTCCAGTTTTTGCAACATTCAATGTTTTTGGCATTCAATCAATTCCCTTCTGGGGGAAAGCATTCATGTCGTCTGGAGTATTGAGCAAAATGAGAGAGTATCTGTCTGAAATCTCATGCATTTGCAATCTAAGATTAAAACTGGACCTCCATGCTAAAATTTTCACTCCAGTAAACACAAGCTTCTTCTCATTGCCCAGGAATCAGTGTGGTAATGAGACCAACATTAGGATTGTCACTATGATGATGACTCCGTCTAGACTGACTGCTTGTAGAACAAGCTTTTGTGTAATCAAGTTCATTTTTGTGAATTACAAAAGCAAGGCACCCAAAGACTTTAAACTGTTGTTCTCAATTATGTAAACACTGACTGCATTTTATGACAAGAACTCTTGACATTTACTTTAAATTTGCCCCCACCAAAACAATTCGCACCACAAGCTTACGTGTTGATGAGCTTGTCACTTCTGTAAGAGTAACAAAGCAGGAATACACCAGCTGGTATATTGACAAGAAGCGCTAACAACGGCTTGACAGATCGTCGTCCTTGTCGTGCAATGGATTTTTTCAAAATGTTATTACTCCATACGAAGCCAATTACGAGCGTCAACAAGACCAACAGACCTGTAAGAAAGGTATGTTTTAAAAGCCTCGAAGTAAGGGATTCTTTTTCATACCACAGGATCTTACAGCGGCAGAATAAGTAACTGTTACAATTTCACAAAAGTACATCGCTAAACAAGGAAGTAAAAATTAGGCCTTGGGAATTTTGAATGGTATGTAATCCATACAGAGATCAAAAGAACATGCCTTAGCTTTCACTACCTTTATTATCGTCGTTACGAATCAATATCCACAAAAAGATACAGTGGCTATAAACTGTTAGGTAAAATAATAGCATTTTCACAGAAAAAAACTTCCATCAAAAATTACTCAAGCCTTCCCACACTACACCAACTTATTTATGTTTCAATCACACCACATCTCCCAGCTATCACTGGGAACCAATAAAATATTGAGGAATGAGGGCAAGTCTTGAGGGGGAGGAGGATAAACTGGGTAGGGATGGTGAGGGTTGGGAGGGGGGAGGAGGAGTTCTCTGCCACTTTCGTACGCAATGGAATCATCATCACCGCAGCACATGCATAGTCACATAACTTCACACTACCATAAACACTGCATTCCTGACAGGAAAATTAAGAGGAGAGCTACAGTTAACTCACCTGTAAAATGATCAAACACTGCTTTGGCCAATATAATCAAAAAGAAAATGCAGTAATGCCAGGCAACGACCAACACGCTGCGTATTTCGGGGAACTGGTTCAGCAGGTCTGACAGTGAGTCACTTGCACTTCTGTGGACGATGTTAAAAAAAGGATTTACCGAGGCATCATACCAACCTAAAAACAGTTGTCATAATACATAGTCAAGTCATCATCATAAACATCCTGAGACTGCAAAATCACCAGATGACTTGCAATTATTTCTGGTCTTCACAGCTCCTAAAATCCTGAATTTTTTTGGTGTATTTAATAAAAATTCCTGGCAAATATCCTGCTGTAATGATTTTGACATCATGCTTCTAATTATGTAACAGGTGATACTACATAGCCTTAGAGCCAAAAGCAAATTATGCGCTGAGGAACACAAATATAAAGAGAGAAAGCAGAGCCTCATAAAATATTATATACCCATTCCTATTAGACAGTTTAAACAGACCACCAATTCAACAAACTTATTCTGGTGGGTTTTGGGCGAAGAGTTTGTTTTTGTGATAAAAACTGTACCCTCTCAGCTGCTTGCAAATACCTCAGTATATATTTAAAGACAGGCTGATAAAAATATTTGTTCTAATTTCCTTAATCTCTCTCATTCTTGAAAATGCCTATTGATCGGAAAAATGCTAGAACTTTTCGGCTATCAAAATTGCTAAACTATACTATGAGCAATAAGTACAGGTAAATACAAAGTTCCACAGTTACTGATATTTAAATAATACACTACCTATTAGTAGTTCCAGAAGTTGCGCCATCATCACTCGAAGTGTCGGAGTAGCTGGCATTATCACTCTCACTTAAACTCGTACTCGGTGCTTCACGGGGTATTAGGGGATCTGTGGAGGATGCAACAGCACTGCTATCGTCACTTCCATTCGCCGGAGCATGCGAGGAGTGAGAGGTATTCGTCACAGACGTGAAGGCAGAATCATTTTCCGCGTCCTGGTGCACTGGAATGCTTGAAGTGTTAGAAGGAATACCGGTTCCTCTGGTGCTGGATTCAATGTCGATGACCACATTCTGTCCGCTGTCAGGAACTTCTTGCTGGCTGTCATCGACATGCAATCCTGAAGGATGATGACTGTGTTGCTGTTGCCAGGGATTAGAATCTGCTGCCTGATCACTCACCAGAGGTACACTTTCCAGCACAGAGCTTTGTGTCTGGCCATCTAGATGTCTTTGGTGCAGTCTGTGGAGGATAACTTTGTCAGTATAATGAAAGAGAGAAATGATACTACAGGCTCTCAAACTTGTACCATCAGTTTACAATGTTCAGAGAAATGTAACATCAATTTTAGTCAGGAGGACTTCAAAATCCTCACTAAAGCTAACTCTCACGAAGAATTTAAGACAGCAGAGTCCATTTTTATCAAACTTAACAACCATACTTTTAAACTGAGGTATTTCTTCTCCTTTGAATATACTATATTCATTACTGTATGTGTATCTCAAGAACTTTTCTTGTTACCTTTTTGTTTATTTCTTATATCTAGTTAAATAGTTCGATGGAGTTTTATTTGTCATTAACTTGTTTGTTTCTTTGTTTGTGCACAGATTTTAAGCTTACAGTATTCCAATTTGATTTAAAATTATTGTATACTGGGCACAACGTTATTTTAATTCAATTTCTCATTAATAATTCTTTCAACTTGAGAGAGCAACACAAAGAGGAGTCCAAATGTCATAATATTACAAATGGTATCACCAAAATAATGGTAATTACATTATTATTATTACTGTTATTATTTATAAGTTCACTTGAAATGACAGCAAAAACCTGAATAATTTACCAATGCACACGGTGCTGTATATGAAAATTATTACCAGGAAAAAACTGTATAATGTATGCTATACAGGCAGTTCCCCAGTTACGACGGCCTTGACTTGAGTCGATCTGATCTTTCAATGCTTTTCAAAAATATTCATAAAAAATCTGTCTCTGACTTGAGGCAAAAATCCTAAGTTAAGGCAGTCCAAACGTTAAGGTGACGTTAGGTTGGGTACTAGTTTCTGAGTGCTCGTGTAAATAAGTAAGTAACACCATCCTTCCAGTGTGCAAGCCAACTGCAGGATGAAAGGTAAGGCTTTAATCACTTTTTTTATTTTTAGAAATTTTTAAAAGTTAAGATACAACTTTACACTACCTCAGGAATGTATCTCCGTTGTAACTTGGGGACTGCCTATACTGTAGCTAGAAATAAATACTGAAAGATCCTTCTGATACAGATATACTGACTGCTTACCTTCGAGCATATGTACTCAAGGTACGCTGACGTGTCTGTGCTACGAACGGTCGAAGAGATGTGAACACCTGCCGCCATGTGTTGGAATGAAAGCGACCGGTGAGAGAAATGGGCAAAACACTGCGTCCTGTCCTTTCCTGCTCCTCCGATCCCAGGATTCGTCGCCCATGGCCGGCCATACTCTGCCAATACCAGGGATTAGACAATACTCTCCCAATACCAAGGATTAGACAATTATGAAATTATATTAAGACTATATAAAACATTACAAAAAATTTAACTTTGCATGCCATTTTAGTGTTTCATGGTACCTCATGCTAAACAGTTTGACATTTGAGTTCTTTATGTATTGTAAATTACAAACAAAACCAAACATTAGATAGTTAGTTGGAGTAATGTTATCTTACATTTTCACCCAATATGCGAAGACCAACAACTCTCTCCTTTTGGACTGGCGTCTGAAGCTTGTGAACAGATAATATGTGGCCAAATCCTTTAATTTTTCAAGACCAAAACCCTACCTAAACCTCATATTTTCTCAGCCAAAAACCCTAACAACATCTTACCACAACTTAGGGCCTGCGGTGGCAAAACGTCAATATAAGATCAAAATAAAATCGCATCATGTGTATGCTTCTTTTTGACAGCATGATGTTCTTTACTCATATACAGGAAAATTTAGCAAAGTACTCATAATCAAGCATGCCACCTTGAACAGTTGGCTTTTTACGACTTAACAATGGGTGATCACTTATGTAATTGACATGAACTTTAATTATTTACAGTATTCCATGGCAGAGAGTATTTTGTTCTATTAATGCAAAAACAGAATTTCGACATTAAACAGAAAGCCACACACTGTCCATGCGATTATTTCGACAATCACTACTGTACTAGAAAATTTAGCATGCCTGCAAGGAAATCTACTATAAAGTTTAATCACATTTATTTTAAATTCTCTTCCTTTAATCTAACAACGCACCAGAGATTTTTAACGATGGGAACAAGTTCGGTGAATACTGATGAAAATCATTTTTATTCTCGCTGGTTTATAACAAAGTTTTATATTCGTTAAAGGACTGTACACAATTATAAGAAAACCTGATCCACACAAGGTAGCTTACTGTGGCTCTGATCTACACATCGTCACGATAACGCACACTTAAAAATCATACCGTCATCAACAGCAGCATAGGCTACATATGTAAAAAAAAAAAAATAAAAGTAGGCGCTATAATCTTAAAGAAGTATGAGTGCCACATGGACATACATAATGTGATATTTCAAATGCGACATTTTAAGTATTTAAATGCATACATGCAATAACGTTTAAAATTCATTATCAAACAATAACCATTATATTAAATAAAGACTTTTCTTTGAAAGGGGGAAACCCCACCAAGGCCCACCCCTGACCAACCTAGAAAAAGAGGTATTTTTCTAGCATGTTCTATTTGACAACTGATTATGAAACAAAAGTTATTAGGCCCTTGCATTTGGTTTCACCCTTTTTTATTAATTTATTTGATTCAATTACGCAACATTATCCACTTCAGATTTTCAGTGAAATAAGCCTTTGTCCAGAATTTTCAATAATACTTGTAATATGCAAACAAGAAGGTAAAATCAATCAGGTTAAATATCAACAGTGACAAAAATAGAGCCTGCATGTAATGAACTTCCCAATACATTAATATCTCAAACTAAATTACTACAATAGTTTGTTAATCACTGAGATGCACCATCACGGAAATTCTTGTCTTCTTGTTTAGAGAAGCGATTTCATCTGAAATTTTCTTCAGTTCAGCAAATGATCTCGATGACTTCTCCAACTCCCGGACTCTAAAAGAGCCTGAGCGGCAGCTATACGTCACTTTGAGACAACATTACTCCCCTCCTCTCCTCCCGTCATTACAATCTTCCAATAAAACGAAAGATAGTTTTGGTCAAGGGCCAGATTTATCTGGATAGTACTTGCTCTGGTGATTATTTACACAAAACTTTATATATTATGGTTAATCAACATATTAATAACCAAACAGGTATCCACACTCATTCAACACTCATGTATTCTTGCATCTATTCAATTATAAACATTGATTTAATTTAATCCTTTCAAACTTTAAAGTAGGATTTCCTCAAAAAGGTAGGTAAAGTAGGATTAAGTAGGAGGGGGTCTGAAGGTTACCTGTTCTTTTTCGTTTTCTTTAGTCAAAAAATTATCCTAAATTAACCTAACCCATTGTAGGATGCTACGCCCTCGCCTAATTACCCTGGGGGTTTTGCTAGCCTACTCTACGACACCTACCACCTGAATCTTTTGTGCACATACACTGAAATTTGAAAAATGTCAACTCAAACGCCCACCAATAAAACACACCCGAAATTACTTTTATTTTAACGAATTAAAATCTCGGACAGACGTGACCTTCCCACGTCAATTAACCCGAGCACATGTTCCCAGGCTGGCCTCTCCAGGAAGGTCTCGCCTTGACACGTCCTAACCTATTTGTAGTCTGTCAAATCGGGAATAATAATTATATATTCTGTTTAAAATTTCATTTTTGTGAGAAGATTTTGGTTAAAAAGGAATTCCGTGACTGAGACACGTCGAAATCCGACGTTCCACTTTCGGCCTTTAATCCTGTGACAAGGTTACTAAAAGCTTCGCTACACGACGCATATTTGGCCTTTCCTCCCTTTCAGTCTTCATTTAAACTACTAATTAACACGAGCCAGTCCTCCATTGTTAATTAGGGCATCCAGGACGCCTCAAAACACGCAAAACATTGAAGATTCAGCGTAACTTACAGGCCGATGGAAGGGAATCCTATCAGTAGTGTTTTGATGGGGAAAATTGACGTAAGGGTCGACGCAGCTCGGGACCGGAGCTTCCCATTGGTCCGCGGGTTAATGACGTCATCGTAACCTTGTGGGGGATGTATGACGTCATTGCCACACCAAAAATGTTTAAGTTTTGCCTGTTTTTATAACGAATTGATGCCTTTGTTGTCGTTATTTATGTTTAAATAGTGAAATAGTACATCTTTTTAACTATTTAAAAGATATAACATCTATTTACTCTTTAAATTTCCGTGATAGTACGGGAGACATGATAACTTTCCCGTTGCTTGCACTGTTTTCCTGCTTTCTCTCACACCAACAACAAATATGCCCCATTAAGATGTGGCTTGGCTTCAGCAAAGAGGATTAAAACTTCATTTAGCTTCACGGCTTTTCCATTAGCTACATGTTGAACTGCCTTACATATAGGCCTACTGTAGCATTCATTTACACCTTACATGTTGTTTCTTCACATACATACACTCACGTACCATTACTAGCTATAATACCGAGCGATTATCTCGTTTCCCCCAGAAACACTACTTTTAGATTACAAACCCTTTCACACGGAACTATTATCTTCCATTCTTTGTTCCTGATTAAACCACCTTAATCTCACTTGACTTGTCTTTTGATACCGAAGTTCGAATTGTTTCTTTGGCAAATTCCGTTCTCCTAATTCTCTCAAGGTAGTTAAAACAGTTTCTCATTATCTTTGTTTTTGGTTTTTTATTTGTTCTCTTTGTTTTAAGACAAATGGCCTTGTACCATCACACAATCTTATAGCTTGCTTACTCCAAGCGCTGTGAAAATGAAGTATTAAAAACAGTTATTTTCTTCATAGGAAAAGAAGTTGGTTCACAACGTATATCCCTCTCGTATGAGAGAGAGAGAGAGAGAGAGAGAGAGAGAGAGAGAGAGAGAGAGAGAGAGAGAGAGAGAGAGAGAGAGAGAGAGAGAATACAAAAATAACAGTTATTCAGTCCACATAAATAAATAAATCATGCATTTTCAAAGCTTCAACCTTAAAATCAGTACATTTTTTTATGAAACAAGCAGGAAATTACATGTTTATGATTATATATATGAATGGTATCAATCAAGACGTATTAGTTACAGCTAATTTGTTGAAAACATGAGAAACAAGAAAAACATTATTCAAAGAACATTAACTTTCAGTACCCAACACCACCTGGATCTGCTACCTCGTCTAGACCAAACTGACCAAGATCCTTGATCTGGAGACTCTAGACTCACATCAAGCATGAACAGCATCAACCCACAACACACTTCAAGTATTCAGCACCTTGGAAGGTGCTAGCACAGCATTCGGCATCTAATTCGCACAGCCCACCGCCTGATCTGCTGTGGCACAATCCAACACAGTCTGCTGTCTCTATATTAAAGGCTGCAGGTTGGGGCGCGAAGCTGATTGTGTTTCGATCGCTGGCCGATGGAGATAGGTCTGTTTCACCTTGGTCTGGGGCATCTAGGTCTATGTCAAGCGTCACCTTCGTTGATGGAACTAACTGGTCTAGCTGATGGCGCCTAACGCGAAGTTTGGGGTTCGTTATGGTTCTCCCCAACACTTCCGCTTTTAGTAAACCCAGGACGAGCAGAATAAGACAACATTTCTTCAGGTTATCCATCTTCGTCGATGTGGCGCTGTGAAGAGAACAAAATCATCAATTTAATTTCACTCCTCTGAGGATTTATGTAATACACCTAAGCTTTAGATGAAACAAAACCTGTCCTCAAGCGAGAGAGAGAGAGAGTTTAAAGGGGGCGAGCATGACCTTAGGCTATTGTTATTACCTTAACAGGTAAGATGACTGTATGCAAAGACCTGCACTTTTTGCAAAGTTATACAAACTATATTTATGTTATTCGGTATTATTTTGTGTCATTCTATAATGTAGACTACTAAATATGGCAACATTGAAATAAAAATTTATCACAGTCTCACCCACGAAACACACAAAGAACAAAGAAAAATACTAATTAAAAAAAATAAGGTCCAGACAAACAAGAATGACTTGATCAACCTTGATGTCCTTCGAACGTCCTCTTGTATTTCAGAAGCTTAACTGCAGAAGAAGAATGTTTATATATATATATATATATATATATATATATATATATATATATATATATATATATATATATATATATATATATATATATATATATTATATAATATATATATATATATATATATATATATATATATATATATATATATATATATATATATATATATATATATATATATATATATATATATAATTTATTTATATATATATTCATCATGTATATATATATATATATATATATATATATATATATATATATATATATATATATATTTGTAACATAATCATAACCTTTTGGCTAATCAACCTTTATAATTTGATGAATAATAATAACCTTTATAATATTAATCTTATATTTGCGTGAGATACACTGTACTATGGCCAGTGAAAAGCAAATATGATTTTTCCCAAACACTTCATTGTTATGGATGTAAATGCAGGTACTTAAATCAAAGCTAATTGATCACCTTACCTGATTAGGGAGACAGACTTGCAAAAGAAAGAGCAGATATATAGACACGGGATGAGAATGACGACCGCCAGAATCTACGAAGGTACACCAGTGACTGCCATCAGTTCTGCTGACTTTGACCTCTGGGAAGAAGATAGTAGAGTTGCCAGCTTTCTTTTAATATTTTATATAAATGTATATTATAAAGAAAATGCTATTGCAAGAAAACAAGTGTATTTTGTGTTCCCAATAACTACTGTCTTTGTTAAATATCTATTAAATTGATTGAGTTATACGCACACTTACGCCAATAATAATTTGTTTTTTACTCGCATTGATACCTGATAGCCTGCACTACCAGAATTCTCCTTCCTCTCCTGGGTAACCAAACTAAAATTTCGTCGTGTTTTTCGACAGGAGAGGAAAATGGAAGCAATATATGCTATTTTTTTTATACCTGTTTGCGATAGTCGGCCAGCGTTATCCTTTTTAGTTGTTTTCGAGAGTTGCTTTGGTTGCAGACCTTGACAAAGGCGTATCCCATGACTGTACCTGGTATCGTGTTAAGGACGCTTTCCCACTATCTAAAACCTTGTCTGTTTGGCCTTTCCTCGTGGTTTTCATCACCGATTTGCAATATAATAAGCAAAGGAAGACTGTGCATTCATTATCTTTCGTTGCGTGACAGTTCTACTCTACGCTCTTATTTTTCTTATCTTATTTTTTTGTTATGGTACCGGCAATGTATGACACCAGCACGTCTTTATAAGTCAACTAATAAATATTTTGCAACAGTTCTTTTTATTTACATATCAACAACCAAAACTTTATAGAAAATGGACTATTAAATTTTGTTGTTTGTTCAACTACGATTGCGTCATGGATAGCAATATAAGTTTGTCTAAAATTCAATTGAATTACAACATAGACCATTACTGTAGACATTTTTATAGAATTGCCTATCTTTGGAATTGTGGATAAGCCTAAAATTACTCGGAAGTTGCGTAGATACGCATTTGCATTCCAGAAGCCATTGAAGGAGGCTCTCTAGTTTTGCTTGAGTTTGAAAAAAAAAAGCAATCTATTGTTAACTTTTCACATCAGTCCTTGTTATGTAAACAAGGAGCTGGTCGACCCTAGCACCTCAAGGCATCTTTTCGTTAAATATTAATATTATGGCCACATAATATGTTTTGATATACTCCCCGCCTGAATATATTTGGAGGACGGGTCCTGAAGAAGGTGCCAACATGAAATTAAGTGTCATTATTGCAGCAGTCCTGTTAACTGGGCTCGTTAAATCAGGTGAGTCAGGAGAGACCCTTATTGCTAAAGTAGTCGACTTTACTGTAGCTTTGATGCAGTATTCTTTATTTTCCTTTTAACTGCAGTATTCTATTTTTATTTTTCAGCAAAATCAGAAAATTTGTATAAAAACCCCTTTTGGTAATTTATTGTGAAACAATTGCCCGAATTTAATACCAGACACTGGAGTTTGAATGGTTCGATCACCCTGATGCCTTATAATGTCCGTGTGTTTCTTTTTCGTATGTATATATTTAATTTGCATGCGTATATATTTATTTTTCAGATGTGAAGTTTGGCAAGAAGTGTAGCTACCAATATCAATGTTCAAATGAGTACGAGATCGAGAAGATGGAGTGCAGAGACGGCCTTTGTCAGTGTAAAAAAGATGGTGAAATTAGGTATAGCCATAACTTACAACCAAGTTGTGGAGGACTTTTTGATGGTGAGTGCTAGTTAAAGTCTGTCGTGCCCAAACCACTGTTTTACCAAAGATCCATTCCCAGGTGCAGCCGTGAAAAGGTATGGTAAAACTGAAGACCAGTGCCACACCCCTCTGGTTCAGTAATTACCAGATTATGGGCAAAATTGGAGTTGTGTTCAGTACCAACCCCTTGGGGATAAATGTAAAAACATAAACAAGCACATGAAAGACAGTAAATATTTAGGTCGGCGACTGTTGGGGACCAGGCCGTGGTAGTTGTCTTCGATTTTACCAGAGATATTGTTTATGAATGAGCTTTTTTGACCAGCCATTATAGAAAATTATGTATATTATGCAATACAGGTGAGATAACTTGAAAATTTTACCGAAATAATTATGAGTTTTTCTGTCTTTTTTGTTTTCATGCAGAGAAGCTCCTCAGGAGGCCATGTTTAGTACAAGCCCTTTGGAGATTAATATAAAAACATAAACAATGGATGGCAGGCTTCTCATATTAAGTATTATGGTAAATTTCTCATTATCTCCCCTGTACTGTATCATATACCCCCTTTTCTATATTACTCAGTTAAGAAATTTCATCAACAAACAGTAACTCTGTGCGGACCTGTTCCTTAGATTTAGTGTGAAAATGAAGAGTCATCCACCCAGGCCACTGTGCATCTGAGCTTCAAAGTGCCTCTTAGCAAAAGAAAATGGGCGGACCTGTTTTGCTCCTGAGAATTGAGCTAGGTGACACTGTTCCGATCCTAATTTTTTTATTAAAGATGACGGTGTGCTCTGTATATTTTCAGCTGAGTAACAGAAGCCTCACTTGGGTTTTCACTGGTGAATAGATGTTAATATTTGATCTGTATTTTGAAAAGAATTAACTCACGTAGTCAGCAATAAAATATCGTAATTCCAAATCATAAAATTTACAGTTAAGTTCGGCAACTTCACTCTTCAGTCAGGTTTTTGTCATTATAGTATTTATCATGGCTACTGCCAAAATGAAGGATGAATAACTGTGTATAACATTGTAAAATATAAATTCTTTGTGCAACATATCTGTAACTGTTTTACATTTTTTCTTCTTCAGTTTATGACTGGATAAGACGTGACTGCAGTGACGATGAATGTCCCGAAAATGCAGAATGTGGTAGCATTAAAAGGCTTTATCGTATTATGTGCGAATGCAAGGAGGGATTCATTTCAATAAAAAGAAAATGCAAAAAGGGTAAGTCTCTCTCTCTCTCTCTCTCTCTCTCTCTCTCTCTCTCTCTCTCTCTCTCTCTCTCTCTCTCTCTCTCTCTCTCTCTCTCTCAGCATCTGGACACCGAAGCTTGGACTGTCAGGCCTAGACCTGTGAATTCTGACAAGCTATGCATTCATGCAACTCTGGTGTTACTACTACTGTGTTGCTTTCCTAGGATTTAGCTTGTTCTTTTGGTGTTTCACTTTCATGTTATCAATTTTCATCGTTCATTCCATGACGTGTGATATCTTTTCGACTTGTTGTGATTTTCATTCATTGGGCATCGTTTATTTATCCTAATAAATCACTGTTGTGTGTTCTGCCACCTGGTCTTCACCTGCCCCCTAAGAGTTATTATCTCTAGCCAATCACCCACCCTAGTTGGAAAAGCAGAGTGCTACAAGCCCAACGGATCCTATTGGGAAAGCAGCCAAGTACATAAAAAGAAACTGAGAAGTAAAGAATAAACTGTGGAAGAGAATTTTAAAAAAATATATAAGAAAAATATGAGTTCATACTCTTTCCTTTTGCAGGGACCAAGTGTCTACAAAGAATCCACCTTGCCAGGATTACACTGACTGGTCTTTTTCAGTAGAAGAATTATGGAATCAAGAGAAAGAATGCCCAGAGGATCCTATCCTTGTTGTCAGGAGGTAATACACCTTCTGTCACCCTGATGTCTCTTCCTAGACCTGTTCATGGTGGAAATACTATTTCTTCTGCTGACACCGTTTCTCACCATTCTTTCTAGGCTGCCTTGTCTATGGGAGGATTGGAACTACTGTACGGTAGATGATAAGCTGCTCGCTCTGCATATCTCATGACAGGATAGGTCATAGGCTTGTATCCCCCTATATGGTTACCAGCCCCTCACCTGCTCCTGTGACACCAAAAGCTTTAGGGATTCTGTCAGCTTCCATTCTTGGGTCTGTTTGCTGCCTTGCTGGAGCATGTAGTTGCTGCCACATGTTCTGTTGTTTCTTCTCCTGAGGTCCCTCCTTTGGAAAGTGACCTTCCAGCTATGTTATTGTTCTTGCTGTTGCAGCAGCTCCGATTCCTGTACACAACCCTGCATTGACTATGTCCTCAGTTGGTATTGGTAAGGGAGTGTTGGTTGAGAGACATAGAAGGATCGGGGTAAAGGGATCAGAGAAGTTCTTCCAGCTTTTTCCTCTTTGTTATCAAGGTCATCTTCTTCCTTCATCGCTTCACCCTCCTTTTCCAATCAATACTTAGGCAATAGGAGGAGGGCCAGGAAGTCTTATCATACTGCTACTTATCTTCTGTCTGTTAGATGAAAGACTGTTGTGTATGGGAGATTCAAATACCTCAAAAGTTGGCTGCTCATGAATAGTGGGTTTGTGTTGAAAAAATCAAATTTTTTTGAAATAAAATTGATATATAGTATACTGTACACTGAAAGTTAAATGTTTAGAACAGCTTGACACATTATGATGGATGTAACAGAATTGTAGTTACTTGAATCATTTGCTGTCACTTTGGAGGAGGTTATGTTTACTCAGAGCTTATTTACTCGAAGAGTGGATTATTTCTGTGGTTGATGATGTTATTTGTTTGTTGTTTACAGCCTCCTTTGTGAATGTTCTGGAGAAGTGCTACGTAAAGGGAGAGGAAGCCTTTACCTGCAACATCACTGAACACTCAGTGTGCTCAGATGGAAGGTGTATATGTTTTGAGTAAGTATACATTTTTTTTCCACCTCTATGAGATGTTACATAGGATTAAAAGGAAGAGACTTCATTATTCATTGTGCATGTGTGTGTCATCTGTTTAATCCAAAAATTATGGTAGCAAAGAGTTAAAAATTTTTCTAATTATGGTACTGTATACATTCTTCTGGTGATTTCAGGAATTATCACCCTAACACTACAAGTGGGAAATGCGAACCCTTGGCCAATTATCTACAATCTCAAAATTTAACTGGTGAGTGCGTACAGTACAGTACTCTGTTTTATTCTGGTATATCAGTGCCCCTTTTGCTGACATTTTATGGTTGGGATGTGTTATAGGGGTCAGTGGTGAGTAAGGTTTTAATTTTTAGAGATAAGGTAATTTAACCAGACCACTGAATCAGATTTCTAGACTCTCATATGACTAAATCAAAGGCAGTAATGGCTATTTGTGGTGGCCCTTTGGTCCCCAGACACAGCACTTCTTTCCTTTTACTTTTTATTCATTTGTTCTGGTCTTCCATGTACAGCAACTACAGTTACCTCATATACAACCAACATGTAGGTAATAGCCCTTTTAACTTTACAGCATCACTTACCTACGTAATGTTCAAATGGAAATTAAATTTTCACCATAGCAATTACCTTAAGTCTCATAAATGCTTGAGTTATCATTTTCATGCTTTAGTAAATCTTTAAAGTTTCTTGACCAAGATGTTAACCACCACAAACCCCCATTACATTATTATTATTATTATTATTATTATTATTATTTTATTTCTTTAAAGAAGTTTGGTGCAACTTTTGAGTTACATTTCTAGATGTACCGAGTTTATTGAAAGAATATGTCCGGGATAATGAAGTTGGACAGCCAGGTCAAAAGAGGCCAAAGGGAGTGAATGAAAAGTAAAATGTAGAAAGTAGTGCTGCTAAGAGCCTTTAGTACTGTCTACAGTGTGCCATTGAGGGTGCCTTTAGTTAGCTGTAGGAAGTAGCTTGGACCAGTGCTCCTCTCTGCCTTACCCCTCAGCATAAAGAAAATTTCTGGTATGTGGCATTTTAGTGTGTCTTTTGTTTTTCCCTCAGTGTATCAAGGGAGGCCAGAGGAGTATTGCCGAGACGATTCTTACTGCATCACGGGGTTGGTGTGTCGTAGTCACAAATGCCAGTGTCCTTGGTAAGTGTGATTATAATTTACAGTAGTCGTTGGCCTTTGTGGGTATTCTTCCTAAACTCAGAACTTTGCAATAGAGGTTTTTTTTTTTTGTCTGCTTTCTTCAGAACCTGTGAGAATTTTGACAATTTACTTTGTCAGTTGTGTAAAAGATTCGTAGTCTTGTAATTATGTTTTTCTCTTGTATTAGGAATGGGTAACAATTTTTCATTCATAACTTCAGAAGTACAGGGTATAGGGTTTGTTTTGTACTGCATTGGTTACATATTGCTAATGGGTAAAAATCTGTAGCCATTAAGATAATAGGTAATGTAAGGGAATGATAACTGCAATTTAGGGACTGCAGTGTATGCATGTACAGTAATATGCACTTATGTTTTCAGGCCCTGCACTTACAAAAAGGAGGAAGAGATTTGCGACTGTGGAGCGATTGAGCGGCCGTCATTAGTAGGTCCTATAACTGTGGGCATTATTTTAGGAATCATCATAATGGCATTTTGGGTCGCCATGGTTAACAAGACTATAAAGAAGTAAGTTCTAGTTTTTATGTAAGTATGAGTTGTGCATTTTGTAGGAAGTTTTTCTCTCATTCTTCTTGCTACATAGGTCCAAAGTTTCTTGTACATTCCTCCCACTTGAGATGTCAAGTAAGCTCAGAATGGTAAAGTTCCTGATATTTGAAGGGTGTTTGTTGTCTTTGGAAGTGAGGCAAAAAGTCAGTTAAAATCTTAATATAAATATGCGAGAATTAGTGTCATGGGCTCCATAATACAGCACTGTTCATCATTAAAAAGTATCGTAGATAACTTCCATAATACATACTGGCCTAATAAAAGGATATAGTATAGTTATGTACTACTACTCTCTCTCTCTCTCTCTCTCTCTCTTCTCTCTCTCTCTCTCTCAAATGCTTTAATAATAAGTTGTTATTTTTTATTTATATTTTTATTGCATCATTGTTTGTTCGGGCATCATTCAAGGTCAGATACCACTGGCTAGAAGAATAAACCTGTTAAAGAAATCCTGCCCCAATCATCCTCCTTTTCAATGAACACCATTCCCAAAATTTTGGGGAATACAGTACTCAAGTCATCTCCAAAATACTCAATGGTATAGATTTTACAAAAAAAAAAAAAAAGGCCCTTTGAACCAGTGTTGTGAGACTGGTTTTTGAGCTCAGGACTTTAGTTAAACAAGTGCACAGTGATCACAGGTATGAAAATAAGTGTACATAAAGCCAGAAGTATGTAAGAGAAATAAGAATAGTGAGTTTGCTTGTTGCAAGCATACCACTGTCAAACTTTTCAAACCATTGCCAATATTGTTTATTGCAGGACCCCTTTGATCCCCTAGGTGCAGTGCTTTCTACGTTTTACTTTACATTTAGTCATTTTCTGTTATATGACTTGCTAAACTTTCCACAGGCATGCTAAGAAGAAAGCAGCTTCCTTTACAAACTTTGAAAGGGTTAGCAACAATCAAGAAAACACCGACTCATATGCTCTTAGCCCCGTGACTTCGAGGGCTGTGTCAAGCCCTGAACACCGCCCTGTCACTCCAAGCACTTTGTCAAACACTGAACCCCGGCCTGTGACCCCAAGCACTTTTCCAAGCACTGAACCCCGCCCTGTGACTCCAAACGCTTTTTCAAGTGCTGAACCCCGCCCTGTCACTCCAAACACTTTTTCAAGCACTGCACCCCATGTAGGACTTTCTGTTCCATCAAATGACACTCTGCCCTACAAGCCACCAGGAATGGATACATTCGGTGGCCCTCCCCCGCCTCCACAGGCATCATTGTACGACATCAATCCTCCTATAGCTCCTTCAGCACCTCCTAGTTATTCAGAGACCCCATATGACACAGACATTCTTCCATCCTATTCTCTCAACCCAGTTCCAAGCGATGGTGCTGCCACTTCTCTACCTTACCCTGCCAACCCAGGAAACTTACCTTATCCAGTCAGCCCCTCTGTTCCTTACTCATCCTCTGCTAGCCCAGGTGCTCCCTCTTCTCCTTGGAATCCTTATGGCACGTCTGCTCCTCCTTATCCCGCAGATTCTTATGGCTCCTCTGTTCCTTCTTATCCTGTGAATCCTTATGGCACTTCGGCAGATATGTCAAAGAAAGAGTAAAGGAATCAGTGTGGTTTGTGTATCCATGAAGTTTCTTCATTTGTAATGGTAAGTTATATCAATTTGTTTTGAGTGTTCGAACCTGGGAATGTTTCCCTAATCAGTTGAATGAAATTATTTTAAATAAGATGAAAATGATGTATTACAGTATTAAATGGTATAATGGCTACAAATGAGACCATAATGTTATGAGTAGGGTTGATATATTACTCTAACAAGGGCTGTATTGATGAGTTTTGTATATCCTGTTGAAAGTAACTTTCTATAAAGGTGTTTATATGCTACACTGTGAACTAATAACTGTCTGTGTGTATTAACCATGAATACTTTGTTTCATTTATATATTTCTGTATGTAGTACTCTTTTTGACACTTATGAAAAGGAGTATGCAGTTGCAAGGAAGTGTGAATTAGCTTATTTGACAAAACTTGCAATGTGGACAGTCCTTTGACTGATATATCAGGGAACTTGGGATCACTCAAAATTGTAATAATGTTGCAAAGACATACATTACTTTTCATAAAACATTAGAAATTTTTATGGTGAGCTAAAGAGTACGTCTGATTTGCAGTGTTAAACAGAAATGCAGTCTTATTCACCGAGATATAAAGAAAAGTTAGGGTAGCAGAGAATCCAGGTGCTTTAAATACTTGATCAAAGATGAAATGATTAAATTATCACGTATATACACTGTAATAAGTAAATTATCACAACTGTATAATACACAAAGAAGTCATCTTAGAATCATTTGTTTTAAAGAAATTATCTTCAGGGATTTGTTCTGCCCAAACTATTGGTACCAGAGATTTGCAGAAATATCCAATGAAGGGCATAAGTGAACAGTGTAGGGATATCAAGATATATTTGAGATTTACAGCACTTTAAAGAATTTAGGATAAAGTTCTGAATATTGTAAGGGAACTGTTCAGTAGCATTTAAGGATGCTGTAAGGAAACTTGTGTTAGGTGCATGATTTACAGTGAATATTATAGGAGATTTGTGTGCAGAAACCTTCAGAGATGTATTGTCTGCATGGTAATTTCCTTCAGTTTAACATAATGGTAGAGAAATTATATGAGATATTGCGTATAGCACGCTGTGCCCCGTAGGAGGTAGTGTCGCCAAGGCACCTCATGCACTGTAGGCTTTACTTAAGATCCTTTGCAGGGTGCCTTTGGCCCCTAGCTGCAACCCCTTTTGTTCCTTTTACTGGACCTCCTTTCATATTCCCTTTCTTCCATCTTACTTTCCACCCTCTCCTCACAATTGATTCATAATGCAACTGCGAGGTTTGCTTCCTGTTACACCTTTCAATCCTTTTACTGTCAATTTCCGTTTCAGTGCTGAATCACTTCATAGGTCCCGGTGCTTGGCCTTTGGCCTAAATTCTATATTCAGTTCAGTTCATACAATACACTGCTTTTATGAAGTCTTCTCTAGTCCATATTTGAGGTGCTGTTTGTACAGTATTGCAAAGTAATGTTCAATTTCTCTGTGTAATGAATAATTTGCAAGTAGTGTAGTTATAATAATTATATATGGATGTCTTTGTATTATATTGAAAATTATTATTATTACTGTATTATATTCGGCTTTTGGGGGTAATTTGTTGGAAAAGGTAGGTAAAGTACTGCCATGGCGTTGTTGACTATTTTTAATAAATATTTTTTACGTTTACCTATTGTTCATGTTTACTGGCCAGTTTCAAGGCCAAAATTTTAGGTTAATTTTATCTGGATCTTAGAGACTAATTGTTTCTTGTCTTCAGAATTTAAAAATTTTATTTTAATTATAATTGTTATTTTGTCTCTTAATTTTATCAGATTTTTATGAATCTTGCTAGGGTACCTTTTAAGTACTGTATGTTAATCATTTCCCAAATGTTTATAGCATGACAACTTTAACTTAGTGTTAAGTTTTCAAGAGAACTTTGCTCTCACAGCATGGATCAAAATTATGGGTAAACTTAAAGACAGACTTGTTTTCCTTTGATTTTGAGTCACAAAGAAAGTTTAGCTCTCAAAGGGGTGGTCAAAATCACGGGTAAAATTAAAGACAAAAGTTTTTTTCCCCCTTCTGATTTTTATGAATCCTGCTAGGTAGGTATGTTGAGTGGTTGGTGATCATTTCAATGCCACAGGTCAGTTAAAAGGCAGAGGTTTAACCCGTGTTCCTCTAATTGTGAAACCATGATAGTTAGAGGTCTTTGGTCTTCAGAATCTTTGTCAGAATGTATAAGCTCGTAAGTGGTAAGAGAAATTAGTGTGTTTTACGAAACACAAGTTTTGGACCCATCTGGAATCTCAAGGTGCTGATAATCAGTCAGCTTTGTGAGGTATTAAAATGAAATGTAGTGAAGGGTCATAGATTATTATCCATGGTTTTGAGTTATCTCAGCGAACATTTCAATTGACAAATATTGAAAATTCCAGACTGAAAATCTTGTGCTACATTGGTCTTGAAGGAAAAGAAGTGATGCTTCATATGTATAGGTTGTATTTCGTTTATGAAGGCTTAATGTTATTGTTAAAGGGTACAGAATAATGTGCCTTGCGAAGTTCGGTGTAAGAAGTACTGAGGGTCTTTTCTGTATCCCTTCAGTTCCTAACTATCTTACTTCAGTTTTTGTTTAAAAATTAACCCATGGGAACAGTTGAACAAAAATCTAGAATTTGACTCAGTATTCTGCTTAGACTGTCTTATAATGACAGTTATTTAATGTGTCAACTATTTTGTACATAATACTCAATGCTTCCTCAGGACACATGATATTCATAAGCATGGTTGAGTTCCATGTTATCGTATGTCATATGAATTCAATGATGCTTCATTCATCAGTAAGAGAGAATAGGATTTCAGTTTTCCCTGTTATGACACCTTTTAGGAACATTTTTTATGGAAATCATTTTCTTATAAGATCCAGAATTTACAAATTCTGGGTGGTAGTGTTGAAAGCAAAGTTGTTAGATTCTAGTGTTTTTTCATACTTTTCTTCATGAAGCTACAGTTTATACTCCGCAAGGTCCAGCAAAACCTCTTCCAAATGTTGTTCCATATGTAACTCTGCCACTATAAGTATTTTTCTGGAATCACAGTTTCCAATTCCATTCTTACATTGTTCCCTTACAAAATAAGGAAAGCAAATAAAAAACACCATGTATTTTATCATGATACTTTTGAAGAGTGCTCGGGGAAATACTGAACAGGTTGATTTTGCACTTTTGATAAATTCTTCCTTCATGAAAGAACCATGAAAGTACTTCAGGCTATCATTTGTCTTATACATGCACACACAAATTGAAGCTGCCAGCAGTTGATGTCTTAGGAATCTCTTGCCTGTTTTGCGTGCATTTTATAGGCATTTTATATCGCTACTATTGAAATCTGGTCATGGTAAATTATTACTTTTTTAAGTAATTAGGAAGTAGATAATGTGCTTTTACACTTTCAAATTATTGCATTTTGTAAAGTCATTAGAAGTTCATGGCCACATATAAGATGTTTATAAGCTTGCTGATCCAAGTGCTTATAGTTACTGTACAAGTTACTGTTTTTGTGCCTTCATGTCATTACTAAATGCATTTGCATGCTAGGATAATTATTTTCGTATTTGTGCATTATTATACACTATATATTTTATCAGTATGACATTTCTCTATAAGCTTTGATGCAAACTTTTACCACTCATTTAAAGTTGTAGAATTCAGGTGTAAGAAAGTTTCACCATAGTATATTTTAGAAAGTTTCCATCGAATCTAAGTGTTGTAGCTACCTCAGATAAATTTATTTCATGTGGTTTTTGTAGCTACTAGACTGTACATTAAGATCTAAAATACAAATTACTGTAGGTGTAAATGGTAGAGCGTAGTTGAATGTTTCTAATGTAATCCTGGTCTTTCACTTTTAAATATTTCTCCAAGCTCTGCTGTATTGCCATTTTGAATCTCAGACTTCTGCTTTTGTATAAAGACAAAAGCCAGCAGTAGATATTATGAGCATGTAACTGCCTTCGTCTAAGTGAATCTTGCATAGTATTTTGTTTCTTGTCCAGCCATTAGAACATCTTCACAACAAAGCAGTTTTATTAGAATAATTAGGGTGCAGTTGTTCCCCATATTTGCTAGGATTTGGTTCCAGGCCCCTTTTGTGTAAGGTAACAAAAGCTTTATAAACTAATACAGTATTCTTTTTAGTACAGCTATAATGATACCATTTCTTGTTTAGCCTAAAAAAAGTATAAGTAACAAAAATAAAATACTGTATTACTTGACGCCTGAATTCCTGAATATTTAGAAGTCACTATTTAGTATTCTTTTTTCTTGCATAAATTTATTTTTGGACATTGAATTCACACATAACAAGGGACTCGGCACTGTACAGTACAGTACATGTACAGTACAAGCATTCTGCCTTAAATAAGCGTACAGTATATGGTAGTTCTAAATCATTTTCAACTTTCCCTATTAGCATGCTAGCACTGGAGTCATTAAATAACAAGATTCCAGTGTAACTAGTCTCTATTTCATAATGCCTTCAGTATTTGAATATTGCGTAAGTGTGGTACAAGCTAAATCGTATGGTGCAAATCATTTGTAGTTACTCAGGGTAGCATTAATTTTGAATGTTGTAATCTGTAACAAAAACAAAAAAGTTTTTAAATCCAATACTGTAGATGCATAAGCCAGTATTTTTCCACTAGGTTTTTTAGATTTTTATATTAATGCACAGATCATAAGCTTGATCTTAATTTTATTTTTGTACGAAGCACTTCTGGTCATAACGCCATTTTTAATGGCCTGAGCGACTGTTGCAGCATTGTTGACAAGAAAATATTGTACCCGTAGAGCTGTCGTGCTTTGTCAGTCACTGGGATAGTATTTCTTTCTCATGCTGTGTGTGTGTTACAGTCACGAAGACTTGTTGTAAAATAGATAACTAACCTTTCTGAAGCAAAGGTTTGCGAATATACCGATGGTTGTAAGTACCTCCTTGATTGCAGCACACTTTAAGATGACTGCCTCTATGATTTCACATTTTTGCCCTCTACAAAAGGTAGTTTAGTTTTATATTATTTTTTTCTAATTTTTTGCTTTGCTGTTTCCATCCTGTGCGCAACGTAGCCCTCAGATAATTGAAAGGTTGGTCTTTTTTTCAGGTAATGCATTATGGTAAATTTTAGTGCAATATGTTTCATTTAGTGTAATACAGTATAGATCAGTATTATTTTTATTCATGTTACACTTTGGAAGTTTTCTGTTACCTACATTAAAAACATATATATCAGAAATTGTATCTTTACTTTGTCCTACTTTATTTTTTATTTTGAATCTGCAGCGTTTGCTGAGTTTAGAGTGAACAAGCAGTACAGTGTATTTGTTTTAATTTTAGGAGTTAGATCCTACTGGCATGTGGCCACCTTCATGTTGTACCAACGACAACTAAGAAGAAAAAAACAAGTATAAAGCACCGAAGTTTCTTCAGCACAATCAAGTTTTCTGTGCAGCATATAGGCCTAGTCGAAAATAGATCTATCAGTGGTCTCGCCTAATGCTGTATGAGCAGTGACCCATGAATCTTTAACCATGGCCTTTGGGGTGGCATGCCCTATATCGTTACCAGATACACGATTATGGCTAACTTGAACCTTAAATGAAATAAAAACTATTGAGGCCAGAGGGCTGCAATTTGGTATGTTTGATGATTGGAGGGTGGATGATCAACATGCCAATTTGCGGCCCTCTACCCTTGGTAGTTTTTAAGATCTGAGGACAGACAGAAAAAGCGCGTACGGACAGACAAAGCCAACACAATTGTTTTCTTTTACAGAAAACCAAAGCAGGGTGCCCAAGGGGCAAAGGACAATGCTGGCACAGAACCGCAAAGTTAACAACTAAAGCAATGGGAGTTTTTTTTTTTTAAGTTATATAGGTGGAAGTGAGGTTAAGCAGACAAAGAATCTAAAATAGGAAATTATCAGAAAAACAAAAACATTGAAAACACGAGGAACAGAAAACAAAGGCAAGACTGGTAAAGGAATGCTTATAGAAAATGAAAATTAAACACCACGATAATTTTTTGAAAATATCTTAAAATAACTAGAAATATTCCATTTGACAACTTGCATAAATGGACAAGGTTTCTCATATATATATATATATATATATATATATATATATATATATATATATATATATATATATATATATATATATATATATATATATATATATATATATATATATATATATATATATATATATAAGACGTATTCAAGTACACCTTAGAGGTGTATGAACAGGTGACAGAAAGGTGACAGGTGGATTTAATTAAGCATCATTGGATCTTCTTGAAAGAGCTAAGAGAGACTCTGTGTCTGCAAACCAAATTATTTAGGAACCTGTGCTCTGTATTTGTAAATTATGGTAAACATTATTTCCAAATACTAAGAATACCATTTTAAAGTGGTATTACAACGTATATTTGAGAAGTATAGACTGATAGGTGTAATTAACCGAATGAAATTAATTAAATAGGTAGACTAAATGTCTATGCAGCTTTATTGTGAAGGGTTTTAAGCCTGTAAGGCCATTAAAAACTGTACGTTACGTCGGAATAAAGTTGAAGAATGTAGAAATAAAGAAAAAAAGAGATGAAGGAGGGAGAGAGAGGGGTTAAATATCATAAACAAGGCGACAAAAACCAGCTCATCAGTGAAAGGTCGCAGCGTATTCCAAGTAAGGAAAGTGGTTGAACACAGTAACCCCGAGGAGGGAGCAACACCAACAAAAATGGAACGGGATTACGCGAAAAATATAATTAATCTTTTATACTAATTAGAAGCTTCTTGCAAGCATTGCAAAAAAGGAATAACGGAGAAGCAGAAGAGACGAAATTGTCGTCAGTGACGTAATACAGAAGAGATAATATAAGGATAAATTAGGGAATTAGAGATGGAACGTGAAAAAGATATTTCATCTTCGTTTATATGACATGTCAAAAGATGTAGATAAAATACACTTGAATCAATGTCGGTAAATTACACTAATAACCGAAAAAGGCTTATTAATATGAGACGGCACGAAGTGACCCCTGGGCAATCTGAATGGAAAAGAAGAGAAGAGAGAGAGAGAGATACGTCAAAAGAAATATTAAAAAAAAGCGAGGAATGGACATTGGGATCGTAATGTTTTAAATAAAACACCCGAATATTTGAAGGTTTAGATGAAATAAGATAAAAATGTCTCCCGATACCCTCCCCTTCACTGTGCAAGGCCCGGTGCTGGCATAGTGCCAAAGTCGGGCCCCCCAAAAGCAAGAGGCACTCCTGCCGTAGCAGCAGAGCAGCTTCCTTTCGTGTGCCCTTCGCCCTTCTCGTTACCTGACGTCTTTCTGACGTTCTTCTCGAACGTCCTGAACGTCGCAGAAGGACGTCGAAGCCGAAATAAAGGGAAGTTTGGCCTCCCTCAGGAGGACGCCCCGATGCCGAAGTACTGCAGCAGCAGCAGCTGATCTCTCGAAGGAGGAGCCTTAGGCCTACGCAGAAGGAGTTATTCATTTTCTTGGGCGGATCGGTTCTGGAATGTGAGTTTTGGCGTATTTTGTGTGTTTTGTAAGCCCTAGGCCTTGTTTTTGAAGAGTATTTTATAATATATGCTGTCTTTTACGTACCGTGTGATAGGCCAGTCTACTATGGGAAAGGTTAGCAGGACACAGGGGAGGTCAGGACTTAGGAGCGGACTTATTTTAAAAGTCCTTGGCCTTATTTAGGAGGAATATTATAAATTTAAGACTTTTATGTGCCTTTGAATAGGCTAGGCCGTAGGCTATGTGATAGAAAAAGGCAACAAGATATTGTGGGGAGGTCAGGACTTAAAAGCGGACTTATTTTACGTATTTTAAAAGCCCTAAGCCATATTTAGGAAGAATATTTCATAAATTCAAGTCCTTTATGTGCCGTGGAACACGTTATCGGTCATAAATAAAGGTCACCAGGACACTGGAGAAGTCAGGACGTAAAAACGGACTTATTTTAGGTATTTTATAAGTCCTAAGCCTTATTTGGGAAGAATATTGTATAAATTCAAGTAATTTATTTGCTCTTGAGTAATAAAATGCGATAGGTAAGGTGAACGGAACATTTTAAGAGGTCAGGATTTAAAAATATACACACGCCCATAGCCTAAGATGCCCGTAGGTTGATTTACTAAATTAGGTTAGGTAAGGCTAGAGTAGGCTATTTCAGGTATCTTAACAACGGCAGTAGGCTAGGCCTACTTGTTACTTTGTTCATTAAGCCTTGATTAACCTGTTTCCCAAGGCGAATGTTTAAAATCATGGTTTCAGGGGCAAAGCCCTTACCTAAAAGATGGTTAGGGTAAGCGATTCTGTCCTGGTCGTTTAGGCTGTAACACCCAAAACAACATTTGTGTTATTTACCGTTATGTTTGTGGTATTTACCGTCATTATTTTATGTTTTACATACATCCCCAAGGGGCTGGTACTAAACACGGCGCCCATTTTGCACGTAAACGTTCTTATGGCCGAAACGACCCGAACTCATAAGATTAGGGTACGTCATGTCGGGTAAGGAACTCAGAAATCTAATTTTAGCACATTTATGCCTCTTTCTTTGCATGTAGATTTTTTTCTATTTTCATCCAAAATCCATAGGAAGTTGAATAAAATTCAAAGTTATATATATATATATATATATATATATATATATATATATATATATATATATAATATATATATATATATATATATATATATATATATATATATACATATATATATATATATATATATATATATATATATATATATATATATATATATATATATATATATATATATATATATATATATATATATATATATATATATATATATATATATATATATATATACATACATACATACATACATATATATATATATATATATATATATATATATATATATATATATATATATATATATATATATATATATATATATATATATATATATATATATATATATATATATATATATATATATATATATATATATATATATATATATATATATATATATATATAATATGCAGCAGTTTGTTTATACAAGAAAACCATCGTAAAAGTCTATGTTGGAATTTTATTTTTCTGCAGAATGGTTTTTGCTAAATTGTCAGTCATTGTTGAGATAATAGTTGATTATTTCTTTTAAATTAGCGTGTTGAGACTAATTCTTGATTTAAACTTGACCCTAGGCTAAGCTACTTTTAGGAGCATGGTAAAAGCTGTAATACGTGTAATTCTGCAAAGGAGACTCGTTCCCTTTGGAGGCCTAGGCAGTTTGTTTTTTATCATGGAATGATGATTTAATTGTACAGGTACTTTTAAAAAAGCTTTTGTAGGCATAAGGTTGTTAAAATCAACTTTTTTGAGATTTTTTTTCTTTTGTAAGTCTCTGTCATATTGGTTCGTCTTATGTTTTTGATATGTTCACATGAATATTATATAGCAAACTGTTTTTACATAAAAAGAAAAAGACAAAATAGGGTCGCACATCGTAACGAAGAATATTGAACAAAACATAAACCTTCACAAAAGTTAGGTTAAGAGTGCTACGCTGTTTGTCTTCATCAGTGAAAGCTAAGATTAGGAGTGCTCAGCTGCTTGCTTTCATCACTGAAAGCTATCAGCCCTGATGATAGTATGAGGAGAACAGAGGATTCTCAGAGTTTGTGGGTAACACAGTCTTTGTGGGCATTTTGGGGCTGGAAGTGTTAGCTCCTCTGAATGATAACAGACACTGGGGTGAGGTGAGGTGAGACTTCTTTTTGCTGATGGTGAAGTATTGTAGTCAACTCTTGGCCTGAGCTCCGAACAGTCGTACATCCTTGAGCAGATTGATGTGTTCTCACTGGCCCTGTATGGGTCAACCTCCTTGCCATATTATCAAAGACATCCCTATTGAATTAACTCTCAACCTTTACACTAAAGAAATTCAGCATCCTCAAGTGGATTGCTACGTGGATATTCAGCCCAAGTAAGGCAGTGATTTGTGCCTTATACAAGAATACTGTAGTATTTTTTCAGCATTTCATGTTTCTTAGATAAAATTATTGCTTTATGTCACACCTCTCCCATTTTATGCTTCGTATTTATAAAGAATTGCCTCATGTCTAAGTTATTCTTCCCTCCCCTACTAATGCATTAATTAAGAGTAAAGTTTCTGAGTGTGAATGTTGGGTTTATACCCTACCACAGTGGCAGCCCCTTGGAAGAGAATGTTTGTTATCCTAGAAAATTTGATAGTTGGCCCTTTGAATACTAAAATAAAGACTAAAGTAAGGAATTGACACAGCATGTTTGTATTACTGTATCAGGTTCATTATGTAAATTGGTACCCTGAGACTCCCAACTGTACTTGTTGGCTAAAATATCTCTGGCTGATTATGTACTGTAGTTAACATTGAATTACAGTTTCTCAGTACTTTTGAAGAAGTTTTTAAGATTTCAGTTTAATGAAAGTTTATACTTTGCTTTTACTTTTCAAATAAAAACAGTAGATAAATATCAAATAGAAACTACTCCTGCTCCCAACTTGATCTGCATATTGGACAGCATAGCATAAATGTTCCTTGGGATGTTTATTCTTAGAATTGTTCTGTATTTCCAGACAAAGTGGTGGACCAGCGTGTGAACTTCAAGTGGTCGTTGTTACATGCTGTGAAGAAGGGACTTTCCTGTAGCCAAGTACATAACTTGTATGGTGCTAGTTCTTTAGGTAAATAAGAAAATATGTATTGTGACTATCAGTATTAATTGGGCCATGTTGGCCTAATTCATTCTTTTGTAATATACAGTAATTGGGATAATATAGTACTGCTTTTAACTTTAGAAAACCTTTATAACTTACTAGACAAAATGCATATTTGTGCTTTATGTGGGAAAGAGTGTAGCACTCAATTTATGTATGATTTTCATATGAGCACTCACGATGAGGTTTTCACTTGCGTGGAATGTGGGAAAGAGTTTAACAGGAAGTACTGTTATGTTCGTCACATGAAAATTCATACTGGAGAAAAGCCATTTGTTTGTCCCAGTTGTGGAAAGGGGTTCCACGATAAAAATGATCTCGTAGTCCACGTCAGAATACACACAGGAGAAAAGCCGTACAGTTGTGTGAAGTGTGGGATGAAATTTAGCCGCAAAACAAACCTCCGTAGGCACATGGCAGTGCACACGCAGGAGAAGGCGTTTTTTTGCGAGGAGTGTGGAAAGGGATTCACGCAGAAGGGAAACCTTAAGACTCACATGAGAATTCACAGGGGAACCGAACCTTATCATTGTCCTGAATGTGGGAAGAAGTTTAATTCCAAGTCAGGTCTGGAAGAGCACTTAAAATCCTACTTGAAATTCACGTGTTTAGATTGCGGAAGGATATTCAGGAGGCAGGATCTTTACGATAGCCACATAGCAACACACACCAAACGGGTATCGTACGATTGCGCCGAATGTGGAGAGAAGTTCCCTCATCAAGACGAGCTGAAAAGCCACCTGGCTATTCACACATCATTCAAGTGTAAGGAATGTGGAAAGGAGTTTTCTCTGAGGGGCTGTCTCAATAACCACATGACGTCGAAGTCCTGTAAGAGATCTCGTGCCGAATCGGAGAATAAACACTCTGAAAGTTTGCCAAGTAAATTTGCCATTAAAGAAGAAATTGAATCCCCTGATCTACAGGAGAATGACCTGAAGCCAGAAACAATATATATTAAAGTGGAAAGTGAAGATATTTAATCTACAATTTATGTTGAGAGGAGATGAATGCAGGCAGGAACTTAGTATAGGATTACAGGCTTAGTTTTGTTATTAGGAATAAATGTATGCCAAAGAAGCATTTTGGATTCATTTACCTACATTGGCATATTATTACTGTATACAGTAATTAAAAAAGATTATATACATAGATGCAGAGTCGCAACTCAACACTTTTTCAAGTCTTCTTAGGAGTTTTTTGAAATGAGAAGTTAAAATTAAGGCAAGGCAAAGTTAAAAAAGATAGACATTTAATAACGTCTGAAGTGTGGTGTTTGAGGCTCGCTAAACCTAGTTAGAATATACTTTTTATAATTTGCTCCAAACTTGTGCATTCCTTTCTCTGTCTTTTCTCTCTCTCGACTCATACTTGAGGAAGTCATTTTTCTCTAATTTTTGCACTAAATTGTTTTGAAAACAAGTTCAGAAATCAAGTCATGCAGTATGATAATTATACTTTGAATATGTTGTGAATACAGATAGAAGTGTTTCTGCAATAATACAAATCTTTCTTATGTCTTTTGTCAGTGATGCAGCAAAATACTACTATATTCCCGTGTGCAAGAACTGACAATTGGGTGTCCAGCAGTCATGAAGGTCAGAGTAGGTGAACCGTTTATTGGAGTGTTAATTTTCCCCAGTCTTTCACTGTAAAAGTAATCTTCTGAGTTTTCACGATGATCTCATATCTACAGTATATTGCTTTATTGCTTTTGTTTTTGTATATGAGATATCAAACATTGTTATGAATTGAGTTTTTTCAGTCTTAACAAGTGATAAGACTTTTGGTGCTGGATGCCAGTCAGCATTAGAGGAGAGATCTGGAACAGGATTTTACCACTGAGCTACAAACATTGGAATCATTTGGCAAAAGACCTCGCTCGAGTGCATCAAGAGGCACTGCAATAAGCGTAATCCTTTGAACCTCATTAATCAAAGCCTTAGCAACCAGCCTCCTTTATTTTCTTTCGGTGCACTAGTCATGGTGCTGAGGAAGTCCTGAAGAGATTTTACAACCAGAATTCTTTTTTCTTTTGATGCATGTTCCAGAATTTTTGTAATAATCCTTTTACTCTAGCCACAAAGACATATGTCAAGTCGATTTATCTCAGGAATTTGCACAGTCCGCTCCAGCTGTATTGTGACATTGGTGGGTTCCAAAATTTCTATGGAGCTCTCCATAGTTTAGGCTGTTACAACTGGCAATTTGCCCTCCATATTAGGCTTGATAATATGTGGTGCAAGTATAAATTTTTACCTGCTTGTTTGTCCCTCTTCGGTCACTTTTGCCAACTAATTTCATCGTAGAGTTTCATATCACTTGGTAGTGTATTAATAGAATACCTCAAGAACTGAGGAAAATAGGGACCCGATTTGTTTTCTCTTTCAACAGGCAGAAGTACAAGTAAGATATGAAGGAACACATTTAAGTCTGAAAAGACTGCAAACATTTTAAATCATATACCAACATTTAAGGAGCCTCCCCATTAGGGGGTGGGAATAGTGGCGTGTGAAGCACTGTAGGCATTACTTTAGGTCCTCTGCAGTGTCCCTTCGATCCCTAGCTGCAACCTCTTTCATTCCTTTTACTCTACTTATATTTACATTGTCTTTGTTCAGCTTACTTTCCACCCTCTCCTAACAATTGATTCAACATTATTTTCAGCGCTGAATAATCTCACAGGGACTCAGGGCTGCCTTTGGCCTAAATTTTTATTCACTGTTCAAGAACCTCGTTTGTATTTAGTATTTGCTTCATTTCTTCCAAGGTCTTGTTTGCAAGACCAGATTTTTGTTACTGATGCACAGTACTCAAACATTTTTAACCAAGAAAGGGGACCACAAGAGAAGCTGAGAAACTATTTCAAACTATAGTACTGTATTATTTGAAAGATGACAAAAAACCCCTAACACTGGTGGACTCAGTCTTCAGTGGAACACTATACGTCTTCTTGATGAAATGTGTGACGTGGCATTACTTGAGGTGACCACAGTCGAGTAGGAAAAATCTAGCAGTTCCCACTACGGCTCTGTATTGTTTAGAGCGGAGAAATTTAACTGTGACTAAGAGAGACAGCTGTGTCTCTGAGTGGCCTAATTTTGAATAACATTTCTTGTGGTTGTATAAACAGTAATGATAACTGAATTGCTAAACTCCAGTTTTGAAGAAAAACCTTGGATTAAGTAACGCTCCAAACTTCCTTTGGAATAATTAGCTTCTGTACTACAAACTGGATGCATGAGGATAAGTAAAATGAAAACAATAAATCTAAAAACATTAAGTACTATTCTAAAAGTTAAACAACAATTAGGATACTGTCATTATGCAGTAACTTATGGTGTCTGTATTAGATTTATTGGTTGTATCAGATTTATTGGTATTACTCTTTGGTAAAACCATCAAGGTAATACCTTGGACTCAGCTGTGTATGTTTGGTCATCTGCGATCTTGTTGGAGTTCCTGCAAGTGTGTGTAAGAGAAAAGAATTAATTGTGGTAAATGTAACACCCAATTTTACAAGATGCACTCATTCTATCCGTACAGTATCCAACAAAATAAACAATGTAACGACATATGTGTATGTACAGTTGTTGTTCAATACAGTAAAGATGAACAGTAACAAATACAAAATGAAGCACTGCACTATGTTCTGACAGAAAAACAAGTTTTTATACAGACCGGCCACCACAAAATAGTCATCAACTGCAAAGTAGTTTTTAACTGTGCAGGGTGTATCCAGGTACCCATGCAGGGTTCCAAAAAAGTGGGTCCACTGTCTGTACTCAGCCAACTCCCTATTACTTGCTCTTCTGATCATTTAAATTAGGTAGCATTGGAACTCAGTCACGCCAGGCTGTAACACATTTACTTTAACACTGGTCTACTGATCAGAGAATTTAGCACCATTGGGTCTGTTCAGTACTTGGACCCTGACCCCTTTTGAGGGGGGGTATTCACTTTCTTCTATCTTACTTTCCACCCTCTCCTAACAATTGTTTCATAATGCAACTGCGAGGTTTTCCTCTTGTAATACCTCTACAGTCTCCTTATTCTCAATTTTCTTTTCAGCACTGAATGACCTTATAGGTCCCAGTGCTTGACTTCTGTCCTAAATCTTAAAGTATATATTCCATTGACCACCAATGAATGCTAATCAGTGGCAAATAAGGTCCTGTGACCATCTATAAGAAATTATTTTAGTTAGTTTTTTATTTAACTTGATGATATTCATTGCCATTGCATGTGCCTTGTTAACTAAAAGTAGGGTTTTTGTATGGAGAAGAATAAAAAAAACCAATGAAATGGATACACAGTAAAGTATCCTTCCTAATTCAGGATGGTGGGTCCTACATGATGGAAGGGTGTCCAGAAACCAGCCCCCTCCCAACCTAACCTAACCATAAAGAAATGATTTCTCAGTGGGTCATCCATTATTTGTAGACACTGGGAACAGTTCTAATAAGTTAACTGAACATTTGTGTCAGGATTGAATGTTAAATTCATCAAGATTGCATAAAAGCTATCAGGAAAATAACTGTTATAAAATAACTTATTGCCTTTCTCACATTCAAAACGATAAATTACTTCCAAACAACAAACATGTTGTTTCTCAATGTTCGGCTGAATGTGAGGACCTTTACGCCTGTTTACAAATGACAGGATCGTGACTGCATCGCAAACTTGGGCAGAAGCTTCCTGAAGGTACTGAGGAGCAAGAAGGGGTGCTCTCAGGTGAGGTAGCTGTACTTTCTTATCAACAACCAATTAAAAGGTGGTTTGAGCAGAAATAGAAGGCAATGGTGATTAAATGGCCTGAACTTCATATGAAAACAACTATTAAGCTAGCACAGCGCCATTAACAAAGGACTTACTTTTTCAAATGCAAGAAATTGGTGCTCTCCAGCTGAGGGATTGTGTCAGGCAGTGAAATCCACCGAGTTTCCCAAAGCCTTAAAGTTGCAAGTCCGGCGGAGGCTGATGCCAAGCCAAAAACAACTGAAGGTGCCCAAGGGTATGTCACTCCCTATAAAGAATGCATTGCTGTATTATAATTGTGAACTTCATGGTTACCCAAGTAATCATTTAAGTATTCTAAGAAAAATATCAGTTAATTATTTTTGCAAGTGACAGAGTAAGAAAATGACCAACAATCTTCTCCGTAGTATTACCAGGTAATCTGTAATGAAGGGTGCAATGGCTGAGCCAACTCTGGAGAGCATGAAGGAGGTACCAACACCGCTGGTGCGAACTTCTGTTGGAAACAATTCTGAAGCATAGAGGTTGCATCCCTGGAATGCCGCACTGATGGCCATCTTACCAGTCAGTACTAAAAACATAACCAGCTGCTGGTTACCTGCAACAAAATGTTCATTTGCTGAGTGAAATTTTAGAAAATCAATAACTTAAACATGACTATTGTTGACTAATAATCTCACATCTAATTTTTCATATGGTTTGCCTGAAAGGGTTTGTTCCTAAATATGGAATGAAAGTTGGATGGCTGTGTGGAAGAGATTTGAATAGATCAGATGCAAAAATCATTGCAGCTGTGTCTAAAGTCTCTTCAAAGAACCTTCATTACTGCACAGCCTAAGATGTGCTGTGTAAGGCACACTAACCAGCAAAAGTCATGTGAATGAAGAGATGTTAAGTAGTATATTAATAATATTTTCAATGTATTTCAATGTAATTTATGAAGAATAGGCTTGAAAGGGGAAAATATATACAAAAGATTAATGCAAACGTCAAGGAGCAACATATTGAAAGTAAATTAACCAAGAAAAGCAAACAATTTCCTACCTGACGGTAGAAACGGCTGCATCAGCAGCACAACACCTGTAACGGTATAACATATTGCTATTGGTAATCTTCTGCCAAAGTGGGACACAATGGGATACAAGACCGTAAAGCACGGAACTTCTGCAAGGCCCATTAGAGCCACATACGAAAAAATATCGAAGTTGAGGTTCCCTCCGCTAAGCGAGATACCAAAGAAGACCATCCCTAAGACGAAGTAGTCCAGAACCATCACTAGGGTGGCGAGGCGTAGGCGAGGTGTTCTGTGAAAGAATAAGGGACAACAGTAATTATACGTCAAAAATGTCTCCAAAGGTCACTGTGCTTTGAGGAGTGAGATTCAAAGACTGTGGTTATAACGAGCTACATTACTACAAGAATTTTTACTTCTGTAGTTGTTGTTCTTCTTTTAACGTGCTTTTTTCCTGTTTGTATGGGGTAAGCACGATGCCTTCTTTTGAAGGACTTTGATTTGGCTTTGGGTTAGACTTTGTAGTCTCGATCGGCTGCCCTGCCTGTCATCGCTTAGACCCCCGTAGCATATGTACATGTATTGTACCAGTCACCAGCGCCCCTTTCTCCCAGCAGCGAGGAGTCATTGCGCGGTTAGGTCGACAGACAAGATGTGTGAAGTGTCTGTTATGTTTTTAGAAGATGTTGGAGTGGCTTTGTTTATGTGTATTAGCCTGTAACACCCATTTGCTTTTAAGCAAAACTACCCGTTTAAACACATTGCCAATACATAGAGTGCATATACATGAAGTTTATAATCACATTAATCTTTACTTATATTAGGATGAGGGAGTCTTGTATATTCAAGCTTGTAAATTAATATGAATTGACAAAATATAAAAGCAGACCACTTTTCTTTCTCTTCTCTCTGACTGAAAAATTTTGCATTATATCCTAAGCAAAATAGAGATATGTATAGACACAACAAAAATAAGCTGATGATTACCTTAACAAGATCAGTATTCCTTTTGCACAATTTTTTACAATAGTCTTCCAATCAAAATCTGTAGCCTGGTCTCTGGTTTTGGGTACCTGCAAATGAAGCATTGCCTTATAATAACATGAATGTTTTTTCCTTAAAGTAACAAAACCATACAAGGTAATTAAAAGCCAGAGAACATACCCAAAACAACTGGTAACCCAGCATGAATTATGTCATAGGAGAGATGCCATTATCGTTTAGTGGTTTCAAAACTGGCTGAAAGCACCTCCTGAATAAGTGACACCAAACTTACATGTCAGTTTTTTGCAACACCCCAGAATGAACAATACAAAATAATATCAGCTGGGTTCCTCTGAGTGCCTGAAGGGATGGAAGACCCAGACCTACGTGGATATGAAGCTATAAGACAGATAGCTGGGGGTGAACGGATGCTTTTGTAGAACAAAAAGCATAGGGAAGGCGTGAGTGCAGTAGTAGGATTTAACAGAGGCCCTTTGCATCCCAAGGCATCAGTATTATGGAGATTTCTTTCCTAAACATGAAAGCCAACTGAAAGTCAAACCAGAACCCCTCAGCTAGCACAAGGGTAGAGGAAATGTGAACAGGGAGATCAGTAACTGAGAGAAAGAGGGTCTATATTTGGAAAAGGCAATAGACCATCACTTACAAGGTAACTTTGAATGTTAAGAAATTACAGTATTATTATTATTATTATTATTATTATTATTATTATTATTATTATTATTATTATTATTATTATTTTAAGTCAGTTTAACCAGACATTCAAGTTACATTTCTTGACTATTATTAAGATGGTCAGAAGGATTTGTTTTCAAACGAATGGAAGATCAGAATTGGGCAAAGTTGGACTGGTAGATGGGAAGAGATAAAGTACACGAGTTGAAAGCAAAAGGATGAAAGTAACGACTTTTAATAATATCTGCAAAACGTCACACACGGAAAGAGATCTGTTTAACCTCCCACTGGAAGATTCAAGTTAAGCGAGGCAAGGGTGACTATTTCCATCCATTTATGTTTTCAAGAAATTAATATGACTCATCATTTTCTTTCACAGCAACAAAGCTCAACTACGAGAAACATTTTTAGCTAGAAAATAGCTATGAAAGTAAGTGTTTATGGATACTACGGTCAAATAGTTACCTGCTCTACATTTCGCTCATCAAGTTTCAGGACATTGAAGTCGATGGGCAGAGTGACCTTGTTCCATCTAGCAGCCTTTTTTAAAACCCCAAATGCATGGGCGTGCCTTCCTTTCACAAGTAACCAGCGGGGTGATTCATCAAGAAACCTAGGATGAGGCAGAAAAATGAAGACAGCCATAATTTTGGACTTAGTACTACTAGTACTGAGAAGCCTACCAGTTTTATATTACCAATGCATGCAAAAATCAAGCTAGGATGTGATGTGACTATAGGTATACTGTACATATCAATGAAAATTTCAGCAGAAACCTACTACATAACTCAAGTTTTCTATATTTCAGGGGATTAAGGTGGAACAATAACTCTATAGTTCTTAAATTTCACTGACAAAAAGTTAATTCCTTGCAGAATTGCAGGAACCACTGATTCAGGAGAAAGATACAAGATTGTGCAGGATAGACTTAGCACACCTAATGCTCCAAAAGTATACTAAGTCAAACACATACAGAAGTGGAGGCAGCAAGACCAAGCAAGGCAAGGATCCTACTGTGAGCAAGTAACGCCAACTCCTCATCAGGTAAGCCAGTCCTCCCCAGGCAATGGTTCCCAAACCCCACGGCGCAAACAGGGTGATTCCAACGATAGATCTTATTTTAGGGCTTGCAATTTCCATGGCTGAAAATAATAAGTAAAATTTCAAGTATGCAATCAGGAAAGTTTTACTTTATTTATTTTCTTATTACATAAGGAATTAACCAAGATATTTGCTAGTTTATACTTGGTATATTTCCTCTTTTGTCTACACTGTATGACTGATGCCCTTGAAAGAATATAGTACATGGCATTTGCCTGCAGGGTCACTAACATTTACATTTTCAAATACAGCCCTGACAAGCTTTGTACCCGACCTTTATTATAATTATTATTCATTGGTATAATGAGACCACACATTTGAGGAAGATAAACTTAAAGATGTTGGACAACTACAGAAGAAATTTTGTACTGTACTTTCTACAGTGTGCCACAAAAAGCACACTCAAGATGGTACCCAGTACAGGGGACACTTGCCTAAGATGTATCCAGTCTTGAGAACTGACGTGTGCAGTGTCCCCAAGAGAAAGCGAAATGCTAGCAGCGAAGGAATGTTGGGAAGCCAGCACGAAACCATGGCTAAAATGGCATAAAGCACGGAGCTTCCGGTAAACATCGTCTTCCGCCCATATCTGTGCAAAAGAATTAAATGACAATTATATGTTAGCAAATTACTCTACAGTACATCAGTAAAAAAAATGTCCAAACACACATACACACACTTACAGGAAATATAAGTAGGCTATACTGTACTGGAAATGAAATGCAGCCTGAATACTGAAGCACTGTACAGTAAATTTAAAATTTTAAACAAAAGCTCAACAGATTGCAAAGTTTTAACTCGACATCAAAAGAATAAAAACAAGAGTATATATACATAGAAACAAACTTCAAGAGAAAATTCAAATTTCCATATCATAGAGAGCAATGAAAACTGACAGATTTAAATGCTGAATGGATGAAGATTGAATACCATTCTGCAGTACAGTATTAATCAAGCTGCTGTGTAAGAAAAAAAAAAGCATACCTGTCGGCAAGGATTCCATTTATTGGGGACCCCACCAAAACGCCAATCATGTACATGCTCTGGTAAGTTGCTCGAAGGTAGTCCCTTTGGCACGTCAACCCAAACTACAGGAGAAAAACAGAGACCCATAATGCAGTTCATGTCCTAAAGAAGTAAATATAAGTCATCTTTCCTCGCTGCAGTACGTGAACGTATGCACGAACACTCCAACAAGGTGTTACGACTTCTACAGAAATATTTACATCAAATTCATGACTCGGCTCCCACCCCCACTTCAGTATCCTTAAGGAGATTTGTAACTACACCTCTCACTGACCTCTGAGGTAACAGTGTTTGTAAATGTTGAATTGTCGAAGTCCCACTCCGTGCAAGGTGCCTCGTTTTGGGTTCCATCCTCGTACAGGACGAAGTAGTTGCAAGAGGGTCTGTAAGATTTACAAGTTCGCATAAATGATATTAAAATCCCCAAAACTGACAGCTCAAATTATGAAAGAACCTCCCTTCAAAAGACAGCAACTGCTGGACTGTTAAAGGAAAATACTGGGAAAGAACAGGAGTGATCAGGGCACTCTCTGTAATTCATATATAAGACTCATATGTCAAATGATATGTGCAACATTTAAATAAAAGAAATTCGTTACTTTACTTACATACTACTATTATCAATGAAATAACTCCTTTCCTCAGTGTCAGGTGGCAGACGACACTCGTATTTTAGTCTAGGAGCCACGTACACTCCAGCCAACGAATGTGGGACTATTATGCCAGAAGCTGTCAAATATGAAATCTAGTAGGTATGGTAATATTTAATGGCTCTATAATTGCACAAATAAAATGCACTTCAGTATTCAATCATAACAATCTCTTTCCAAGTTATACAGTAGTTGAAAAAACTTTTTTTGGTTGGATGAGGCAGAGAGACCCTTGTATATGCAATTTTAACTGCACAGTTATTTTGCACTGTCGGATGTCTATACCCTCTCTAACTGAACAGAAAGAAGTTGGCATTACACTACTGTACCAACAAATGGAAATGCAGACTAGTTCCTCACTAGCAGTTGAGGTTTCAAACCAATCACTGCAAATCTGGCTCAGGATGTCCTCAAATATTGCATGCATTACCTGTTTTACTTTTATCACACGTGCAAAACTTTTTATATATTTACTGTAATCATCTCTTAGATACTTACTTAGTCATGTACCGTACTAGTTCATTACTTAGCATATCAGTTTTCATACTACATTTGCGAAGATTATTTTTTTCACATTTTTTACATAAATTTCTCTCAGAGACTGTGTCATAAGAGCTGGTCATCAGTCTGGCACAATTCATGTTCAAGAAGTGAAATAATGAAGGCTTGACCAAACAAAGACTGATCTCATAAAGGACTGACAAAAATATATATAAAAGGATAATTTTTACTCTCCCAAACTGGAGATTAGCAGTGCACTGCATTTATGCAAAGTAGGATATGATGCTCTAACTTGGTTTGGTTAGGATTTGTCTTTTTGATAGCGTAGTCGCTGTCTCGTCCTCAAGGAGTCACCCCGGCCTGGTGTGTCAGCGTTCGGCAAGGGATAATCCTACACTGACCAGCAGAGAGTAATGGAGCTGGTCTTTTTGCCTGCCCGGTCGTAAACAAGATGGCAGACGCGCATGCGCAATAGTCACTTCTTGCAGTTTTGACGTTGGAAAAACTGGGTTCAGTTCCGTGCCAACACAAGAGTTGGCTTAATACAATACAACAACATCGCAGAAGATAAGGGAAAATGCCCTCATATCTTTGATTCCATTATACTCTATCACGTGTCATGGAGTTTTCATTACGACACAATACCCGGCTACAAGACCAGGCCAGAAAAATATTTCTTTGATACTGGTCTAGTCACCATGGGAGCGCTGGCACACCCGGGGTGACTCCTTGAGGACTTAACTGGACTACCAAATACTGACCTGTAACTGGGCAAAATTGCATCACTCACCAAAACTGAGTGTAAGAAAGTGAAGAATCTGCCACCATCCAGTGCCCAGTTGAGCCAGTAACTTGTCAATGTGATCCTCCATTCTAATCTTCCTGAAAAAAAATCTGAGCACCCTATAGCTACAGTATATAAAAACTTATTTTAAAAAATCCAGGTCACATATTATTAGAATTCACACTTCAAGATTGATATTGGTGAAACTATATTAACATTTAATGTAAAGCTAATTCATTCACATTAAAGCCATTGTTTTCACTTGGCTGGAAATTAATGATAATTCCTCAGACACCTTGACATTGAATGTGCCCATATAATAATTTTATAGGCTTGGAAACAAATCAGCTTAAGATTACTTTGCAAAATATAAAACAAGAGTGCCTTAGAATTCTGTAAAATTTACAGATACATCTTAATTGCTAATATTTTCAAGAGTTTCTTAATGAAAATGACAAAATAATACAAACTACGTTATCTACCAATATTTCCAAAACCATAGAAAAATCTCTGATGTACATACAATATGTTATCTCTTAAAAAAGTTTCACTTTAAGTGTAGTCAAGTTAAGAATGATAAACTGAGAAGCGTGATTGGTATTTAATGTTTAAGCTGCAGCTGAACTGGATTGTAAACCTATGCAAAAGACTTTAACTCTCCTCTTGTACAAAGAATTGCACAAATTTTACTCAGACACAGAAATTAAAGTATGTTACTTGTGAAGCTAGTTCCCCAAACTGAACACAAATGTTCTAACCTCGAAAGTCAAGAATGAGTACTGCGCTGGACTAACCTCAGCACCCACCAATCAAGGTTTAACGTTATGCATGATCACTTTCATCCATTGTGAAAAATAATGTTGTGGTTAGGCTAACTGTTGTGAATATATCGGTTTATTTCAGAACTGCACGCTTGTTTGGTTGACGGATATATGATTGTGTTTACTTCCAAGACGTATACAAGCAAATTCATAGGCACAGCTTTGTATCCGAGTTACCTACTTGATTTATATGCCAGTTATATAACTTAAGTACTGTCTACGATACATGCAGTACCAAGATATTTTCTCACTGGTTGCTCTATGGGCAAGACCCTTAGCTGGCAAATGGCCAGTTTAATCTCAACAAACAAACATCTTCTTCCACTATCTTTTCTCCTCTCACAAACATGTTGGACTCTGATTCAGACCCACGGATACTTGACAATGACATTGTCAGTGCATCATGACATACAACCCTGAAAAAAAAAAAATAATGGAAAAACAAGGACGTCAAACGACACGTTGCAGCAATCTATTTCTGTGCGTGAAAAAATGCCTGGAAAAGAACTTGGCCGTTCTTGACATCAGATGCGTAGTTATTTATCGAACTACCAAATCAACATCAAAATTTTCTTTAGCGAGGAACTGAGGAAGAAGAGTTTTTAGAAAGAATAATGGTACTGTACTGTATCGGGAAGCCTATATTTTCCCAATGCTTATCGTGTGCAGCAAATTTGTTACACCATCGGTGGAGGAATAACTATTAATTTTCGTTTTTTTTTTTCTAACTATTACCTTATAACATGTATGGGAAACCACAGGAGGAAACTGGGTTTTTGGGTGGGAGAAAAAAATTAACTATTTGCTCTAAGAACAATACTGGAACGCACTCCACCGAGAAATAATAATAATAATAATAATAATAATAATAATAATAATAATAATATCCTTTATTGCAGCTGGTTGTCAGTAGTGTGTAGAAGGGGAGAAGTCTCACTAGAAGAACGGACAGAAGTATCTTTGACGCAATTGTAGTACTTGCAATCGGGCGATAATTGCCAGGGCCAGCTGCATCCTCTAACTTGTTTTTATTAATGGTATTAAGTGAACTAAGAGTAGGGATTTTGGGAAAGACTGGTGAATTATGCACGCATTGTGCAGCTATCATTATGCATTATGCAGCTAGCAAAATGTAAATTATCGGGTGGCAGAATTTGAAAGCCTAAGCAGGTAGACCATCGCAGTCGGGCGATTTATTATTAGGTAGGTTGTTTATGGCATCGCTGATGTTACCTGGCGTAATACGATTGTCTGGGAGTACGGGACTTGTGCGTGGGACTTAGGTATCGTTAGGTTTCCGGGTCACTGGCACGATGGTTGGCAGTTGGTCAGATGACATTTTTGTGGTAGGGGAGGGCCAAGCGCTAACACACAGACAGCTCTCTGTTACCCATTTCCCGGGGCCAATAGGCTTCGAGAAGTTGAAACTTGAAAATTTCGAAGGCACTGACTGGGGCAGAATGTACATTAATATATCTGCAATTACACAACACCAACTGGCTTACGTGCTGGGTATTACGTAGGGTCACTGTTAACACATTGCCTTCTATGAGAGGTATGATCACCAAGAGCGAAAAACTCTTCTTTTTTTGGTAAAAAACGCGAGAGAGACCTCCAACTCGTCCCCCGGCCCCCGACACGCCTAATGCATATCAAGTTGCGTGCCAAAAGTTGTGGCCAGCAATAGACCATATTTGCAATTTGCGAAATATCTTATATGCTCAAATACAACTGTGTCTAAAAAAAGGCTAGGCTATCAGACTTCTGAAAATCCTATGAATATCAAAATGTAGAACTTGCTTGTCATGCTAGATGGCCCAGTTCTTTATAAGCATACCTTAATTTAGACTAACAGATCTAGGAAGCAGCACAGGACACTGCTTAGCTGAAAAATATTTAGTTACTTTTGGAACCATTAGAAATCCTCCAATTGGCTCAACGATTTTCTTCATATAAATAGGCAACCATTCTACTTAACATATTTGTGATAGTTGTATAATGGGCATAGTGGATACCCAGAAAAAATCTTGACAATGCACATATCGGAGTTTATATTTAGACTAGGAATTATTATTTTGGATTCAAGAAGAATGTTATGTAAACAAAACTAGGATCCTGGTTAACAAAAGGAAAAAGAACCTGAAGTAATGTGAATAAGTCAGGAGTTAAACATATTCCACGCCATTCCTTTATATCTTTTTTCTTTTAGCCGAGTAACTGAAAAAAAAAGACTTTTATAATATTCCTACAAACTCTTCTTATATTGTGGGTAATTGCAGATACAAAGATAACGATAAAAGATGAAGTATATGGGAATTTCAATTAAAGGAACAATATAACCTCAGGTCAAACGTTTCTGGGCAATGGCTAGTTGACTCTCTCAGTCTTGATATATCGGTCATTTTTGTGTACGATTTCCTTCTCAAAATTCAATGGATACTGATGTTTACCTGCAGGATGGGTACATTTGGATTATCTGTTCAAGGAATAATTGTTTCATGGATCTGCTGGTGAGTAGATGTAGGCGTTTTCTTGAAGTAATGGTCTCCTGCCTAAATCGCTTTCTTTCTGTGTGACCTAACCTAGTGGTTTCTGTCGACCCATATCACGTGTTTTCAGTTGACCCATATGTCGTGTTTTCTGTTGACCCATATGACGTATATGACGTGTTTTCTGTTGACCATATGACGTGTTTTCTGTTGAGCCGTATGACATATATCACATGTTTTCTGTTGACCCGTATCACGTGTTTTCTGTTGAGCCTTATGACATATATCACATGTTTTCTGTTGACCCGTATCACGTGTTTTCTGTTGAGCCTTATGACATATATCACATGTTTTCTGGTGACCCGTATCACGTGTTTTCTGTTGAGCCATATGATTTTCATATATCACGTGTTTTCTGGTGACCCGTATCACGTGTTTTTTGTTGACCCATATCATGTATTTTCTGTCGACCCATATCACGTGTTTTCTGTCAACCCATATGACGTGTTTTCTGTTGACCCATATGACGTGTTTTCTGTTATATGACGTGTTTTCTGTCGACCCATATGATGTGTTTTCTGTTGACCCAGGCCATATGACATGTTTTCTGTTGACCCATATGACGTGTTTTCTGCCTACCCATATCACGTGTTTTCTGTCGACCTAGGCCATATGACATGTTTTCTGTTGACCCATGTCACGTGTTTTCTGTCGACTCAGGTCATATGACATGTTTTCTGACAACCCATATGACGTGTTTTCTGTTGACCCATACATGTTTTCTGTTGACTGATATTATGTGTTTTCTGTTGACCCATAGGCTATGATGTGTTTTCTGTTGAACCATATCACATATTTTCTGTTGACCCACAGGCTAGCACATTTCTGTTGGTACAATGTTCTGTACTCTATTTTTTATTATATCTTTCGAATCTTCATGAAAAATTAAAAAAAAATATTCAATGTACATAATTCTTACAAGCTAATATTTATCACAATAAAAAAATAAATTATATGTAAATAATTGAGAATTTTTTCGTAAGTTTCAATTTTGCAAAATGCACTTAGGGATATTTGATCCCCTATGGCCTAGTACTTGGCTAAACATGGCTAAATACATTTAACCCCCCAGGGGCCAGTACTAAACACAGTGAAACAGTGTAGATGAATTACTGTTTCACCATGTGCAGTACTAATCCTCATGTGGAATTGGAGTTCGGACCAGAAATGAACTTTTACCTTCTGTTGACCCATGTCAAGTGTTTTCTGTTGATCCATATCACTGTTGTGTGGTGGCCCATAGCACATTTCATGTTGACTCATATCACGTTTTCTTTTGACCTACAATATATCGTGTTTTCTGTTGACCATTATAGCCATGTTTGGCTCAAGAACTTCCTGTATATACAAAATCTCTATGAAGCATGTGTTTTCGTATGGGTAAACCTAGGATTTCGTGGTTGAAATGGACTAGAAATTACTTTATTCATAAATGGTACTTTTTTTAGTGGGGACCTTAACCTTTTGACCCATGGTGACCTATGTCTGGGACCAACTTTTATTATAAAGTTACTAGTGACTCTGTGGTCGTTTGCCAACATTTTGATATATGTTTGTTGTGTGATCAAATTTTATTGAGATATTAACATTAGGAGGTGAGGTACCTCCATATTTTTGACCAGTTCAGAGTCACATTTTTTAGAAAAAGGCTTAATAAAATCTGAACCCACCAATGCCAATCTTAAGAGTTGCAATTTTGAATGCCCCAAGGTAAGACCTTTCAAAAAATATCTATTAGAAACCTGGTCATCTCCAGCAAATAAATGGTCCTTGGACTATTTCAGGACCTGCCTTACACTTTTCCCAGTATGGATAAGTTGTGGTGTGACCCTATAATTCCTCCACTCAGCTATACCCTTCCTCTGGAACATTTTCATCATCCAGACACCAACATCATCAACTCATACTGCAGCAAACTTACCTACTGTAAAAATGAGACTACTAGTCTCATTTTTTACTCTTCAACTCCTTATTTGCATTCTCAAGTTTAATTTCCATAAACATTATCAAACTGATAATTATACACTATTATAAGAAAGATGAAAGAATGACTGATAGATGGGGGGAGTTCTTAGGTTTAGACAAGGAAGTGGTTGTGTGTCGATCGAGCCAGGGTGTTTACGTATTAGGAGGCAGTTATGCAAGACATTTAAAAATACCAGAGGGAAAATCCTGAAGAAAGCTTATGCTAAGAGCTGATAGAGCTGACGTAGGCATTGGGGAGAGTGTGCATTGTGTACAGTATAGAAAATAAGTTTTCTCATGTAGGGTAACAGTACCTGGGATATTCACACACAAGGCAATGATTTGTAGTTCCATAAGAACAAAGGGAATGTTGAATAGAAACAATAATGGGTTTGTAAATTACAGTTAGTCAGTAATGGGAAAACTTACCAAGCAGGATACTTAAGAGAACTTCGTGCACTTGTCAATAATTAGTTCACAGTAAGAGACAAATGGCAGTACAGCATTTTTAAACCAGAGTATATGCTCTTTTAACGGACTTGACAACTGCTTGGGGGTTTCTCTTGCATTCCAAGACCCAAAAAAAAGGAAAACTTCTGATCCAAAAACTGATTTGAAAAGCTGACTGACCATTAAGATATTGATAAGGAAAGTTCCCATCTCAAAACTTTTGGCTGGTTAGCTTAGAATAATGTAGGACTTTAGTCAGTACACTATGTCCATTGGAAACCCTTTCAAGCTAAGGCAAAGCACTAGTATTTATTAATGCCTTACTACATTCTTTGGAGGATATAAAAACCAAGGAAACATTAAAAATAAAATAAAACTGCACCTAATTTTCATTGATATTTAATTGAAAAAATAAATCTTTTTATGTCTAGTATACCTGACATTTCATGGAAATATTCAAGCTTACAACGACAAATACATTGGCACATACATGATGCTGAATAACAAAATAGAACATTTTAAAATCCAATGAAGTAATAATATTAAATTTTGAAATTATAGTACATGGGACCAGGAATGGTGAGGTAGACACCAGAAAATTTCTTAACTTAGTACACATACTGTACTCTACAAAAGTAGAGAAATTACTAAAAATAATTGTGCATCCAGTGCATATACAGTACAGTATATAACTTCTATCTAGTGCTATGAGTCTTCTTGTGTCTTTCGAGACACTGAGAGTCAGGAAATCCCCCTTTGGCATTTATGACAGGTGAGTGGCTTTGACTCGATTGTTTCCTCATATGTAATCTGAGAGAAGAGGAACTTGTACCATAATTTGTTGGGCGTTTAGAACAAAGAGAATGGCCTCTCTCCACCATATCTTATGTGTACTTTGGTTTCTCTTCTGTATGAGTTCTCATGTGTTTTTTGAGAACACTTGAGGAAGAAAAACTTTGTTGACATACAGAGCAATTGAATGGTTTCTCTCCTGTATGAATTCTCATGTGTCTTTTTAGTGCACTTGAGTCTGAAAAATTTCGTTGACATACAGAGCAAGTGAATGGTTTCTCTCCTGTATGAATTCGCATGTGATTTTTGAGATCACTTGAGTGAGAAAAATTTCGTTGACATACAGAGCAAGTGAATGGTTTCTCTCCTGTATGAGTTCTCATGTGTTTTTTGAGATCACATGAGTAAGAAAAATTTCGTTGACATACAGAGCAATTGAATGGTTTTTCTCCTGTATGAATTCTCATGTGTCTTTTCAGTGCACTCGAGTCTGAAAAATTTTGTTGACATACAGAGCAAGTGAAAGGTTTCTCTCCTGTATGAATTCTCTTGTGTTTTTTGAGATCACTTGAGTGAGAAAAATTTCGTTGACATACAGAGCAAGTGAATGGTTTCTCTCCTGTATGAATTCTCATGTGATTTTTTAGTGCACTTGAGAACAAAAAAGTTTGTTGACATACAGAGCAAGTGAATGGTTTCTCTCCTGTATGAATTCTCATGTGTCTTTTGAGATCACTTGAGTAAAAAAAATTTCGTTGACATACAGAGCAAATGAATGGTTTCTCTCCTGAATGAATTATCATGTGTTTTTTTAGTCCACTTGGGTAAGAAAAATTTCGTTGACATACGGAGCAAGTGAATGCTTTGTCTCCTGTATGAATTTTCATGTGTTTTTTGAGATAACTTGAGACAGCAAAACTTTTCTGACATAGAGAGCAAGTGAATGGTTTCTCCCCGGTGTGAGTTCTCACGTGGGATTTGAGATGGGCTAAGGAAGTAAAAGTACTGTGACACTCACTGCAAGTATGTGGTCTCTCTCTGGTATGAATTCTCATGTGCCTACTGAGACTACTCTTATAAGAAAATGTATGCTGGCTTTTGTTTGAGAATGCTTCCACGGTTTTGTAATTATTTTCTTCAGTTTCATTAGACAAGTTTGCATTAAATAATTTTTCACATGATACTAATGTTATGTGGGAATCCTCTTCTGTATGCAACTGTGTATTTTCTTCTACAATAATCTTCTTTCCACTTTCTTGATCACAGCTTGGAGAGTCTTCCTCATTCTTTATGGAGTGGGATGAACAATTCACATCAAATTCACTATGGTCAAAATATTCTGGTTCTGCCTTGACTTCTAAGAAAGGATCTGCAAGTAAAGAGCCATCAGGTGTGCTTTCAGTAAGATCCTCCTCCCAATTCTTCTTCTCTTGCTTGATTACCAGCAATGATAACGACTGTTCTGCATCCATTTCCACAGGATTTTCAATGTACAATACTGAATCCTATTAGAAGATCTGATGTAATTTTTCTCTGAAATAAAATGAAAACATCAGAGTAAAAATATGCACTTAATACACTGTCTATAACACAGAATCACAAATTCAAAATAACCTGTCTGAAAAAACTAGAATACAATACAATACTTGGAGCCAAAGAATACAAGTTTGGTTTTTCATTTATTATAGTCTTTTAGTTTGTTGTTATTTTTTAGATTTTGCAGTTCTGCAGATAGGTTGACAGTAATTATTTTCATGTTCAGTACAAGCTACTTTTGGGCGCAAAAAAGTAACATCTATATAACTGAACATCATCGCTGCAGAAGAATTTTTCTTGTGCATTTTGGGCCTTGAAAACGCTAGTTCGGCACTGAAAACAAATAAATGTGTGTCAGATATTACAAGAGAATAGAAATATAAATGGTGTTAAAGAATGTCATCTTTCCATTCTTGACCTGTTTATAAAAGGAAAAGTGCTTCAACATTCTGTATGGAAGAATGACTTTTTTTTTACAAGTTCACATACTTGTTCTGAGATGGACTCACTGAAAAAACTACTTGTGCACTCAGTATATATTCAGTACAGTATATATATGACTTCTATCTAGTATGGGTCTTCTTGTGTCTTTTGTGACACCTTAAGTCAGAAAATCCCCTTTGGCATTTATGACAGGTGAGTGGCTTTAACTCGAGTATGTTTCCTCATATGTAATCTGAGAGAAGAGGAACTTGTATAACTTTTTGGGCATTTAGAACAAGAGAATGGCCTCTCTCCATTATGCTTTCTTATGTGTGCTTTGAGACTTTCATTACGAGAAAAACTCTTTTGACACAAGGAGCAATGATGTGGTTTCTCTCCTGTATGAGTTCTCATGTGTGTTTTGAGGAAACTTGAGACAGAAAAACTTCTTTGACATACAGAGCAAGTGAATGGTTTCTCTCCTGGGTGAGTTTGCATGTGGGTTTTGAGACTACTGGAGACTGAAAAAGTTCTTGGACATTCCGTACACATGAATGGTTTCTCTCCCGTATGAGTTCTCATGTGTATTTTGAGATTACTAGGCACTGAAAAGGTTCTTGGACATTCTGTACACAAGAATGGTTTCTCTCCTGTATGAGTTCTCATGTGTGATTTGAGGTAACCTAAGACAGCAAAACTTCTTTGACATACAGAGCACGTTAATGGTTTTTCTCCTGTATGAGTTCGCATGTGGATTTTGAGACTACTAGAGCATGTAAAAATACTTGGACATTCCGTACAAATGAATGGTTTGTCTCCTGTGTGAGTTCTCATGTGTAATTTGAGATGACCTGAGAGAGAAAAACTTCTTTGACATACAGAGCAAGCATATGGTTTCTCTCCTGTATGAGTTCTCATGTGTTTTTTTAAATCACTGTTACGTGAAAAAGTACTTGGACATTCTGTGCACTTGAGTGGTCTCTCTCCTGTATGAATTCTCATGTGTATATTGAGATCACTTGGGTAAGAAAAATTTTGTTTACATACAGAGCAAGTGAATGGTTTGTCTCCTGTATGAATTCTCATGTGTTTTTTGAGATCACTTGGGTAAGAAAAACTTCGCTCGCATACAGAGCAAGTGAATGGTTTCTCTCCTGTATGAGTTCTCATGTGGGATTTGAGATGGGCTAAGGAAGTAAAAATACTGTGACAATCACTGCAAGTATGTGGTCTCTCTCTAGTATGAATTCTCATGTGCCTACTGAGACTTGTCTTACAAGAAAATGTACGGTGACACTCCTTACAAGCTATTTTCTTCCCTGCTGGGTTGCTTGTCTTCGAAAATGCTTCCATAGATTTGTAATTGTTTTCTTCATTCTCATTAGACAAGTTTGCATTAAATAATTTTTCACATGCTACCAATGGTATGTGGGAATCCTCTGCTCTGTGCAACTGTGTATTTTCTTCTACAATAATCTTCTGTCCTTTTTCTTGATCACAGCTTAGAGAGTCTTCCTCATTCTTTACGGAGTGGGATGAACAATTCACATCAAATTCACTATGGTCAAAATATTCTGGTTCTGCCTTGACTTCTAAGAAAGGATCTGCAAGTAAAGAGCCAGCAGGCCTCCTCTCAGTAAGATCCTCCTCCCAATTCTTCTCTTGTTTGATTACCAGCAATGATAACGACTGTTGTGCTTCCATTTCCACAGGATTTTCAATGTACAATACTGAATGCTAGTTAGGAGATCTGATGTAATTTTTCTCTGAAATAAAACGAAAACATCAGAGTAAAGACATGCTCTCGATACACTGTCTATAACACAGAATCAGAAATTCAGAATACTCTGTCTGAAAAAACTAGAATACTGTACAATATTTAGGTCCAAAGAATACAAGGATGGTTTCTCATTTACTATTATGATGTTTCCAAGACCAAAATGTGAAAACGATCTCAAGTAAAATTTGTACCAAATAGGTTATTGTCTATTTGCAAGTGTAACAGGTGTTAGTGAGTGTAGTGAACCCTCTGCCTCTCTGTTTAGGTGGACATCGTAGTACGAGAAATTTTTGGCAGAGGTGGTAACTTTGAAGAGTTAGTCTCTACTTCCTCCTTGCCACCAGTAAACAAAATCATTAGTCCAAAGTTTCGGTCAGGTAGCAAGAAGACATCCTCACTTGATAGTAGCCAAAGAAAAGAAAACCATTATTGCATTTTGGACTTATGATTTTCTTGTGTTTTAAAGTGTGCGAAGAATGTTTCTGTTTTCAATTCATCATAGAGACAGTGGACCCATTCCTTATTCCCTAAAATTCAGGGGACCACAGTGAGAAAATGGGGTTTTTGAGTGGGGGAAAACATAAGTAAAATACAGGAACTGACATAACCTAACTCATGGGGCTGTGTCCTTACCTGGCCAGGAGGGCTTCATTCCCCACCCCCACATAACCTACCATAGGTTGCAAGATCATTACCTAGACCCCTAAGTAACCCAACCAAGTGAGCCATGTCCTTACCTAGCCTTGGAATGGAGGGGGGAGCTTGCCACTCATGGACCCCTGCCTTACATAAACTATGATGTCAGGTCCTTACATAACCTAGGCCCTGTACCTAACGTCACCTATTCGTGAGGTTGCTACCTTAACCAGCCACACCTAACCTGAGGCACCAAGTCCTTACCCGAGTGCAAGATATTAGGAAGTGCAAAATCACATCATCTTGTCTTCATCTCCATAGCCTAGGTTACCAGTGGTTCTCAACCAACCACACTAACCTGAGGCACCAAAAATTCTTAAATTATATTCCTTAACAAAAGTGAGGAACTAATATCCTGAAGTTTATAAAAAAATTAAAAAGTGCAAGATATAGTCTTAGTTAGACTCGAACCATTATTTTGTGCCTCCCTCCCTGTCCCTAAAATAAGTTTTTTTTTTTCTCTCTCTCCTAATCTGGGAACTTTACAAGATGACATCACCATCTTGTCTTCATCTCCATAGCCTACAGATTAGACCATTTGAGAAATTTACCAACGTGATTTGAAAAATTTACCAATATAATTTGAGCAATTTAATGAAATAACCTAGAAATTTACTGACATAATTTGAGATATTTACTGAAATAATTTGGGAAATTTACCAACATAATTTGGGGCTCTTACCGAGATAATTAGAAAAATTTACTGACAATTTCAGAAAGTTATCAACGAGGCCATATGTTCCAGAAGGGATTGGCTAAGGGAAATCTATTATAAAAGGAACCATACTGACCTAACGTACCATAACCTAACCTAACCGGTAAAAGTTTGTTTCCGGTCCAAACTCCAATTCCACACGAGGGCTAGTACTGAACAGTGACTCATCTACACTGTTTCGCTGTGTTTAGTACTAGCCCCTGGGCGATCAAATGTTCCTTCAAATATCCCTAATTGTATTTTCAAAAGTGAAACTTAGAAAAAATCCTCAATCATTTACATGTATTTTATTTTTAATGTGATAAATATTAGTGTGTTAATTTTTTTCATTTTATTATGAAGATTCGAAAGATATAATAAAAAATCGAGTAGGGATGTCAGGACCGGAAACGAACATTATTCACCTAACCTACAGTAGTAGGTCGTGTTACTTAGTCGGGGGACTCCGCCCCCGGGCCCCCTTTTAACCCGGACCCCACTTTCGGCCAGCATACAAAAACTAATCAGGTTAATTACAATCGACCGACAAAAATAACGATAAATTTCAGTTGACGGACAAAAAATAACGGTAAATTACAGTTGACTGGCAACAAATAGGTAAATTCTTGATAAGAAACCAAAATACTATGGACAGAGTCATTTTCCAATTTAATACCCCGACGCGGAGCTAATGCTTAGTTCTACCAATTACAGTTGTATAAAATGGTAATAACGGGGTAATTACATAATTACGTACTTGAAACGTCAATTGGTGTCAATTACATGCCTCTTTCCTCGGGTTTTATTGGTTCCAAAAACAATACCAAGACGCGATGCTCTTCGTAAACAGTATTAGTAATAGTAGTATTTGAGGGGCTTTACCTTTGAAACGGCTCCCTTGCTCGCCCCATTCATTCCTTTGTGTAACTTCAGCAAAGCAATTCTATTTTACAGCTCTTCTTTTTCGTGTTGTTGATTATCTTACTTTTTCAGAATGACAATTGGTATTTACTGTTTCTCCCTTTTTAAGTTTTTAATCGTAAGTGAGTTACATTTTCATTGTTTATATTCTTCTTTCAAATAAGACCTTGTTAGAGAGTAAGCTATAGACACACCATTTTGCATAGAGTGGAAAGTAGGGGAAAGTAAACAGTCAGGTATATTTATAGGAATTGGAAAAGAAAAATCCCCAGGCACCACATTTTATTTTATTTTCAAAAGGGGAAACACGAATTTAAAAAAAATTAAATAGCAGCGATGACTTTGCTCTTTGTATTTACAACTCATCCTTTTTGTTCGGGACTTCTCCCGATTCATGCGTTGCAGCTTCAGATTTTTCTTCTTGAACCCCCTCTGTGTTTTCCTCCTGAGACCCTTCGTTCTTTGAAGCTTCGTCGCCCCCAGGGGGAGCCTCTTCCCCGACTGGAACGATAGTGATGTTTGCCACCCTCTCGGGGTGCAGGAGAAGGTTTTGCATCAGAGGAAGGGACTCCCAGAATTCTCGAATCTGGCAGGGAAAAAAGTATTTAATAAGGCCGCCACTAACGTTCGGTTATACCTGCGCAGTTATGCCTGCACAGTCGGTCTGTGCAGGCAAAACTGAACCCACTAACGTTCAGTTATACCTGCGCAGTTCTGCCAGCACAGGCATACCTGCGCAGGCATGACTGAACGTAAGTGGCGGCCTTCTGTACAAGCTTGTCTGTAACAATATTACTGAGTAAAGTCATATTATAGACCTCTTTAAAAACTAGGAAATTCCGATTGCAGTGATTCGAAAAGTTAGCTCAAGGAACGCTAGACTAAATAGATTAAATTATCTTCATTTGTAAGAATATATAAACTTGTATTTTCAGTTGGATCAAGTAAAGAACCTCAAAGTAGTATGGGTCAGTAAGGATGGCGTACCTTCTGATTATACATGGTGTGTGTGTGTGTGTGTGTGTGTGTGTGTGTGTGTGTGTGTGTGTGTGTGTGTGTGTGTGTGTGTGTGTGTGTGTGTGTGTGTGTGTAATACAGCATTACCTCAGTTCTGGAGTCCTCCACCATCGTTGGGGAGAGGTTTATATTCAGATGGGGGTAGTTTTCCGTAGTGAGAGGTTCCCATTTGAAGCCTAGGGAGTCGTCTGGCGTAGGGTCCCTGTGGTTGATGTGAGGTGTTGTTATTATTGAAAAACATCAGTTGTAGTCATTAATAAATAGATATATGCAGTCTATTTTGCTCCCTAATTACAGGAAGATACTCTGAGAGAAATTGGTCACAATACTCAGTCAAACTAATTGATTACTTACCCGTAAGTGGCGAAGTTGGTCCACATTGTGGTCATGATGTCTCTGACTTTCAGGTCCTCTTCTTTCTCCAGTGGCTGGAAATACACGCCTTCGAAGAAGTAGGCCAGGTCGTCACCGTGTGATACATCTGAGAAATAGATTAAAAAAGAAAGGTTAGAAGAGGTTAGGTTAGGTTAGGTACTTTTAGGCAGTTTTACTAGATTTTCATTTTTCGTGTCGTTAATTTGTGACATAGAATGCCCGAATTTCTTCTTATTCTGCTTCTTGGAATTCCAAAAACTTATATTATGTAAATCTGAGATACCAGAAAACAACAAGAAGTCACGAAACGAAAACATAGGCCTAGGCTTACAATCCTTGCCGATGTCGAGATTGTACATATCGCCGAACGACCTTTGTCCTTTGTAGGTCAGCTCATAAGCGAAGACCTTCTTGTGCCACCTTCTGACGTTCTTGGCGTGCATCTGGGATGTGATGTCGTGAGGGACGGTGAAGTAACGGTCTGAGAACATCTGTTAGGCGCAAAGAAGAAAGGTTTCATTAGAACATGGTATGTTGGCACTACCTGAATTTAGAAGGTGACAGGAGACACATGGGCCAGTTCTTGCGACTTTACCCAAATTTAGAAGCTTATAAGAGACATTTCTTATAAGAGACAAACTTGAATTCCCATTATGCAAGGATGTTTTGTGCCAAGTTTGGTTTAAATTGATCCTGTGGTTGTGGAGAATTTGAAAATTTGCATAAACATGGACTGGAAAAGCTCACCTGATTCAGCTTATGTAAGCAAAAAATAGATAATTAAATAAATAGATAAATAAAATAATAATCATTATTATCACTATGTTTGTAATGAACTTTGTCATGTTGAATGGGCCAAAATTTAGAAGAAATGATCATTGTAACCAAATTTTAACATAAATTTGTTTCTGAACTTATATTTGGCTGAAAAATATAGCACAGAAATTCAGGAGTCTCTGCAGAAATCCATAAAATTTTCTCTCTCTCTAATTGTATGTTGAAGACTGTGTTTACAGTAGACTTATCTGACCAAGCAGGCCTTTGAAGAATAGAACTCCTAGGAAATGAGATAATTTAAACATTATTGATGAAAAGTGACACAAAAGAATGGCACGAGGCGCTTAAATACATAAGTAACCCAGAGCCTGACCTCTGTCACATTATCGGCTGTGTGTACGTCGATGTTGGCGCTCTTCAGGTACTTGTCGAAAATCTTGATGGTCTGGTTCAGAGGGGAGACGTCCGCGTCGGAAAACTCGAGGGCGATGGGGCCGATCTCGGCGAAATTCAACATGAGGGCTGCCCTGTAGGCTTCGTTGGCGTAGAGAGCTGTAGAATGAAAAGTCAGAAGAATATTAAGAGAATAATAAGTTGTATTTGTTGGTTTATGCTGAAGAGTGGCGTTTTGTTGGGGAGTACCTCTTCTTCGAGGTATAAAGCCCAATCAGCTTCCTAGGAAGGAGGCGTGTATGGACAGATAAATATATTCATGAGTGACAAGAGAAAGGCCTTAAGGAAAAGAAAAGCTACTGAAGAAGAGGAAGATCCTTACGTCTCGAGGAGAGGGAAAGAGGGACAGATATGGGCCTAAATGGATACTAAAACTACTGAAGAAGAAGAAGAAGAAGAAGATATGTTTAGAGAAGAGAGACAGGTAGAGGCCTAGAGGTATGCATAAACTCTTGAAGAAGAAGATACTTTTCGAGAACAGTGACAGATATAGGCCTAAACGGATACACAAAACTACTGAAGAAGAAGAAGATCCTTGAGTACCGAGAACAGTGACAGATATAGGCCTAAAGGGATACACAAAAACTACTGAAGAAGACGCAGAAGAAGAAGAAGGAGATCCTTACGTATCGAGTAGAGTCCTCCTTCGTGAGAGGTGATCCCTGACATCAAGTCGAGCCTCTTGTGACGTCCGTTCTTCAGGAGGATTTCCGGTTCCGTCGGCAGGAAGTCCCCATCGACTCGCGGGGCGAACAGGAATGGATTGATGAACCAGATCTGTCGGATTACGGAAGGATTGATTGATTGATTTTTGTGCAAACTTGCTTGGATAATAGAATATAATGATATTTAAATAAAACGCAATGAGACACAAACGCTTTGTCGATCTTCTGCCTAGGTCTAAATGACATATCAAGAGCAAGTAACTTATTTCCGACATTCCGGATAAATTAAAAACATTTAAAATATCATTAAACCACCGTACATTGAAATGCTGCTGCACGGGCACCAGATCTAAGGCGGGGACCTTCTGCAAGCAAGCGATGATCTCGCCGCTTCCTTCCTCCGTCGAGCAGTTGAACATTTTGGCCGTGTACGTGGCGACGTCTTTGTAGGCGCCTCCCGTGGCGAACGGCGACAGGGCCGAGCCGGACATCAGGATGGCCCTTTGGAACAAACCTAAGAAGAAGAAGAAGAAGAAGGAAACAGGATTTTGAACTTCTTAGCGGAAAATAAGAAGGAACAGAAAGTTTAGCTTCGAAGCAGAAAAACAGAAGAAGAAGAACGCCTGGAATATGATTAGGTCTAGTGGAAACAGAGAATCTGAATAGTATAATATTCGAAATAACTTCATAGGACTAGTGAAAACAGATAAGAAGAAAACAGTTCGATCAACTTCATAGACCTAATGGAAACAAGAAAACAGTCAGATTAACTTCATAGGCCTAGTAGAAACAAAGAATAAGAAAAAATCAACTTCATAGACCTAATGGAAACAAGAAAACGGTCAGATTAACTTCATAGGCCTAGTAGAAACAAAGAATAAGAAAAAATCATCTTCATAGACCTAATGAAAACAAGAAAACAGTCACATTAACTTCATAGGCCTAGTAGTAACAAAGAATAAGAAAAAATCAACTTCATAGACCTAATGGAAACAAGAAAACAGTCAGATTAACTTCATAAGCCTAGTAGAAACAAAGAATAAGAAAAAATCAACTTCATAGACCTAATGGAAACAAGAAAACAGTCAGATCAACTTTATATAGTCCTAGTGGAAACAAAAAAAAAAAACAGTTAAACTCCATAGGACTAGTTGAGGACTGATATGAGGTCATGTACTTTACTGTACCCCCAAAAGATACTTAGAAATAAGTAAAAGCTTAGTTTACTCAAGTGAAAACCATTACTTTATTAAGCAAAAACTTAGTTACTCAATAAGCAAAAACTGGAGCTACTCAATAAGTAAAAACTCAAGGTCCTTTCCAAGTAAAAACTTTCCAAGTTACTTACCGACAGACCTCGGAGAAAGTATCTGCAGGTGGACGGAAGCCGCCCCAGCGCTCTCTCCAAAGAGAGTGATTCCGACGGGGTCGCCTCCGAAGAGGTGTATGTTGTGTTGGACCCAGGACAGGGCCATAGTCTGGTCCCTCAGGCCGTAGTTCCCAGGGGCTTCTTCGTCCTCGGTGGACAGGAAACCTGTAGGGAATTGAATGAATGAGGAAAAGACTCTCTCTCTCTCTCTCTCTCTCTCTCTCTCTCTCTCTCTCTCTCTCTCTCTCTCTCTCTCGGCTATAAGCCACTCTTAGGCCGATATGACACCCCGCCGACAGCACGAGTCAGCCATCTTGGAACGAGGATTAAAGAAGTTGGGAACTCAGTCAGTCATTAAACAATGAAATGAAGTATAATGAAGGTAGGACGTACCCAGCATGCCCAGGCGGTACTGTATAGTGACGAACACTATATCGTGGTTCATCATAACATGTGGCGGGTATTCGTTGCTGCTCCCACAGAAGAATCCACCGCCGTGGATAAATATCATAACTGGCAACCTGGCGTTTTCCTCGTGGGGCTGTGGGGGATTTAAAAACAGTGAATGATGTGAATCTCTCTCTCTCTCTCTCTCTCTCTCTCTCTCTCTCTCTCTCTCTCTCTCTCTCTCTCTCTCTCTCTCTCTCTTGCAAGCACTTTTGTTTTTATTTATTCTTTTTTTAAATATATTGTTTATTGAGATCTATGCTCTCTCTCTCTCTCTCTCTCTCTCTCTCTCTCTCTCTCTCTCTCTCTCTCTCTCTCTCTCTCTCTCTCTCTTTTGTATTTATTTTTTTTATTTTTTATTAAATATATTGTTAATTTTATATTGTTTATTGAGATTTATGTTTGGCTGTTTAATCTCTCTCTCTCTCTCTCTCTCTCTCTCTCTCTCTCTCTCTCTCTCTCTCTCTCTCTCTCTTGCAGCACTTTTGTATTTATTTTTTTTATCAGATCTGTTGTTAATATATTGTTTATTGAGATTTATGCTTGGCTGTTTAATCTCTCTCTCTCTCTCTCTCTCTCTCTCTCTCTCTCTCTCTTTACCTTCGTGCAAGTTTACAGCCAACCCTCTCAAATACTTCAAAATCCATAATAATAATAATTGCAACCCCACAGTAATAATAATAATAATAATAATAATAATAATAATAATAATAATAATAATAATAATAATAATAATAATAAATGGTTACCTTAGGCGTGAAGATATTAAGATAAAGACAGTCTTCCTGGCCGATAAGATCGTTCGTGAAGGGAAAGGCATATTGGAGACACATTGGTGGCTTCTGTGTACAATCTTTGACTTCTTCCCAGTTCTTGACTTTGGTGGGCATCTTTCAAAGGGAGAAAGAAGGGTATGATGAGGTATAATGATTGGGATGATGAGCTATAATGAATGGGATAATGAGGTATAATGATTGGGATGATGAGGTATAATGAATGGGATAATGAGGTATAATGAATGGGATAATGAGGTGAAATGAATGGGATGATGAGTTGATATGAATGGGATATGAGTTATTATGACTGGGATAATGAGTTGTTATGAATGGGATAATGAGGTGTAATGCATGGGGTGATGAGTTATTATGAATGGGATGAGTTATGGATGTGATAATGAGGTGTAATGAATGGGATAATGGGGTGTAGTGAATGGGATGATGAGGTATAATGAATGGGATACTGAGGTGTAATGAATGGGATAATGAGGTATAATGACTGGGATGAGTTATGAATGGGATACTGAGGTATAATGAATGGTACAATGATATTTATAATGATGTGTAGTTGTGCTGTTATATGAAAATGCTTAGTTATGATGGATTATTTGGAGTTAAGGTCGGTGTGGAAATATTTATAGTGTCGGCTATAATGACATTGTTTAATGATAGGAGGTAATTAATATTATTTTGCCGGTATGTTTATTTGGTAAGAATAATGAGTTTATTTGTAATAAGAAATACAGCATAATGACGCTTTTTATAATGATTTGCAATTTAAGCATAATATGGAAATATTAAGTTGCAATGATGAAAATTCCAAGTTACAATGTCGAGTAGATCATTAAGATCATTATAGTATCACTTCTCAAATCATGTTTTAATTTTTTATTTTTTTCATAATCTGGAATTTTGTCAAGACGATATGAAGATAGTTAAGTTATAATGATGAAATTATCAAATTACAATTCAGATAATGAAAAAAATTATAGTTTCAATTCTCAAATCATGTTTTAAATTTTACCATTTGGAACTTAGTAAAAATTATATGGAAACAGTAAAAGCTACAATGATGAAATCATCAAATTACAATGTCAGATAAATGACGAAAATCATTATAGTATCAGTTCTCAAATCATGCTTTAAATTATATCATTTGATCTCAGTAAAAATTATATGGAAACAGTAAAAGCTACAACGATGAAATCATCAAATTACAATGTCAGATAAATGATGAAAATCATTGTAGTATCAGTTCTCAGATCATGCTTTAAATTTTACCATTTGATCTCAGTAAAAATTATATGGAAACAGTAAAAGTTACAGTGATGAAATTATCAAATTACAGTGTCAAATAAATCGTTAAAATCAGCTGATGTTTGTGTGTTCGTACGTTCGTTTTGTTTACATTCCCACCTCACCTTGAACCTTAGGTCGCCGACGGGGGCTCTGCAAACGGAATTGAATAGAAGGAATAAAAAGTATTCCCTTTGGTCGACGTCTCCTCCATCCCGGCTATGGGGCCGCTGGACGTCTCTATCCTGTCTGGGGGCGGCCTCTCCACCTCCTCCACCACTTCCCCCTCCAACACTGTTGGCGCCTCCGTTGGAACTTCGATTTCATCTTCGCCAACGGTCATAGAAGCCGCGAGTAGCAGGACCGTAAGGCCGAGTTTGAGAAGTTTTAGCTTCATTTTCTTTTTCTTTTTTTTTATTTATGGCTGGAAGGAAAACGAGAATTTAGAAAATGTCAGTTTTTAAAGAAAATGTTATAAGCTTAGGTTGTATTTTGTGACTGCACGGGCACTTGTTTCGTAGATAATTGCGTTGTTTGGAAGGCGAAGAGAACTATAATTAATTGTTTTGATACGTTTTGGATATAAAATGCTGATTGGTTACTCGAAATAGGCAAATAATTATGCTTTTTAGATGGATTGAATCGATTAAGTCAAGAGTGTTTCACATGAGAGCAAAATCAATAGAAATTCAGGTAAATTTTTATCAAAATTCGTCTAAATTAAAGTCGAAAGACGCTCCTAGGGACAGCAAGTTCAACAGAGACACGTGGATCAAGTTATAAACAACAGTAATTCAAGAATTAACCCAAAATCTGGAGAGTGAGTTTAAAAGACATTTGAGTAAAATCGGTATTGTGTGTGAGAGAGAGAGAGAGAGAGAGAGAGAGAGAGAGAGAGAGAGAGAGAGAGAGAGAGAGAGAGATATTCCTGCGTACCTACTCACACTCAGATATTTATTCTGTTTTCTCGATAACTGCCTTGACCTTGTGTGTGTGTGTGTGATAGAGAGAGATTCGTGCGTGCCTTTTCACCCTCAGTAAGATATTGTACCTTCATGGAGATAAAGAAAATAAAAAAAAATAATAATGGCTCTGTCTCTCTTGACCCTGAGCTGTAGATAGGAACTTTGGATATTGCAGTAACTTCTGAAGTGAAGATAAGATGTTTTTCTAATTCATTCACCAAATTGTATTGTCCCCAGGCTCTCGTCAATTTTAGAACTTACAATCTTTAACCTTCGGTTGTCGATAAGCTCTCTCTCTCTCTCTCTCTCTCTCTCTCTCTCTCTCTCTCTCTCTCTCTCTCTCTCTCTCTCACACACTCATATATATATATATATATATATATATATATATATATATATATATATATATATATATATATATATATATATATATATATATATATATATATATATATATATATATATCACACACACATTTCAATCCACCCTGTTCTTCATAAAATAAACGAATAAATAAAAATAAATCCTTAACAAAAACGCCTTGATATACTTAAAGGAATCTGAATTACAGAAAAGTAAAATATATATTATAAATAGATAGATAGACGGATGGATGGATAGATATAAAAATTACACAAGTCATATAACTCACCGGCAGGAGTCGATCTTAGAGAGACCAGCAGGGAGCTTCGAGCCTTGAGACTTGCTAAAGACTAAAAGAGATCAAGACTGACCATCGCTTAAATTAGTATCTTTTCGTCCCTTGGACGCGTTTGTTCGAACCCCTTCTGAAGTGGATGAATGTTCGATTCGCTGGCCGACGGCTACTCGAAGTGACCCTGATAAAAATATATCCTTTTTAACAAATTGAGATTTGTACGATGTACGTACTGGAGCAGTTAATGAAAGCTAACTAAATTGTTTTTCGTTTCAGGTATATACTTATTCAAGAAGAAATAGGATGCAGCCGAAGTCACGATCAAGGGAATCGCACGAGCCGATACGCCGCGTTCATGAACGCGAGGAATTCCCGTTGTGGCGATCACCGTGGTGTTTGACCGACTGATAGGACAATCGCATAGCTTATCTCCGGGTAAGTGCACCTTATCGATTGAGTCCCTCCGCGATTATCGATGCTCAGGTAATTTTAGATGATGTAGAAATTCTGCTTCCATGAAATGACGAGGCGTAATGTGGAATGCTATAATTACAATAATACAACATACAAAACTCGACAGACTTAAAATACGTAGACGTTGCTGTTTTACTCAACAAAACACCACTATAGGTCTACGAACCCTGCTCAGTAGAATGCATCTTTTATCTAGGGACACGAGACTGAAAATTAATAAAAAAAAAAAAAAAAAACCATAGGTAATTAATTCAAAATATAAATGAAATTACTTTAGATGGAGAAAGGATTAATGAGGTTAGAATAGATATATCTTTCAGATATTTAAGAAAATAAATGTCTTTTAGACTTAAGGAAAGTAATATCTAGTAGAGGTTCCCTTGAGTAAATCAAACAATTGGCAGGCTGAATAAGCTTTGGAGGTCAAATAGACTGAAATTTCATACGCAAGTAACTACACATAGGTCTAGTATGATCCGTAAAGTAAATATACACAGGTCTATACGATCCGTAAAGTAAATATACACAGGTCTATACGATCCGTAAAGTAAATATACACAGGTCTAGTACGATCCGTAAAGTAAATATACACAGGTCTATTACGATCCATAAAGTAAATATACACAGGTCTAGTACGATCCGTAAAGTAAATATATACAGGCCTAGTACGATTCATAAGGTAATTATTCATAGGTGTAATGCTATACAGAGGGCTAGTACAGTCCTTAAATTAAGTATAAATAAGTCCAGTACGATCCGTAAAATAAGTATACATAGGTCTAGTACAATCCTTAAAGTAAGTGTGCATAGATCTAGTACGATCTGTAAAGTAGCTACTGTACACATAGGTCTAGTACGATCCTTAAAGTAACTACACACGGTCTAGTATGATCCTTAAAGTAACTACACACAGGTCTAGTACAATCCTTAAAGTAACTACACATGGTCTAGTACGATCCTTAAAGTAACTACACACGGTCTAGTACGATCCTTAAAGTAACTACACACGGTCTAGTACGATCCTTAAAGTAACTACACACAGGTCTAGTGCGATCCTTAAAGTAACTGCACACAGGTCTAGTACAATCCATAAAGTAACTGCACACAGGTCTAGTGCGATCCTTAAAGTAACTGCACACAGGTCTAGTACGATCCTTAAAGTAACTACACACGGTCTAGTACGATCCTTAAAGTAACTACACACAGGTCTATTACGATCCTTAAAGTAACTACACACAGGTCTAGTACGATCCTTAAAGTAACTGCACACAGGTCTAGTACGATCCATAAAGTAACTGCACACAGGTCTAGTACGATCCTTAAAGTAACTGCACACAGGTCTAGTAAAAAGTAACTACACACAGGTCTAGTACGATCCTTAAAGTAACTGCACACAGGTCTAGTAATAAAGTAACTGCACACAGGTCTAGTATGATCCTTAAAGTAACTGCACACAGGTCTAGTACGATCCTTAAAGTAACTGCACAGGTCTATTACGATCCTTAAAGTAACTACACACAGGTCTAGTGCGATCCTTAAAGTAACTGCACACAGGTCTAGTATCCATAAAGTAACTGCACACAGGTCTGTAATCCTTAAAGTAACTGCACACAGGTCTAGTACGATCCTTAAAGTAACTACACACAGGTCTAAATCCTTAAAGTAACTGCACACAGGTCTAGATCCTTAAAGTAACTGCACACAGGTCTAGTAATCGGATCCTTAAAGTAACTGCACACAGGTCTAGTACAATCCTTAAAGTAACTGCACACAGGTCTAGTACAATAACTACACACAGGTCTAGTAACTGATCCTTAAAGTAACTGCACACAGGTCTAGTACAATCCTTAAAGTAACTGCATACAGGTCTAGTACAATCCTTAAAGTAACTGCACACAGGTCTGGTACAATCCTTAAAGTAACTGCATACAGGTCTAGTACAATCCTTAAAGTAACTGCATACAGGTCTAGTACAATACACAGGTCTGGTACAATCCTTAAAGTAACTGCACACAGGTCTGGTACAATCCTTAAAGTAACTGCACACAGGTCTAGTACGATCCTTAAAGTAACTGCACACAGGTCTGGTACAATCCTTCCTTAAAGTAACTGCATACAGGTCTAGTACAATCCTTAAAGTAACTGCATACAGGTCTAGTACGATCCTTAAAGTAACTGCATACAGGTCTAGTACAATCCTTAAAGTAACTGCACACAGGTCTGGTACAATCCTTAAAAGTAACTACACACAGGTCTAGTACATCCTTAAAGTAACTGCACACAGGTCTAGTACAATCCTTAAAGTAACTACACACAGGTCTAGTATCCTTAAAGTAACTGCACACAGGTCTAGTACAATCCTAAAGTAACTGCATACAGGTCTAGTACAATCCTTAAAGTAACTGCACACAGGTCTGGTACAATCCTTAAAGTAACTGCATACAGGTCTAGTACAATCCTTAAAGTAACTGCATCTAGTACAATCCTTAAAGTAACTGCACACAGGTCTGGTACAATCCTTAAAGTAACTGCACACAGGTCTGGTACAATCCTTAAAGTAACTGCACACAGGTCTAGTACCATAAAGATCCTTAAAGTAACTGCACACAGGTCTGGTACAATCTTTAAAGTAACTGCATACAGGTCTAGTACAATCCTTAAAGTAACTGCATACAGGTCTAGTACAATCCTTAAAGTAACTGCATACAGGTCTAGTACAATCCTTAAAGTAACTGCACACAGGTCTAGTACGATCCTTAAAGTAACTACACACAGATCTAGTACGATCCTTAAAGTAACTGCATACAGGTCTAGTACAATCCTTAAAGTAACTGCACACAGGTCTAGTACGATCCTTAAAGTAACTGCACACAGGTCTGGTACAATCCTTAAAGTAACTGCATACAGGTCTAGTCTGCACGATCCTTAAAGTAACTGCACACAGGTCTGGTACAATCCTTAAAGTAACTGCACACAGGTCTAGTACGATCCTTAAAGTAACTGCACAGGTCTGGTACAATCCTTAAAGTAACTGCATACAGGTCTAGTACAATCCTTAAAGTAACTGCATACAGGTCTAGTACAATCCTTAAAGTAACTGCATACAGGTCTAGTACGATCCTTAAAGTAACTGCACACAGGTCTAGTACAATCCTTAAAGTAACTACACACAGGTCTAGTAGTAACTGCACACAGTCTGGTACAATCCTTTAACTGCACACAGGTCTAGTACGATCCTTAAAGTAACTGCACACAGGTCTGGTACAATCCTTAAAGTAACTGCATACAGGTCTAGTACAATCCTTAAAGTAACTGCACACAGGTCTGGTACAATATTAAAGTAGCTGCACACAGGTCTAGTATGATCCTTAAAGTAACTGCACACAGGTCTGGTACAATCCTTAAAGTAACTGCATACAGGTCTAGTACAATCCTTAAAAGTAACTGCATACAGGTCTAGTACAATCCTTAAAGTAACTGCATACAGGTCTAGTACAATCCTTAAAGTAACTGCACACAGGTCTAGTACGATCCATAAAGTAACTGCACACAGGTCTGGTACAATCCTTAAAGTAACTGCATACAGGTCTAGTACAATCCTTAAAGTAACTGCATACAGGTCTAGTACAATCCTTAAAGTAACTGCACACAGGTCTAGTACGATCCATAAAGTAACTGCACACAGGTCTGGTACAATCCTTAAAGTAACTGCACACAGGTCTAGTATGATCCTTAAAGTAACTGCACACAGGTCTGGTACAATCCTTAAAGTAACTGCATACAGGTCTAGTACAATCCTTAAAGTAACTGCATACAGGTCTAGTACAATCCTTAAAGTAACTGCATACAGGTCTAGTACGATCCTTAAAGTAACTGCACACAGGTCTAGTACAATCCTTAAAGTAACTACACACAGGTCTAGTACAATCCTTAAAGTAACTGCACACAGGTCTGGTACAATCCTTAAAGTAACTGCACACAGGTCTAGTACGATCCTTAAAGTAACTGCACACAGGTCTGGTACAATCCTTAAAGTAACTGCATACAGGTCTAGTACAATCCTTAAAGTAACTGCACACAGGTCTGGTACAATCCTTAAAGTAACTGCACACAGGTCTAGTACGATCCTTAAAGTAACTGCACACAGGTCTGGTACAATCCTTAAAGTAACTGCATACAGGTCTAGTACAATCCTTAAAGTAACTGCATACAGGTCTAGTACAATCCTTAAAGTAACTGCATACAGGTCTAGTACAATCCTTAAAGTAACTGCACACAGGTCTAGTACGATCCTTAAAGTAACTACACACAGATCTAGTACGATCCGTAAAGTAACTTACCTTTATTGCTACGCAAAATTGCTGACTTGTCAGAACAATCATTTACTTTCCGACTGCTGACAGCAATTTACTATCGGTTCATTCATGAATAAATTGCATGGCAACGCAAGATCTGTAGGTCAAATGGTAATTGTATGGGGTACAGTGAAAATTGTATATATTATTATTATTATTATTATTATTATTATTAAGTTACCTGTACACACACATATACTGTTGTATAATATATATATATATATATATATATATATATATATATATATATATATATATATATATATATATATATTTATATTTATTTAAGTATATATTTACCCTTACATCAATGTGGATTATTGTTGTTATTAATATATTATTATTATTGTTATTATTATTATTACCAAGTTTCCAAATTACCCTACCAACTTCAAACGTGGCAGTCCCCTTCTACCCCCACCTATCTATCCCCCCCCCCCCTCCCGAGGGGGGACAAACTCAGACGTGTTGCTCCCTAATAGAGACACGTAGCCCAGATAGAAGATAAACTTCGCCAAGTGCAACCTTGAAGAACCCATTTTGCTTATCTCTCCGTCTCTCGACTTATATCAGTACGCCACTAAGCGGTACATGCTTGCTTTCTCTCTCTCTCTCACGTAGGACACTCTCGCTGCTTCAGCAGATAAGATTAAACTCCGTGCTTCAGGCATCTTTCTCTCTCTCGTAGGACACTCTCGCTGGTTCAGCAGATAAGATCAAACTCCTTTCTGCTTTATTAAAAACGTAAACCGCACATTTAATAATAATATAATAATAATAATAATAATTAATAATGATAATAAACATGCACTTCATTCTCACACCACTTCTTAGAGTGTGCCCTCAAATTGCATTCTACCATATACTGTTTAGAAGATTTAGGGAGTTACCTCTTCCATCTGAGCTAAACACTCTGGGACTCATTGTACCGCCCTGTGTGTACTCTTTAAAACTCTGTGGTATTTGGTATTCTCTGACCTTGGATGCTCCTATGTGCAGTGTTTCTTTGAGAGTTGAGGCAGATTTTGTATGAGGATGCAGTAGTGTTTCTTTTGAGCGTCTGGCAAGATTTGGGCTTTCTTTAGTTACGTTTTCCATCTATGTAAAACTATAGTTTTTTGGGAGGGTTATCTCAGTGTTTGTATAGTTTTCAGTCCCAAAATCTGCATACTGAGTTTGAATTTTTTTATCGAAGATATTGTTAACTCAGTGGGTCTTTGGCCAAATTGTGACACAGCGCTGATCTCATAAGATTTCATTTATTTATTTATTTATTTATTTATTTATTTTTAGGAAGGGCCGTTAACCATAATACCAGCACGAGGGTATAAGGTCTCTTGACAGATTTTTGGCGCACATTAAAAATAATCCACGCCTTAGAAAAAAAAAGCAATCCAGTAAATATTATAACCCCAGTTGGCACTAATCCCTCCAACCTACCAACGATTGATCGATTTATGGTTACTAAAGCTGGCGTTGCAACATCTAGGTTATTTGACGCTGGCGACCTACCCATGTGCACTGTCATTCTTGAAATATATAGAAAGCATTTGAGACGTCCGGGAAAGTAAATAAAAGATAAAAATAAACAGAATCTCCCTTTTCCACATAACTTTTACTTCAGTTTGACATAAACATCAGAGAATTTAGTCAAAATTTTCGTGGTTCCTCTCGTGATTTTACCACCCTCTCGTGGGCTTCCACTCGGCAGTGACCCTGCCATCTTGAATGACGTTGTAGACGGGATACATAGCTGCTGTTGCACAAGACTGTGGGAAGAAAGGTTAATTTTTATTGTTAAAGTCAGTGGGATTTTCGACCTTAGTGCCTCTAGCTAGAATAGACGCGAAGGGTTAAGTCTGGGAAAACAGGGGCTAGACGAAAATTCCAAAAGCCTAAGTTAAATGATTTTGTGTGTATTAAAACAGTAAATGTTTTTATTATAATAATTCTGTTTTGTATCAGAAGGAAAATTATCACAATCATGGAAACTTATGTCATTTAACATTATTTTCTTACCAAAATATAAATATTTTTTACTTTCTGTAGTTGATTTTAAAGAACTAAAATCACATAAAAATACATAACTTATGCCAATGTTCAAAAGATATGTAACCAAACGCATACTCTTTGTCGTAGGCCTGTGTGGCCTAGAAAAATTTCTTTTTTTGTAGGATTAAGATTGCTGCTACTAGTGTTTTTTTTCTAGTGCTACTAGTGTGTTTTCTAGTGCTACTTACGTGCCAAGGAAGTAGGAAAAGCATTGTTCCAACTGGGTACTTGGCATAGTCTAATTTTCCTTTTATTGTCTCCACAAATCCAATTTCTTGGGTCATACTGCAAAGTCTGTTGAAAAGAGAGTAAATGCTGATGCGATAAAGTACAACAAGGTAGATCATATATAAATAAACAAATTATAAAGTATTGTAACTAAAATAAAGTTGAAAGTAATTCGATTTATTTAGCAGAAGGATTTCAAGTTTATCTAAATATTTCTTGGGTGATCAAATTTTACATGAGGACAACTAGGGGGTTTGTCTAATTTTTCCCTCTAATGGACTTTTCTCATTTCCCACCTCTTGTAGACTACTGAAGCCCAAACAATAACATTGTTTCGTTGAGACAAACCATAAACCAAAGTTATTTTCACTCGCAAGAACAAATTTCAGTTACAGAACGACTGAAACATTATCTCAGGTCACAATTCTCTTGGTAATCTTACTTGAGGTTGGGATGATCTTTGATGACGCAATACCCAGAAGGCATCTTCCCTTCTCCTTGCTTGGTCAGTCCGGTGAAACCGCAGTCAATCAGCATCTTTCAGAGAATTAAGAGAGAAATTACACAAATATCCAACCCTAGAGAACGGTATTAAGTAGTTATGTCATTACTAATCATAACTGAAAGACTGAATCGTTTATTATCTTTCTTACTTGATTTCTGCGCGGGTAATGGCCTATGATTCGTGTGGCAACGCAGCAGGCAATGTCTTCAAGGGAGCACGAGCCTAAGGTTGATTGTTGCACATCTGAGGAAAACGAGCGTAAAGATAATTATATTTGCGTCAGTGAAACCAATATTAAGGAAAAATTTGTGTGCTATATTTCAAGTCTAAAGTAATTAGCATTCTGTGCTTCTTTTCATGATTTTGAGTTACAGATTTGATGTTTGAGGCATTTAGTTTTGCACTTTACAGAACAGAAGTAAAGGTAATTTGCCTAATTTGGCAAGCACGCCCTCCCCTCTTACTGTACTTCCTTTTCTACTGACTATCAGTCTTTATTATCCTGTTATACCTCCAGTTATCCCACATTTTCACTTTCATTGTTTATTACCCTTGCAAGTTTGACCTGACACAGGGGTATTTTACTTGCAAAGGTATTTCTGGATGTGTTTATGTAACATGTGAGCACTGTGGGTGGATTTGAACGGGTGGAGCTGTACACAGTATGAAATGGGACAATTCTCAGTCCCACATCTCACAGATAGATGCAATTGATAAAGAATAAAACTAGCACTTTGACTTGACCTAAGCTGACCTCTGGTGCAGCATCTTACCAGACCAGCTCCTTAGCTGGCGTAGATATAGCCATGACAATACTGTTTCCTTGAACACTGTCCAACTAATTTTGTGTATTTGAACAGTAAAAGAGTTAATTTCTACCTTACCCAGAAAGGCGTAGTTCCCCGGATGCAACTCTGTCAATTTCTTCATGGTATCAGCTGGCCTTCTGCAGGAGGGCGTCGAGCCAATTCCAACGGTAGGGCAGACGACCCCTCGCATCTTGGCCCTCTCCACGAATTTGAGCAGGCGTTCTGAATATAAATACAATCATGTATGCGAAGTTTATGACACAGTTGAAATTGATTTATCATCGTTTGTTTTGAGATTAATTAATATTTTAGTGTTATAATATGTATTTTCATACATTATCTGCGGGTGGGAGATTATGCTATATTGCGAACAGTTTCTTCACTCCTCTTCAGCCCAGGGCGATCAGGAGAAAAAAGGTTTTTTTTTTATATACACTTAATACAGGTTTTATCATTATATACCATGAGAGAGGAAGATAGGGTATGATCATTTACTCTCGTGATTGTACTCACCAATATTTTCATCCCTCAGCACATCGACATCCTTTGGGTCATCTGCGTGGTAGGTGTTGCCGCAGTGCACGTAAACACCGCAGAAGGTGATCCTTGAAGAAGCTGAACTGAGACTCAAAGCCAGTTCTATTCCCTCCTCGTCTTCCCACCAGACGCCAGCTGTTAGGGGCCAAATAATAGTAGAAATTGTATTAAAACTAAGTGATACTTTGAGCAAACTACATCACATTTAGCCAATAAGCTTTCTCTTCATCTTCCCACCAGACGCCAGCTGTTTGGGGCCAGATAATAGTAAAAATTGTATTAAAACTCAGAATAACTTTGAGCTAACTTAATCTCATCTGACCAGTAAACTTTCTCCAAATTTTCACTCACCTCTCCCATTGCCGCAGTCGACCTTTAGGAAGACTGACCAGGTCTTCGGTGAAGGCGGAGGGGTTTCCAACAATGTCTCTACTGCCAGTCTCGAGTCGACCATCACGTGGAATTTTTCCAGTCTCCTTGATCGACAGAAACAGTTATATATATATATATATAATATTTATATATATATATATATATATATATATATATATATATATTATATATATATATATATATATATATATATATATATATATATATTATATATATATATATATATTATATATATATATATATATATATATATATATATATATATATATATATATATATATATATATATATATATATATATATATATATATATATATATATATATATATATATATATATATATATATATATATATATATATATCAATTCATAGGAGTAATTCTGAAACAATGTGTTTTAAATAACCCCCTTTATATATAATTTTTGGTAAAAATGGGAAGAGTCTCAAGAAATAGGACCATTTCTGAGAGAGAGAGAGAGAGAGAGAGAGAGAGTACAACAAAATATATTTTGTTCATATAAATTTACTACTAACTTTGTCAAAGCCGTGACTCTAGGCATATGGAAGGGAATCAGCGGGTATCCGTAGAGAATGTCGTCGAAGCCATGGTCAGCGTAGAATTCGGACTCGTCCAACGTCGATGTCACCAAGCATTTCTTCGTTCCTCCCGTCTGAAGCTCTGCGCCTTCTCTGGTGACGGTGACTTGGGTTAGTTGATAACATTAATTTTTATTAAAAACATATATTTCTGATTAATTATTAAATGGAGTTAAAAGCATTTTGCTCTTTAGCTTAGAGTAAATGAGAAGCTATAAAGCCCATTGCTCAGGAGGTCCAATCGTAACATGGTAATTAACATTAATAAGTTTTAACAAGTAAGCACTCGAGAGAGCGCATACCCTTGGCCAACTGAAGCTCATTACATTCCAGCAAACACTTTATCTTTTACCAACATGGTCTTGTGAGTCTTCGTTTGGGCGCGTAGGCGCACTCCCATTTTATTGCATGTCTCCAACATATTGTTGCAATTGGCTTTAACTTGAGCGTAATCTACCAAAAACGCCGGAGTTGTTAGCTGGTCTACGCGAAGGCCAACGTTGCTGGTCGCCATCTGCAAAAGAGGCAGTGGGCATTAGAAGCAGGAAATTTTTAGATGATATCACACGTAATTTATGCACTTCGTTTAATTCATATATTTAAAAAAAGTGGAAAGTATGTGTCTGTCGTGTCGAAAATGCAAGGAGAGACTCAATAATTCAACACATCGATCAATCCTCGTCATCTGCCTTAATTCTTTGCATTTTTACGCTGAGCAACACTTCCATCTCACCTTCCCACACTAAATTTGGAGTAAACACTAGTCTGGTTCACTGTATGTGATGGATACTTAGAATGCCAGGTGTTAAGAACGTAGCATCATCTTCCGGGATCTGATCATAGCACTAGTCACTTGAGCGTACGAAGATTCACTGGCAGGGGGCAGCCCGGCTGCCCGGATTTTGGGGTTTGAATGTCAGGCATAATTCTTGCCGACTTCCTACAACACAGATTTGAACTTAGACTATACTTTAGTAACTCGAAACTTAAGACAATCTCTTTAACGTTGCCTTAGGCAGTCAAGGTGATTTGGTCGTTTATAACTGAGGTTTTTTTTTTACACGTCTGCAGTTATGTAGCGCATCCTAACATTGTACATGAATTTTCTTCAAGATTTTCATCCAGTTTAATTTCTATATAATGGCCTTTCGTTTTGCAGTGATGATCATTTGTACAGATGGCGTTCCTTTCACTATTAAGATGTTTAAAGGCCTGTTTGTGATCGTTAAAAGATATAAAAATCCCATTAGCATAACGTAAACTGAATAACCAAGATTTGGTCCGCCAATCATTTCCAGTTATATATCAGATATGGTCACAGAAACTCGAAAATGTCAGTTTTCGTGGAAGATCGTAATGAATAATTTTCTTTATAGTCAGATTTCGAAAGTCTAAATATAAAAAAGTCTGCTCACAGAAAGGAAGAAGTATTCAGTTGGGTGCGTTTTCTACGCAAGAAGTTCTAAACATTCTTATTTTAAGAGTTCAACTTGTATTTCTACTCACCGAATATCGAAATACACATTTTTAACATTGTTCAATACGGATAAAATCAACATTCTTTCATTTACATGATTATTAAATATATTTTCATTTATATTCTTACAAAACGCTACCATCCCTCCCAAATGTAAACAAACTGGTTATCGCAACTGGCGTAAGTAAAGTTGTAAGTGACTGACTTAAATCATATTTCTTTAGCTTTTTTTAGCATTCAACTTATTTAAGGTCTTTGTATTTTGAAAGCTACTTGCTTAGGCTAATTGCTATTAATTTTTGGCTGTATTAAAACTTCATTGACAATATTAAACAGTGTTGATTGTACCATAGCTTACTGGATGCTTTTAGTAGTGGTTGACTACAGGAATTGCTTTAAATATCGAAAATCTTTATAGAATTGGGGGACAGAACCCCACCCTGGCCAAATCAGGGGACAATACCATAGGTTACGTTAGGGCAAGGAAAGGTTAGGTTAGGACCTTCTGTCTTTTTTGGCAATTCACAGCAAAAAACAGTTGTCTGTTTAATAGGGACCCATCATTTAAGACCAGCTACATTTTTTATCATTAAATTAAAAGTCTCTTTATTTTTTGTAATCTTGACTTCCGGTATATACACCATTTTTACCAACCTAAGGTGCTCTTTTGAATTGTCCTTACATGATGAAACCTTCCTTAACCTAACCTAACCTAACCATAGACATAGCATAGCCCATATACAGTACAAGAAATGTTCAGGAATATACAGTATTAACTCGAAATTACAATAAGTAAACATTAGATGCAGTTTGAGTAGGTAATTATATATGAGGCCTATAGTCCCAAGTACAGTTTTTTTGTATTTATTTTTTATTCCAAATATTTTAGTGTACTGCGATGGAATTTGGGAGGTATATTATAATAAAATGTGGTCTATTAATTTACAACCATTTCGTTTCATATTGCATTGAACAGGATCTCACACAGTTTCTGTTTTTCTTCATCAGAAATTTAAGATTTACCGTATTTTTACAGGATACAGGCAAGCCAGATCATTTTATGAGATGGCTCAGCGTGGCGAAAAGTATTACAAGTGCCCAGTATGCTTTAAGGAATTTTTCAAGTCGCATACGATGAAAATTCACTTGCGCATCCATACTGGAGAGAAGCCTTTCCTGTGCAACTATTGTCCAAAGGCTTTCACAACCAGCGGGAATCTAAGCGATCACCTCAGAGTCCACAGTACAGCTCGTACGTTCAAATGCAAGCTTTGTGGCGCAAAGTTTAAACGTAATGCAACCCTAAAGAGACACCATGAGATGCATAGAAGTAAGTCTCAATCCAAGTTTCTTGATGATTATTGCATTTCTTCTTTCTATACTGATTTCTATTTCCAGTGTTCGATGATGGCTTATGATAGTTCATAACATTCTGAAAATATCTTTACAGATGGTAATAGTGTTATTTAAATAAGAAAGCTTGATTGTAGGTAGAGTACATTATGCAGTTGACTTTAATAAGGTTTCTATGAATATTGTAGCTTCAGGGTAGGTTTTGCCATGTTATACAATATATCAAAATCTGTGCTCTTTGCTCTTAACCATGAAGTGAAGAGGGGATATACTGAGCTGTAAATTTACAGATTAATCTCTCTCTAGAAGAAGTATAGATACAGAAACAAGAATTGAGGTGAAAGTAAGGAAAAGGGTAGGAATGACAAGCTTAATTTTGTATGAATGGTTGCTAATAAATGTGAACTTCAGTAATACAAAAGTGATATTTCTGGAAAATTCAAATTCTTATAACCCTTAAAATTTATATTTCAGAATACAAGCAAGAGAAGCATTTGCAAGACAACACTGACTCTGTTGCTACAGGAAATTCAGAAGAGTTACTGCATACTGAAATTGTGAACCAACCAGTTTACTTTTCAAGGTTTGATAGAAGCTCAGAGATCATCGTGTCTGAGCAGGGTGAAGAAACCGTTCAGACGGAAATTGTTCATCATCCGAGTCATGTACAGTTTGGTAAGTAGGGAAGTTCCCCCGGAAAGTCTCAATGTGCAAAACATTGTTTAGTTATTTTATGATTATGCAAGTGAGATTTTTAAGGAATAAGCTCAATTTAGTTGTACTGTTGATGATTATACATTGGTGTTCACTCCATTCTTCCATTCCTAGGCCCAGAAAGATAACTCATTGAAAGTACTTAACAAAACTTGGTCATCAGAGTTTACATTGAGTGCTCTGTGCCTTTTAGTTTATTTCTGATGGCCTTCAAATTTCAGTTGCACATATGTATGAAAATTGATTTAAACCTTTAATAAAACCTGTTGACGTATTATTTGCATTTCGTAAATATTCATCAGTTAGTTTTGGAGGTCTTCTGCTATATTTGTAAGGATAGTTTTGAGTCATGTATTCTCAAAATAAGTTTTCTTATTCCTACTATTTTTCTATTTATTAATGTAACTTAGTTAATGCATATTTGTTTTTTGCATATCGTTTTCAGATGACATGCCAGATCAGAGACCTCCTACGATAGAGCTGTTTTTTCCAACTGGGAGGGAAGATCAAGGAAATGTAGTTTGGGAAGATATTGAAATTGTAAGTACTATACTTTATAATTCTTTAAATATCATGTACTGTATAATACTTACATGTATTGTAGAGAGATTTTTTAAAATTTGCAATTGTACATGATATTTGTTAAGATATCCCAAATATTTATTGGGTTTGTGAAGTTGTGATACTATGTTGATTGAAATGAGTAGGTAAATAATGAGTTGAGTTAATGTATTAGCATCAGTGCAAACATTACCATATAGCTGTAGGGGAGCCAATGATTATGGTACAGGCAATCCCCGGTTTACGACGGGGGTTCCGTTTTTCCGCCGCGTTGTAAACCGAAAAATCGTCGAAAATCGTCAAAATCCTAAGAAAACCTTACTTTTAATGCTTTGGGTGTATTGAAAACGATGTAAACTGCATTTTTATTGAGTTTTTCATCAAAAAACCTCAAAATTTTTATTATTCTGCCGTTTTGGAGCCATATTTCTTCCGTTGGATCGGCGTACGACGCAACCCCGGAACATGCGTCGTAAACCGGGAAATAATTTCTGATGAATATATTTGAAAAGCGTTGTAACTCGGAACGTCATAAGCCAGACTCGTCGTAAACCGGGGACTGCCTGTATTTATTTTTATACATGCCGAGAAATTACAAGCTATTATGTTCACAAAGATCATGTCATTCTTACCTTTTTAGAATTCAACAGTATTTACTAGCGGATAACTTCTAACATTTTAACAGATGTACTTCTTTCAGCTTAACTAGAAAAAGTTGTTATTGGTAAATGTCTTAATGTAATTTTAGAACGTGATAGAGCATATATCTCATTTCTTACATTCAGGGCTTTTAATGCCCATGAGCTTTTACAAGAATCTTTTAATTATGTGACATTGTTTTAGCATATAACTTGTTGTTTTTGTTCACTATCTTTCATCCCAGAAGGAAGAGGATCTAGATGCCTTTCACGATGCCACAGTTTTGGAGCTCACGGAGGAAATCGAAGACATAGATGGTGCCCAGGTTAAGGTCTACAGTTTTGCATCAACTCACAGTTGCCTTTCCAGACATTCTGTGCAGCAAGATGAAGAGCCTAGAGAGACAAGTCTATCTCATACGGTCAGTGTTCCAGAGAACAGAGTTCCCACCATTCTCAGATCTGATGAGTCAGCCAGAAGTGGGGAAGTCTGTAACACTCAGCCAGAAGCGGGTTATGTTCAGTCAGACGTAGCAAAAAGGTACGGTTTGCACGTAACAAAAATGCTGAAGTTAATTCAGCCTAAAGAAAAGCAAGTAGAGTTGATAAAAGAATTGAATCAAGCAATACATGAATTCCTTATAGACAATCGCTGATATAAAGGGAGAGGAGGTATTTTAAACACCAGAGATATGGACACGTGAATTGTTATCAGTGCGTATTGGCTGTAATGCAGATAAATTTTGCTGAATATCTTATGTTTTTTAAGAAAATAGTGCTATTTTATACCAGTTGTTTGTAACATGGAACTTTGCATGCACAGGTGGTATTCATGCCCATTGGCTTTTGCGTGTAGAGAGGGCATACCAGTGTTCTTCAGTGAAAAGTGTCCAAAGTTGTGATTCAATGTGGGTCAGTTGTTAATATTTACTGGTATTTGTCATCTCTGAGTTCTACTTTGAATTTAGCCCATTACTCAGTCATCAGTTGTAATTTTACTGTTGATGCCGATTCTTTGTTAATCTGACATCCTTATTATAGGTGTTAATATGTCTTTTCCAATACTGTAAAATATGTTATTTTTGGTATCATCACTCCTTTGCTAATTTTGTCAGCAAAAGCAGGACCATGTCAGTGTTACTGGTACTTGTGAGCGTTGTTTAATTACTTTGGTTCTCTGCATATGAGTCAAAATTATTTTAATACTTTGCAAAATTAACCATAAACAGTAGGGCAGTGCTGTATATATGCCTACTTTTGGTGAGGACCTTTCAAGAGGGTTGAGTTCCTTCATATCTTTTTGACAGACGTGGCAGAGTTTATTTGGTGCTTATTGCTGTTTGATATGAACCAAGTATTTTGCTTTCTACTGCTGACGTACTATTACTTATCTTACAGTGTTTTCTTGGTCACCTTTGTATTTGCATTATGCTACGGTTCTAACTACAAGACCAGTTAGAGAATAAGTTTGAGTGTAGAAAAAATCCCTCTGCCTTTTTGAAAGAGCAAAGTATTGTGGAAACTTAAGACCTCACGAGTCTAGGGTTTGAGGTATAATGGGTCTTAATAAGGCTAAAGAACTCAGTGGGGATTGACGGTGAAATTAATAGGTAACCAAAAGCATGGAGTTGAAGAGATAAGACAGAACTATCTTTTATTATTACTCATTTGAAATCCTTTACTAACAGCTTTAAATACTGTGGTACAGTTTGGGTATTCTTCCTCTTAAAAAAAACATAAAAAGTATGCCTGTAAAGATTCACGAATATTTATTTCTGTGAAAGGATGGAGTTTGTAAGTACTGTACGTGGAAGAAAAACCGATTTATAAATCTTACGTCTAATGTGATATCGTAGAGTGTTGATATTGTACTTATTTTAAGGTATTCACATAATAAATTTATTTTTGTACTTGTAATTTTAGTTTTCCTTCACAGTAAAATATGTTGATAGCTACTGGAAATTTAACCCAAATGTAGTATGTGGACAATGTTAGGAAGTAAACTAACTAGAATGCATGTAGTTATAGATTTTTCCCATAGGGTAGTTACATAGATCTGAAATCATTTAAATTCCACAGCAATCAGTAAATCTCTGTGTAGATTAATATTGCAATGTATTTTAAGCAATGAATCAAAGTCTTAGCCTACATACTAATCCAAAAGGAATCTTAAGTGAGGAGAAAAATTATATTAAATCCTAAAGAACTTAAAATGCAATTGTTTTATTGGTAATGCAATATGTGGAATTCTAGTTTTGGTGCTTATTTGCAGGTTTGAAGTGGACCCATCAGTATTGTAAACAATGCCTGTAACTAGTAATTAGTTTATGGCAGGCTTTACCATACATATCGGAATTGTAGATTTGTCCAGAAATTCCATATACACTTGTTTTCATCATTGATTCCCGGTTTAGTATACTGTACTAGACTTTAATCTGCAATATGTTCCGAGGTACAGTTAAGTTATTGTTAATGTACAATATAGATGTGAATATGAATGCAGTAACCAAGCTGAGATATAGAAAGTCAGAATTGCAGAGAAAACGTTATAGTTACCCATGAAACATTAAAAACCCGAGAGATTTTGTTTCGTTTTATGTTTGATAGTAAGTAGTATTAAGATGGAAGTTGTAGATGGTTGCAGTACCATAATGGAAGGGATTACTACGCATGCAGCCGTTGTTTCATATTGAATAATTTGACAAAACTAATTATATATATATATATATATATATATATATATATATATATATATATATATATATATATATATATATATATATAAAGCTTTAGATTACACACGCAATTATACAATAATAGTATATACTATATATAATATAATTGTATAATTGCGTGTGTAATCTAAAGCTTACAACAACGATGCCAAATTAACTGACATTTCATGATTTATGACAATTAATATCTCTAATTAATGAATCAGGGAACGATAACTTAGATAAATTATTAAAAATATCGAGAAAATATAAAAACTTTCATATAATATTCTATAGAACCATGCAAATTACGTACGAACATGTTTGTAAAGGTTATTTTTTTTTAGATATTTTTAGACTCAACGGTGATAGTTTAGCAAAAAAAATATATAATTAAAACAAGACAAATATAATTCAGTAAAAGACACATCGAAATAAATTTTATAAATAATAATAAAAAGATAATAACTAAAAGAAAGAAGAAGAAGAAGAAGAACGCGAGCCTTATCTGGCGCTAAAGTTGACGGAAGCCGTTTGTTGACAAACCTCGGTGCCTCATCTACTTGTGCATTATTTTTAAACCAACGCACCATTTATATATAACTTTTTGTATATAAGAAAACTTTGTAAGTGTTCTGACGCTTTAAATTAACAAGTTTGTTAAGTGTAATAAGAGAGGAACCGTTTAAATCGTATCGTAAACTTGTTGGCTTATAGGCCTATGATAGTTCGATTCGTCTGCTTAGATAAGCTAAAGTTAATTATTATTTTACGACTAAATTTAGTATTTTAACTGATTTAATTGAAATCAGTGGCCATTTTGATAAAGGTTTAGGTAAGATTTGTTTGTAGGAATGTCATAAATACGTAAGATTAGCGTACTGCAAGATATCGCCTGTTGAGACATGTATTGTATAGGCCTACTTATTTTAGGCCTATGGGAAGGTCAGTTGGTCATCGTAACATCTGCAGGTGCTATTTTCAGGTTATTTATGTTATTTTGATATAGAAATTAGGTCTAAATTAGTTTGAATTGCACAAGTAATTAGGCCTGTGTAGCTCAAAGACGAGGCAAGTAGGCCTAGGCAGGGCTTGCCCTCATTTAGGCCTACCCAATTTGGAGCTGTCTTTCCTAGAGTTTAAATAGCCTATCCTGTCAGTTTTAGTTTTCCAAAAAAAAAAACCATCATAGAGATGGCCGTTTGTCTGTCCGTCCACACTTTTTGGTCAATGTCCAGAACAACTCCGCGGTGAGATATAAGAAAATAGGTCACACTATAATTTTCACAATATAAAATAATAAAACTTTGTCTCTGAACACTTTTTGAGGAGATTCACCATATCCGAGATATTAATGATTATCTAATCGGCATCCTCGAAAATTTTCTAAGTTGTTTGTTTACATCCAGTAGCCCTTCGGCAGGATATCTAATATTTTTTTACTTGCTATCATATATTTTTGTCATGATTCATACAAATTTAGGCCGGAGATATTTGCCGATGAATTTGTGCCTTGTTGTTATCAAGCTGTCTTTCTGCCATGTCAGTTTTTCTGCTGAAATAGCCTAAAAATGCCTAATCGTCTTTTGTTTTAGTTATTCCATGCTGAAACCCGATTGAAAATATCCAATCATTTTGAGATGGCCTACAAAAGTTTGTCTTCCACGGTCCACACAATGGAACTTTGTGAATACCTTTCTTCAACATTTAGTACTACCATCTATTTAAGGTAAGTGAAGTGGTTAACAAAAAACTTGCAGTTTCGAGGAATTTCAAAACTACTATGTTGGTCATCCAACCCCTGTGGCAGTCATCAAACATACCAAATTGCAGCCCAATCATTTAAAATGCCTCAGTAGTTTTGAGTTTTATTTCTAAATCTAACCATTTGGTTCAGATTAGTTGAAAGTACGCTATTTAAGCTAGTCAAAATAATTTTATATCGGAAATGTGAATTTGGCAAATTTACAATATCTTACTGGAGTTAGTTCGAAAATGAGGTTTTATACCAATGTTTCCACCAGGATTTTCATTTTTGACTTATAAGGTTAGAAAATACCTGTTTAGCTAATATGGCAAAATTGTGGGTGTTTCCATAAGAAGTGGTCTAAAACGCTTTAAATATGAAAAATATTACATTTTACTTTTAATTTTGGTACTTTATGCCTTCTGGACATTCCACTTTTTCTCTCCACCCTCGAGTCTCAAAAACTACCGAGGCTAGATCTGTTGGTCAGTTTTCCAGTCATCAAACATACCAAATTGCAGCCTTGCCTTAGATTTTATTTTAAAAATAAGTTAGTCATAATTTAGTCATAATTGTGCTTCTGGCAACGATTTAGAAACCAGGGCTTTGAAGTTTCATGGGCGTGGCTCTAAGAAATACTGAGACCACCAAATTTACTTGTTTACTGTATGTACAGAAAACGACCACTTTTTTTACTTGTTTAAATTAGCGAAAAAAACGACCTATTTGTATTTCCGTGTCCATGCGTTGAATTATTACTTTACACTGAATAATTTTGCAGACCAGTATCATAGTCAAGTATCAGATGGGAAGTTTAGAAGCTAAATAATCATAGGTATTGATAATCGCAGGATACTTACTAACCTATTCTAGGGTGCCATTTCTTACCAACTGAGTATGATCTGTATTAATAATCATGAATAAAAAGAGTAATGAAATTTTGTTCATTGGTCAGTCGACCCTCAAATATATATCATTTGTATAATTTTGTAAAGTTATTTATAGTAGTTTCTGAAGATGGACATTATAGTATTAGGTATGGTTTTAATAAGCACGTTTTAAGTTGTATTATAATCTAAATGATTTCTTTTCACCCTGAGCATCGTCGATAATGGTTACGAGGGCGGACTTGGCAGATTTTTGGTCAGCTCATTTCAGAATGGAGGGCCAGCGTAAGACCCTGTCCAGCCACGAAGATTCCCAGGTACGGGCCATAAGGATGGTGTGCCACACTCTTTTCCTGCTTGTCAGCGGTGAGTGGAATTCTTTAGATTATTTATACAAGTTTTACTGAGTATATTTCTTTGTACACAAATGCAATCCATACAGTTGAGAATTGCCTTGCTGCTATCATGGTTTCTGGGTTGATGGCTTACGTTCCAAATTTCTGAGATGATTTCACAGTTCAAGTGTTGTTGAATCATCTTTTCATGACCTTCATCCAGTGTGTTGTGAATCATCTGTGTTCTAGTGTCTGGTGTCTGAATATTATCTGTTTTAAGCATATTGCTAAGGACAGACCAGCCTTTGGATGAATAGTCCCAATTCGCTGTCCATGTTCTATTTGGTAACTACTTTAAAACTGCACCCATTTTCAGTGATGAAAACATTAAAGGTGATCTTATGTGAGACATCTTTTCTCAGTTTGTAATTTGAAAATTCACTGCCCAGAGCCAGTTTCATTTCATTGCTTTATAAAATTATGACAAGGCTAGTGCCCTTTATTATTCACTTTAGTCCAGCTTTTTTCTTTGGAGTTAGCATGTGCTATTTTTTTATGAGGCTTTGCTTTAGTAAACTTTGGGTTATTTGTCTCATTAGATCAAATATGACATTTTAATTTTTATTTTTAATATGCTTCAAAATGAGTAAGAATGTGTTTTATACTTACGGGGAAACTCCTGTTCACAGTGCATTGTTCTAATATTTTGAATGCTGCTGGCTTTCTCATTACTACAGCAGTGTTTATATATTATGGCATTGCATTATAAACCGAGGTTCCTTTTCCAGATATAAAGAAAGAACGAGATGAAGCCATTGAGTTTGCATCCAAACAAAAAGAGATCAGAGTCTGTCAGAGTTGCAAAAAGCAGGTGTTCAAGGATAATCTAGACGATGCTGTTATTGATGAAGAAAAAACTACGTCATCAGAATCTCTTGATGAGTCACAAGAAACTGTAATGCTCGACGTAAAGAAGGAAGTGGAAAGTCAAGATTCACCAAGAAAACAGGAAAGTTCTTTATCTTCAGGAGAAACGGTTCCCAGTAAACCTGTTCCAAAGGCTCAGAAGAAACGAGACCCAAACTACAGGTGCTTGTCAAAGTCGTCCCCTAGAAGGTTGAAGAAGAAACTAAAGGTGGAAACAGATGTGGGAGATGATATACTGGTACCTGAAACTTTATCTTTGGATGAGCATGAATTGCATGTTAACGTAGGGGTGAGAAAAGCATTGGCCACTCAGACTGTTTTTGTGCCGGAAACAGCAGTGTATGGAAACACTGATTTCTTTGAATCACAGACCATTTTCAGTCAGGACATTGATCATATCAGGAGCAGTAATGAATCAAGTGAATGTAAAAGTCCTGAAAAAAGTTTGTTTAATGAAAGTGAGCTAAAGACACAGCTGAGTCCTGTTCTTGGGAAACAAGGTAACACAACCCCAAAAGCTTCTAGGAAGCCCCTAAACATCAGCAAGCCAACACCACCAAATTTTGACAGCCCTCCTAAGGAACCTCTGCAGCAAGTAGATGCCAATATTCCCAAAGAGGTAAAAACTTCACAGATTTGCTCTACACTTCAAATTAATACGGAAGATTTGAAGTCGGAAAATTTAGTTTGTCAGGCTGCTTCCACCCCCAGATACTCCCCTTTGAAATTCACTCATAGCCTTTCCCCTCCGTTAAGCGACGTCAGCTTTACGTCGCCTTCGTTGTTACCCAGCATGAAAGACAAAGGAAATAACATGGTGCTTCCACTGCCCTCCCCTAGTTTCAAAACTCCAGATAAGGTCAAGCCAGCGGGAAGTACAAGGTCAATCAAAAGATTGTTATCAGCTGTACCTGACGGTAAAGCTAAGGAAAACTCACGCACTTTAAGAAGACACCAGACGGACAGTACCACAAATAAAGGGAGATTATATGAAATTAATGTAGAACCACCAGATCCTAATAAAAAAAAGAAGTACAAACAAGCTAGAATATTTGAGATGTCTCTCGTGCCCAAGACTGATGTTGTGAAGTTGTCAGGTAGGTTATTCCGTGTATTAATTTTTCTTTTTTCAGATTTAGTCTATGAGTCCATTGAGAGTCTCTTGGAGTATAGAATGAATTGTCCATTTGGTTACCATTCTACCTGTTTAGGAGGTTAGGCAATGGACACAACTCCATGTTCAGTGATCTTGAACCCCTGATGATATATCAAGTGCATTTTTCTGTGTCCAAAATAAAGGTATTTGCTGCCTGGTTTTGCAGTTTTAATTTTTTTAAAACTTTTACTTGTTCGTATGTAGTTAATGAGCCACAAGTCCCGTAAATTAGTAAAAAAAAATTAAGGTGTCCTACTACCCATGCAGTATAGAAACAATTTCTTAGAAGCAAAAGCTAATTATTTCATACAAACCTGTCATACCGAGTTGTTATTCAATTATGTGGGGCTTTCAGAATTCTCAGTTAATAATATGTTGTGGGAATGTCAAGCCCATTTCTCTTTGACCCTTGTAGGAGGTGTCCCAAAAATGTCTTTTGATGATGAGCTAAAGGCAGCCTGTGAGGCTTCATTGAAGACCAAGGAACGGGAAGATTTATTGAGACAGGAGAGGGAGTTCCAGTCTGATGCTTCCCCTGAAAAAGCTAAGAATGATGTGAAGGAGGTAGGTTTTGGTCAGTTTGTTTGCGTGTTATGTATTCTCCTCGGGACCTAAGTTTTTGCTTAACAATATGTAGGAAGTTTTACATTAGTCAAATTGACTTTGAAATCTGCACCCCCTTCATGTAGGTTTTTGATTTTGTGGTTTAACAGTTTATGCAGTTTTGGGATGCTCTTTTTATAGGTTAATCCAATCAACTTTGAACCCCCTTTACTCAAGTTTTGTTTTGAAGTTGTTCCACAATCTGTATGGAGTCTTTGGTTGATCCTTTAAAAAATTATTCAGAAGAAATATGAACTCCTATGCATTTTGGTATTAGTTCTGATTGGTTTTTACAGGAAATATATGGAGTGTGTGTAATTGTTAAATTTCACAATCATTAATTTTTTGTTTTGGGGAATAGTTCTATGCAGGTGTTACTAACAAGTCACCATGAATAATTAATACAAAATATTGTGTACATATGCAACACTAAATCTTGCTGAATGATAATTTTACCTTCCTGTCCTTTCAGAAGAAACCTAAATTGAAATCACCAAAAAAATTATCACTCAAGCTGAAAGAATCAGGCCATAGTTCACCTGTCAAAGGCCTTAAGAAGTCACCTAAGAAGAGCCCTTTGAAACGGCTGAGACAGAAGTCCCAGTAAATTGAGTCCCTTAAAGAAAGGAAGGGAAGGAGAGCAAGAAGCAAGCAAGGGTAAGGAAGTGGTTGGATTGGATGACCTTCTGGATCAGGTAAATGAAAGTCCAGCACAGGATAATATGAATAGCAAGGTAAAGGCACCGTCCCCTAAGAAAAAACTCATGAAAGCCTTTAGTGAACACATAACATCAAAAGAAGCAGCAACATCAGACCCTAACAAGAATGCCAAGCGGAGTAGAGCGTACTCGACAGATGAATCCCCAAAGAGTGCGAAGAGGAAAAAGCCCTCACGAGTGTTCCTCGACAGGTAATTAGGAGCCTTGACCTTAATTATATGTTTTTATTCTGTTTTTAGTACATTTAATCTGCATTCTCTGCCTCAAGACTAGTTCTGACATTTACAGTATTCACTTAGATATAAATACTTTTGGTAATACTAGTAAGAGCTTAGAAGTTTCATTTTTGTGAAAGTATTGAGTAATGAGGACTGCGTAGTGTACTTATTCTTTGTTTCAGCTTTGATGTGCCCCCTAATCAAGACATTGAACCTGGTTATGCATACCAGGGACCGGTCGTACGAAAGAAGGTAGAACGGAGGCAGCTTGAAGGTTGGAGTTGCCGGGAATGTAAAAACTTCTATGAAGATGAAGATCTGGATCCAGTTAAGAAAAAGGTACGGTATGGTTTCCATAATGATCTATATATGTTGGGGAGGGTTTTTGCAACTGGGTCGTCTTTGATAGTTTAGTATTTTCTTCTTTGACAGCTTAGTACTGTATGTTGAATTTCTACGTACAGTATGTGAAAAGCAAATTTTTTTCTCAGGTCATCTCTTCCATATTCTTGTGAGTGCATGCTTTTATCTTATATATTGTTTATATATACTAACTTTCCAAGTACTGTACTGGAATAATAGTGATTGTTTTTTATTTCCTCTCCACAGATGCTAATGAACAAGTGTTCTCGACATCGTAGTAAACACAATCCAGTCACAAACACTCCAGAAGGATTTTGGAACCCAGAATGGGTAGACAAGACTCAGTCGTAAATTTAACCATGGATGATAATATGGCAGTTTACCAGAGTTAAGGACTTGTGGAGGGGTACCACCTGCTTGGCACATGGTAGACAGTGCAGTGCCAAAGGTACTGAATAGCAGCCTCTCAGCCCGAGGTGCATTGCTGCCTTCTACCTGTTACTCTTTATTCATTCCCTTAGGTCTTTTCCCATATGATGGTCCTGGTCCTACCTTTATAACTTGCTCCAATTTTCAGTTCGCATTTGATAATGAGTCTTTCTTACAAGCCATAAGAAACTCGGAAGATGTGATATGACAGTTTCATTAAACTCCTTTATGATATTTAAGATTAAAAAACCAGTTAAGGGCTAATGAATAAATGAAAATATTCTTTTGTAATGTCTGTTTTAATTTTTATAAAGTTTATTAGAATATGAGAACAGTATATACTTTAGATAAGGACTTAATGTACAAAATGTTAATGTTGGATTATAGTGTTGTTGTAGAAAATAAGGACGCTAATGTACAAAGCATAAATGAGTGGTAAAAGATATTTTTAATATTTTAATCGTAAGAATACAGTGGATGAGTGAAAGAACTTTCAGAGATTTTTGTTTGATTACTTTTGGTGCTGAGATGATATAAACAGGGTGTTATTGCAAGTGTGTTTTATAACTTCCTGTTAGTTGGTGCTGCTGTCAAAGTAGCAGTTAAAGTTTCATGCTGCAGAGTTCCAGATCTGGAGCCAGATTTTACTACCTAGATTTATTTGTGCATTGTATCAACTGTTATCAAGAATGCACAGTCGCAGTTGTGTTTTCAGCTTGGATGTAAATAACTGGTGGTAAGTACTCGCTCAACCACTGTTGTAGGCATCATGTCCACCCACTGCTGCTTACAGTAGACTCCCAAGGCCTGAGCAGGTTTTGAGCATCAGTTTTTGGTTTGCGGTTGTTAGTTCCATGGCGGTGGCCTCACAGTCATGGTGATGTATTTGCCATTGGTGTTTGGCTTGTTATTGGTAGTTGCTTGTCCAGTGCTCGACATCTTGGCCAAAGTCCGGGCATTGGAACCAAGAAGGTCATTCAAAGCTCTTTAAGTGATGAAGAGATGATTGGTTAGCAGTTTTGTTCTCGGGTTCAGAACAAATTTTGCTCAACACGATGGCCAGCCATTCCATTTCATCTTGGTAATTCAGCATAAACTCTGAACAGTCTCACGTCTTTTAAGGAGGGTGACAAGATGACAGGTTTAGGCAAGGTTCTTTTGCCTGTAGCTTTCGTTTCCATTGTAGAGCTCTCTACATTATTATTTTTCTTTTATGTGTAAATATTCAACTGTAACGAGGCAATTTTTGTATATTGTAATTTGAAAAATGTTTTTGTTGATGTTTGGTGTGTAAGATTTTTGTCAGAAAACTCCCTGTAATGGTTTTAAATGACATGACATTTGTAATAGGTTTGATAAATGTACAAGTTGTGGGTGTGATTTAATCATTTGTTTACGACAAACCTGTCAATCATGTAGTGCCCATATTGTGGTCTGTGATGACCCTCAGTCTTTCTTCATGATTTAGATTATGATAAAGAACTTTTAATAAATGAATTAAACTTTAAGGATTGAGATTTTATATCATCTCTGACTAGTCAATATTTTACATAGTTAGATCAGTTCTGTAAATATTAGATATCTTGCTGTGTGTATGAGAGGTCTGTGACCTCAGTTTTATAAATTTGTTCATAAAGAACTGATTCTTGTTTATTTAATTACCACTTTCGTTTAGTTGGTGTAGTTGCGAACACATTTATATCTGTATTTGACTCTTTAGATGATTTCTATGATGTATTTACGTCTATGCACTACTTTGCATAGAATTATCGTCATCATCTGATACTAGCCATAAGACACAAATGTGTTCCATTACTGTTCCTGCATTGTAAATGTTCATTTGCTATCCACTCTGTACAGTGTATAAAAATCAGGACAGAAGTTTTGTGACTGTGATGGTGAAGTTGGTTCAATTAAGTCCTCAAGCCATGACTGTCATAAGTTCAGGTCCATATGTTTTGTAAGATTCATAGACTGCCCATTTTACTCGTGATCCAAATAATGCATTATAATATACTATTGTATTTTTCTAATCTTGTATTTGCAGATCATCTCCTGTCCTTATAATTGTTTTATAATTTTGCTTTGTTTCATTGTATCTTATGTAAAAGATATTTTTGTCAGTTTTCCACAAAATTATCTGGATGTTTTCAGTTCACACCTTTGATGTCTAGGTTATTTAATTTTCATGTTTTGTTCACAAATTTCTCCTTTTTCTGCCAGGAGTTGTCATAGACTTAATTATTGTCATATTTGGAATCATACCTAGGAACTTCATGTCTGAGATTACAGTACTAGCAACCATTCAGCCATTGTGGTAAGATGGTGACAGCAAGGTACAGGATACTGACAAGGAAATTAAGAGGCAGCTGTTTAGATAAACCTCTCGTGTCTTCCTCTCAATCCAGCAATTTTGTTAAGGTTAGTTCCAAATTTTCTAATTGCAGTACAATCTGGTTTTGCAAGCCGAGTTGAGAACCTGAGTGTGACAGATTTAGTACTTTTGTTATAAAATAGGAAACGCACAAGCAAGTCCAAGCTTAATAACTTAATAGTACTGGCTACTTTTATTAGGCAAAATGTATATACTAGCTTCAGTTAAGTTTCTTCTCAGTTTTGGCCTTCAGCAAGAGCTATAACATTTAAACTATAATCACTCTTATGTATGTACTGTATTATCATAGGTATCTCACAAAGGCTTGTTAGTTCTTGCCCTGTGATGTCATTTAGAGGTTGCTTGACCTTAGCAACCAGGTTTTGATAGTTTACTTTAGGGGCCTTGCTCATGATTGCAGTTTCATTGTATTAGCTTATAGCAGGCCTTGACCATTCCCTCAACCTGGGTGTGCCGGAATGCAACCCAGTCATACACACACTGCAGGTTAAACAGTATTAAATTTGATAAAATAAAATGGAGAAAAGGCTCAAATTAAAAGCACATTCGTATTTTTGTTTTTAATTACATATTCATACAAAAAAATCTATGAATAATACAATATTTACAGCCAAGATATTTTCCAGGCCAGTGTTTCTGCTGGTTCAACTCTGTGTACTCTTAATAAGAGAGTACGATTAGTAGCAGAAATGAAAATAATGAAGTTTTATGTACAAAGTTCAACATACAAAAGTATAAAAAAGCTAACTTTGCACTGCTTATATTTAGGAAGAAATTTCCTGTTATAGCATTTCTAATGAATACTTCTAGGTTACAATTTAATGCGTATTACTCAGTAATGGAGATCCAATCTTCAGTTCTTACAATTTACATCTTGTACATCCAAGAATGACAAGGAAAAAACAAACGACTAGTAGTTCATGAAGGGTTTTGAGTCTGCATAGATATCCAGGACTCGAGTAAGAAATAAGTCACGTATGTAATAAGCAAAAAAAGGTAAAAAAAAAAAAAAAAAAAAGTTAACAACATCAAAGACTGTAAACAATAGTTAATACTGAAGAAATCCCTATCATATACCATTGCACACAGTACTTGACGAAGTTAAAGCACTGAGAATAAAGAAATAAAAACAATGATTCATACCAAGAATTCTTCACTAAATATGCATCATAGTGAGAGCTGATACCAACCACTGCAGTCCCTGAATATAGCAGTTTGAAAAGAAGAGACTTACCTACTGAACTTGGCTCCCTTATTATTATCTCTTTAGGGAGGGAACTTTCAGAGCAGACAAGGAGCTGATCTTCTGTGGCCACAGAGTAAAAAATGTACAGGTAAAATAACAGTTTGAAGAAAAGAGAATGAAGTTTTAACGGAGTACTTAGCACAAGACCAACATACTTCTGGTCATCCTTATTTAAGTAAAATAAAATTAAATAACCTGTTCTACACATTATAAATCTGCCAACCTAAGTAAAACGTGTGGACACACAAGACCTCGACTCCTGCTATCATAGTATTACACTCTCTCAGGTACTTGAGTTTGCCTGGTCTCAGTTATTTAAATTATCACAGGACTCAGACAATGTTTTCTGTTGTGAGACTGACCTTGTTTGGATACCTGTCCCATAACAACGAAGCTTTCATCAGCTGAGGCTTGCCATAATGACATGTCGCACCCTTTTTTTTGTTTTAATTATTATTAAACCTCACTAGAAGGACAATACCTGCCTCCTGCTTACAACCTATGGTTATTATTATCACAATTTATATACATCAACTTCAAAGTGAAGGTACAGACAATATGGAATACTAGGTCACAATTTGCACTATGAGGAAGTAACTAATTAATTTATAAAAGGACATTAAATACTTTTCTATTAGAAGAAAAAAATTAGAAATGCAATATTAGAAAGTGAACTAACAAAGCACCGTCCAGGTAGGAGCATTCCTCCAATTGACACAGCTATTTTTACCAATTCTCATGAAATGTACTATACATAGAGGCCGGGCTAGAATCAGAACACTGCCCGATGACACACATTCAAAATAAGAAAATATCTGACTTTGCAATCGTTCATGTACATAAAATAAATGAAAAATATGCGCATCAGGTCAGCCACCTTTTCCAATCCCCTCCCCAAACACACAAGTACTCTCCACTCACAATAAGTATACACAAACATCAAATATATACTGATCACCGACTCAAATGTACAATGATTATCCATCCTTACTCTCTCTCTTGGCCTTGTGTTCAGACACAAATTCTACTTAATCGCATCACTCAGCATCACACAAATATTTGTCACATTTTTTTCTTTTTTTGGTATTTTTTATCGTTTTTGCTTTTTTTGGATGAAAGAAAAGTAATTCAAAAAATTACTGAACATGAACATTAAAAATGAAGAGATTGTTTTGGAGAAACAAACTATGATAATTTCCCATTGGTGAGGACCAGTCTATTTAGTGTATGATGCTGCTGATGGGGTGAAGAAATTGTTGGAGTGTAGACGTAGTTTGCGCGAACAGTAGCAGACCTGAGGGGTGTTATGCCTGGTAGTTTGCGTACCACCAGACCACGGGGGGACGAACTTGTAATTGAAGAGGGCTCCTCTTCAACTTTTATTTCATTACCAAGGTCATCAACAACGGAGCCATTTGTCTGAAATAAACCATTAAGATAAAAATTATTCTTGCAAGGAAGAGCAATATCATGTCTAAATTTAAGTAGTTCAACCAAAAATGGACATAATTTGCATAACAATCTAGTAGTTTGCCTTCCAAAGAGGCCAGTCACGGCAGAAGAACTGAAGCTGCATGTGTGTGTGTGATCTTGTATGAAGAATGATGAAAATAGGCTTTCTAATTCCCCTAACTGGCAGTTACATGGTAGTGTTACACAATAGAGGAATAAAATTTCAGCTAATGACTATAGGCCTAAACAAAATTTTACTCTCAGAAATAGGCCAGGTGCATGTCATGAAGCCTACTGAGCTGTCACTGTATTTATGGAAAAATAACAACTGCCTGTGGAACATAATATTTAAAATGATCAGCATATTGCCTCAACTATTCACTTCTTTACAATGAACATAAAAACAATCTTACGTTTCAATGGAAACTAATAAGATTCAAAATAATCAGCATAAGTCAATTTGGTATTACTGAGTCTTAAAAGCCAGGGACTGTGCATTTTTAGGATTTGATACCTGAATAAATATCTGTTACTCTCACATGCAACTCTTGTCATCTACTATATAATTATATACTAGTGCCATCTGTTGGAAGATGATAAAACATGAATACAAAAAAATAAATAAAGCCCACATGATGGCTTATTACAAAGACAAGTTCACCTGATACGTTGGAAATAACCTTTTTTGCTCAGTTAACAGCATGGTTAGATTCCCAGGACCAGGGCATTAGCATTACAGTTTTAAAAATTTAGGTTGGCCTGAGACTCAATTTCAGATCACCATTCCAAATTTCAATCGTCATTTACAAACTTTACAATCTTTTAGCAGTTTTAAGCAATAAAGGTTTCTTTCTTTCATGTCATGCAAAAATAATTTTTTTTTTTAGGAGAGTTACTAGAATAAACCTTTCAGAATTCTCTTGCCCAATGACAATTACAGCTTAGTTAGTGCTGCTTATTGAAAACACACCAGACTGCTGATATTTATCTTTAGTTTTATCAAATATTTACCCTAATTTGTGTAATAGTACAATTAAGGGAGAGCTGTATTATGTTTAATTTTTACACCATAGAAAAAGTCACAAAATTAGTATACTGATCAAGAACACAGTTGCATTTACTGTACATATTTTTTACTTGTCAGGAGTCCACATTTTGACAGCTTCAGTTCCCAAATGGCTTTTTATTTTCCATTCCATGTGTTTAAATTTACTTTAAATGATTACTCAGCTTTCTTTCAAATGTTCCAGGATAAAGACCCCAAACTCCTTATCATTAGTGTATTGTACAATTTGATAACCAAATTTAATCACCGCTTTTGTGACAAAGGTCTCCCTGGAGGTGTCTCTTAACCTTTAAGAAATTTTCTTTGAATTTTGAAAACTTTTTTTCTGGATGATGAAATTGTGTATTCATAGCAATTTGAGGGGACGTTTCATGAAAAAAATTATGTCCTAATCATTATTCCACAAACAATGCAGGGTAAAATTCTGCAATTCATGCTGCAATTAAAATACTGTAACTATGTCTAATAGACATCTGCAGTGCTTCAGCCTCCCCAGCACCATTACTGTATTTCATTCCCTTTCAAGTTTTCATCAAAACCCTTTGCTGTAGTTTGTTCTTATTTAGATGTATAACTTTAACTTTACCTTACTCCATGTTTGCCTCATGACTGCAAAGCAGATTCACTGGGTAAACCTCATTTCTCAAGAAATGTGACTAGCCTCATTAAACCTTATAATAATCACAGTTTACGAGCTAACCATCAATTTTCATGCAATGCTTTCTGGGTAAACTCGTTAAATGGAAGAGCATCTAAACAGTTCATAACAGAAAAGGTTCAGTTTCCTTATGGAAACATTACTGAACCACTCATGACCTGTGATGCTAAAACAGGTAAGTGGGAAGATATCTTAATCACAGATGAAGTTAAAAATCAATGTTGGCAGAAGGATATTGCAAGGTACCCAAGGGACCACCTTATGTGTACAGGGTAGGGCACATGGTTACCCCCAAAAAAGTAAGCAGCATCATAGACTAATGTGATATAATTTGTCAGTATGAAATAAATATTCTTTGGTAGGGCAAAAGAATGCTCACAATTAATATTGCCATAATGGCTGTATTTAATCTGATAGTACTACATAACCAATGGATTAAAAAAATAATAATATAAAATTTTATACAATTAAAATACTTCATCTGTACATTGCAATTAAAATACTTCATCTGTACATTTCTACAACAGTAAAATCACAAATGTCTCATAAAATAATTTTAATCTTTTTAAGTACTAAAAATTTGGGCACAACAGCTCAGTTTTCCGTTTCATCACTATTGCTTCCTTGCATTCATCATCATGACCTGAAGACCACCAAAGAATAAATTACGTGGAGACGCAAGTTAAACTTCAGACTACTTTAGATGTGTTAGCAGTTAGCAAAGCAGTCTTGTCAATCACGAGCAAAGTCCACTATACAGTACAGAACTTTTAAGTAAATAACTGCAATATTAAATTTTACCGACCTGTAAGTTGATTTCAGTCATTGTGGAGTCTGGCAAGATTAATTCAGTTTCGTCCGATGAGGTTACTTGGCTTCGCTTGATAGACTGAGTGGTGAATGCTGGCCGTATGTTGGCTTGACTTTGGGTTGTGTGCGTTAAATTAGATGGTAACGAGGTGCGGACATTTTGTACAGTGTGTCTGACATGGTTCACTGAAGTTTGAACTCTCTGGTTGGGAACAACTGTAGATGTCAATGAGTTTACCTGTGAAGGACATTTATCAAACATTAATTCATACTGTCTACCAAGTATATTTAATTGTACAGTGCATAATATTTTCACCCAACACTGCAATTCCTTTCTCCTTACAGTTAAACATATTAATTGTTATACATCTTGATTAATAGCTCATGACTGAACCAAGCATAAAAAAACTTCGTGTAATAATAGGAAAATGTTTTTACCAAGATAATATTATATATGCTGAACTTGTCAAGTCTTGGTGTATAATAGTGCACTTAAAAATGTATGGCAGTTAAACAAGAAATCTGTTGCTTGGTAAATGAACAATATAAACTACACAGGAAATGTATATTTTACAGAGTTTTGAGAAGTTACATCTCTCCTCTTCAGTGCAGAAAATATCAGTATTTAGTTCATTCCAAGTTGTGAAATGTCTTCAGATTTATTTTAGAAAATTAAAAAAGTAAGGCTTTCCATTCTTTACAGCAGAATTTCAAGACCTATGAATGCAGACAGAAGACACAAATGGCTTGAGAACATCTTTCACATCAAACCCTTTAAAGGGAATCTGGTAAAAGCAACGACAATGATTTCCTCTAATTGTGTATGTGTAAGTCTGGTGTGAATTAGTAAAAGCTTTCCAGACAATAAAAAGAGTTAGTAAAAGACATGCTACCTCATGTATCATTACATTCCCTCTACAACTATTTATAACACAATAAGTTAAAGTATTTCATATACTATACATACTCTACTGCCAACACTGTATGTGACATATCTGAAAGCAATAAAAATGTTCTTTCCTGACTTAAAAGTTCACATAATTTACATTATTTCCCTTCACAAAGGTAAACAATTTAATTTGTATTTATAGCAACCACGTGAAGATGCCTCTTCAGTAGAGAAGTGTACAGATCCTCACTCACCTTCACTGACCCTACTGTTGAGCTTGAGGAAGCATCAACTGACAATGGATCAACCTCTTCATCTTCATCCTCATCTTCACTACAGGATGACACACCACAATTGCTGTACTCAAACTTAATTTCTCCTCCTTCCAAGGCATCTAAAACCTCTGCAAATATTGAGAAGGGAAATTTAAAATAAATGGTCAGACATCCTGCAACAAAATCACTGTTGCGAACTAAATACAGTAGAGGATAATTCCACAATAATTATACATTTTCCGTAGTGAAAGGAGAATAAGCATTTAAGTATACATATATACATACCTGGATACTGCATGGCATCTTTAATACCCTGAAGATCCTTTTTGCTCCACTTTTGAACTTCATCGTCCATCTTATGTGCCTTTGCAGGATTCAGGGCCCACAGGCATCCCTTCCGCTGGTTACTTCCCGCTACTGTGGACACAAATAAAAGTCTGTTAATGTTCTTGCTGGGTCTCATTATGGCAATACTCATTTGTTTAAAACCACTGACATCCTTGTGAGCATCTGGTCTGGTTAAACATACGAATAGCCACATGAAGAGTAATAGAAGGAAATTACAAAAGTAATGATAGAACAACCACTTACCAACAGGCTTTTCTATTTTCTCAAAGCACTTGTTAAGACTCAAGTTATGCCTCACTGAATTCTTCCAACCATTGGGTGCTGTTCTGAAGTACGGGAAGTGTTCACTGTAAAGAAAGTACACAGAATGTAAAATTGACTTCAGTTGATCAGTAATCTCAACTGACCTGTTAATGTTCAGTTTGGATTAGAATTTCTTATGAGTTAAATAATTTTTTTGTAAAACAACCCTCAGAATATATTAGTTTATTGGACTATAAACCTTATGCCAGCTTACTCAACTTTCTACTCTCGCTTTCAGTTTCAAATTTTTACTGGATTCTTGTTTCTACTAATAACTGCAAACAGCAGCCATTCCACCCTCCATGCATGACCCAGTTTCTTGTCCAACAACCAACCCCTTCGTCTGCTGTCCTTTCTCTAAATTCTTGTTTCATTCCATTTAAAAAGATTATAAGCAGCCACGGATATAATATACACCCTTGCCCCAGCTTCATTTTTATACCAAAGGTGTCACTCTCTACATATTCTAACACCTTGTTTCCATTATAAAAACTTTTACTGATAAGAATTTATCTTTACCACATATCCTCAACAATCTACATTACCCCAGAATTAATTCTGGGTCCATATATCCTATCGTACATACACCCTTTTCCCTTTACAGTCTGCCTTGTCTAAATCCACACTTCTCTCCCCCATCAATCTTAGTCTCATCCATCTTAAGTTTCTCAATCAAACTCCTACCACACAGCTTCCCAGGATGCTAAGTAATGTTATACCCCCTTGAATTCTGAGTCTAATCTATCACCTTTACCTTTTACATAAGAACAATTATCTCTTGAAAATTTCTTTGGAACATTTTCTCTCATCCATACATGCCTTGGACACCTTAGCCAGCAAGTCAGTTACAGTTTCATTACTGTAACCACAGTATCTTATTTGTAATCCATTCTGCACCCTCTTAATTTCCTTTTTTTATATCTTATGTCAGTTCCACAAGCATGTTTAGAGTTCATCTAACCCCTTTCAGTCATCTGATTAATTTCTGACTATCTTTTACATTCATCGGATCTTTAGAAAACTTACTCCACTGGCTCAAAGTTGCATTCACTTCAGACAGCATCTCAACAAATGCATCTTTTAATCTAAGGTCCATTTGTTCATTAACTTTTTCCCCTTTGACTTTTCCTAAAAGTACTGCTTTCTTTTACCCTATTAATAATTACTGTGCTGAATAAGCAGACAATGTTTCTGCGTATGTATTGCAGTAAAAACAAGTGTGATGACAGAAGCAAACTGAAAAAATAAATGAAAAATCTTCATAATTTTCAATATTCATTTATAACTACATGTTCCTGAGGACGTCAGGAAAGAAGCCATTACTTTAGAAGCAATTTTTGGTATAAAGAAAGATAAAGAAAAAGAGAAAATCAATATTGTGTTGTACAAAACAGCTAAACTGACAATAAGGATCAGACAGTATCCTAGGAGGGTACGTCTGAAGCAAGACTGCCGCCCAACAACTAAGTATGGTACGCTGAGTACACAGAAATTCGTTTACCTGGATACGTGATATTCCATCGGAAGGTGCAAATGTGTAATTTATACACCACCTGGTACAAGATGTTTTATTTATCAGGATACAGGTGCAGTATTTATATATTAATTCATCAGAGAAGGGTAACTTTAAGATTAACAAAGAATGGGAATTATATAACAAGATTAATGGACTCCCATTTATCAGAAAAAAAGTTCTTTTAGATTTATAAAGAATGGGAATCACACAACCAACGTGACCTAATATTCGGGATATTTAAAAATTAAGGAAAAAATTACGCAAACGGAAGTTTGTGAAGGGTTCTTCCTGAGGGTAACCCCTCCAAAATCCTATCTAATCTCCCGTCTGCTGGGCCCGTCGACGGAAATAGCCGGCAAGGTAGGATCATCGCCGAGGATTACTCTAATCCTGGAACACGCCGGCATTTCGAGACCAAATAATCGATATAATAAGAGGAGGAAACCATCCGATTTTAAAGCATTTTAAAAACAAAAAAAAAAAAAAAATGGCGCGAACCGTATTGTGTGTAGTACGAGAATGAAACCAAAACTCTAACCTTCAAACCAGGCATACACTTTTCTCTCTCTCTCTCTCTCTCTGTGTCTCTGTCTCTCCCAACCTCTCTGTCTCTCACTCTATCGCCCAGCTCTCTTTCCCTCTTATCACTCTCCCAGCAGCAGGCCAGACTAGTTACATAATTCCGCGTTGCTATGATCCGGCCGAAAAAGAAACGTGGCCGCTAACCTTCATGTTTCGAGAGCTATATATAGTTCTTCGTCATTATGGGTGTCCAGGAGAATGGCTCGTTTCCATCATGTTTTTTTATCTGCTACGATTATTTACAGGAAATCGATTGCGGGGCCTTGCAAAAAAAAAAGTGAAACGGCAAGGAAAATCGGCACAGAGAGAGAGAGAGAGAGAGAGAGAGAGAGAGAGAGAGAGAGAGAGAGAGAGAGAGAGAGAGAGAGAGTCTAGTCTGGGAGGCAGAAGTGCGTTTACCGCCGGTCGAGGCAGCAGAGACTGTGTGTGTTGGGGGACGGACGGAAACCAACATATACTGTACTGTTCTCTCTCTCTCTCTCTCTCTCTCTCTCTCCCCGTCCCCGAGCTCTGTGTATGTATGTGTGTGTTGAATGTTATATATCGATCCAACTTCCTTTCCCTGATCTGATCCTCACTAAGTTACCTATAGGCTCTCTCTCTCTCACTCTCTCTCTCTGCTTGCTTCCCACATCTCGACTGCCTGCCTGTCTTTAGGTGGATGCTAAAGTAAGATAAAAGCAAAATAATGTCTTTAACTTCTCTCTCTCTCTCCTTTCTTTCACCCCGCCCTTTCCCCATTTCGTTTCTAATTTGAGACGAGGGGGGACCTTGAAACCGGAGTTAGGCTGTGTGTGTGTTCGTGCGTTCGTCTGGAGGTATCCATCTCTACCTCTAAAGCACTGCACGTGTTATGTATATGTGTAATGTGTATTATTATAAATGCAGGCACGGTATCACGGTTAGGAGATGCATATGTAATACTGCAGTGACTGCTGCGCACTGTTCTCTTTCCAATAACACTCTCTCGACGACGTGACGTGTTTGTATCTACGCCATCTTGTGGCTATTTCAAACATTTCCTCGTGGTTTCCGAAGTCTTAGACCGATACGATTATACAGAAATAATTTCCATAGTAAAAGGTGGTCGACCAGAGTCTAGTGGAGGAAGAGAAGGGAGGTGGAGGAATATCCGAGCGGGTGGTGCAGGACTGGAGGAGAGAGAGGGAGAGGGAGTGGGTGAGGGAGGGAGGAAGGGTGAGCGAGTGAACGTCGAGAGGGACAAAATAATGGGGGAAGGGGGGGGAAGGAGGGTGCAGGGGAACACAGAACAGTCAGCAGAGGCAGCAGCAGTACAGGACAAACCGAGTGAGACTAGAGCGAGAGAGATAGAGAAACACGAGTCTCACACATAGCGCTCTCTCGCTCGCTTGCTCCCTATTTCGCGAGGGCCTTTTCGCAATGAGAAAGAAAATAAAGAGAGAGAGAGGGTGAGAGAGAGAAAAAAAAGGCGGTAATATGAAGGAGCGCACCGCCACCCTCTCTCTCTCTCTCTACGGAGGGAAAACTGAAATTAACATAAATCAACTTTAGACTTGAGGGAAAGGTGAGGGTCGGTCGGTGTCTCTGTCTCTATCTCTCTCTCGTCCCTTTCTCTCTTCTATCTCTCCGGAGGAGGGAAATATATAGAGGGAAGACTTGACTATCATCATCTCCCGCGCAGCAGACATACATGGGGTCTGTGATGGGGGAGGGGGAGGGGGGGGGGAAGTAGAGGTGTGGGTACAACAAGGGGACGAAAGAAACAGCAGCGACCACCATTCAAGGGCGGACGGAGGTATAACCGACCGACTTGGTAGACACAAAGAAAAAAAAAAACGAAATATTATCTACATTTCCTCCTTAATCAAAACCGGATAACTTCCTGCGACGAAAACAAATAGATAGAGATTATTTTCATACGAGAGACCAGTGCAAACGTCATTTACTGGATCGGGTAATCGTAAATGTACTTAAATGACAGTTTTGAATCGAGCTAGTACGAGGCTTTTGCGGGCCGGGCCTTGCGACAAGGTGAACTGGTAAGAAGAGTTCTCTCTCTCTCTCTCTCTCTCGTAAAGGTAGCAGCAGCCACCAGCCAGGTGCACATCGTAAACAAAGAAAACCACAGGCAATGTTACAGTACAGGAAAATAGAAAAAATTAAAAAAAGCAAAAAAGAACTTTGACAGATTTCGGAGGAAAATCGGGGAAAACTGTACGTCAGATGATAATAATAATAATAATAATAATAATAATAATAATAATAATAATAAAGTCAAGCTTGAACTTCAAAGTTCTGTTGAGGAAATTAAGCAAAAATTATACACATAAACAACACCAAAAAGTGGGGACAAATTGGGTGATATTAAGTACATGAAATAAACAAAAGCACAAACGACAGTAATAATAATAATACTAATAATAATGTCCTGTTAAATGGGATGGCTGCATCTTTTGAGTTCAATTTTCCTTATAATTCTTCTCTATTCTACGTTAATACTGTACAGTAACTGACCAAGGTTCATACTTTTATAGAATAAATTAGCATCGTACTGACAAGCAGTCTTTATTCTCTAAACAAAGATTTTAATTTCAAGACTCTTATAGAACCAACATACATCCATCAACACACAGGCTAATCCCAAGTACATGAAATGAAAAAAAAACTATACACCCGGAAATTGAATAACAAAAAAGATGAACATGAGTGACCAACGAAGGACCTTCTCCCAAAAACGGAGGTGGACACGTGGAAGAGAGAGAGAAAAAGAGGAAATGCCGATAGACAGACAGACAGGGCTCCTCTTGCTGTTTCCGAGAATGCTGACCCGAAGGCGTAGAGGTAAAAGGAAGAAGAGGAGGAGAATTAGGACACACGAGGAATTCTCTCACGTCCGTAAACCATTTTGAAAGTGGCTTTACAAGATTTAATGTGTTTGGCTTTGATTTCTCTTTGAGGGGACATAGACGTTTTTATGCGTGAATATATTTCGGTTGCGAGGAAATAAATATACTCGATTTCTCAAAGTATTCGGAGTGGAATTTCATTCATCATTTTTTAATATAGAAGGAAAATGAGAAATATTATCTCTTGACAACCTTGGCAACACAATCCTCGCCGTTGTGGGGACAGCCTTAATATAAAGAATGGTGTCAGATCATGCCTCATGGGCAATAGTATGTCCTTCTGACCACATTATGTCCGACAGACATCATCGACACGAGTGAAAGGGGTCGTTTCCTGATCACAAATCGAAGAACAGGAAGGAATAACTCTTAACTTTTACCTTTTTTTTAATATCCTGCATGTGACCAGACTACGTCCCTCAGGGGGGAAAATAAGAACTTCAAGGAAAGGAAAATTGGGGAAAAACGGAAACTAATAGAGAATTCCAAAGTTGGCAGGTAGATATTCCAGAATTTAGCAGCCGCGCGAGGCAGTAGAAGCAGTCTGTAAACCTATAACAAAATGTCTCTCTCTCTCTCTCTCCTTTGACCAATAATGCTCTTAGTCTGATATTACGAGCTTAACTTGATAACACTTCCTTGCGGAAACATAAGCTTAGCACATATTTCCTGCCACACACACACACACACACACACACAGAGAGAGAGAGAGAGAGAGAGAGAGAGAGAGAGAGAGAGAGAGAGAGAGAGAGAGAGAGGCAATTCTGATCCTCGTTTCAAAAGGTAGTACTATTGATCAATTAAGGCTCAAAATATGTTGACAAAGCAATCGATGAATCACAACGATCCCAACTGTTTGCAAAAAGAGAGAGAGAGAGAGAGAGAGAGATTGGGCGATTGAATGAGGAAACCTTTCTCGATCGATACTGCCTCCGGCGAAGAATTGAGAGATTTCCCCTTTCCTTTGGAAGAATAACAAGAGTGTCAACAAAGGGTGGAAATCAAGTAATAAGGGCTATTTATTAGTGCAAGGCTTTAGAGAGAGAAAGAGAGAGAGAGAGAGAGAAATTTGAAAATTTTTCAAGTTATCAACATTGACAAAATTGACTGTTTAGAGAGAGAGAGAGAGAGAGAGAGAGTGATTAATCTGAATATTTTTCAAGTTATCAACATTGACAAAACTGATTGTTTGGGGAGAGAGAGAGAGAGAGAGAGAGAGAGAGAGAGAGAGAGAGAGAGAGAGAGAGAGAGAGAGAGAGAGAGAGAGAGAGAGAGAATTTGAAAATTTTCAAGTTATCAACATTGACAAAACATTGTTTGGAGAGAGAGAGAGAGAGAGAGAGAGAGAGAGAGAGAGAGAGAGAGAGAGAGAGAGAGAGAGAGAGAGAGAGAGAATTTGAACATTTTTCAAGTTATCCACATTGACAAAACTGATTGTTTTGAGAGAGAGAGAGTATAATCTGGACATCATTTTGCAAGTTATTAACACTGACATAACTGATTAATCAGAGGAAATTTTCCGATTGACAAACATTCGATCACCAGTTGATTGAAGTTTCGATCGTGACAGATACTGAAAGGGGGAGAGGGAGGGGGTGAGGGACTATAAAGGAGAAGGGGGGCGAGGGGGAGAATATAAAGCCTTATGGTAGGGCAGCTGGCTGGTCTCTGAGCAGCTGGCTTCCAAAAAGGGGGAGGGGGGTGTTAACCACATGGCCAGTGCTCTCAGCTGTTCGATAAAGTGATCAGCTGTGAGAGAGAGAGAGAGAGAGAGAGAGAAACATATCCTGACCTTCAAAGCACAGGAGGAGAGATACCCACCATCATTTGGGTTTTTGAAAACCAATAAATGAATATGAAAAATACCCACCACTGTTTCGATTTTTGAAAACCAATAAATGAATATAAAAAATACCCACCACTGTTTGGTTTTTTGAAAACCAAAAATGAACATAAGAAATACCTACCACTTTTTCGATTTGTGAAAACCAAAAATGAATAATAAAAAGATACCCACTGATTAGTTTTTTTTTGAAAACCAAAAATTAATGATACAAAAAGACACCCACCGATTCGATTTTTGAAAACCAAAAATGAATAAAAAGATACCCGTCGCTTCGATTTGTAAAAACCAAAAATAAAATTAAGAGATACCCACTGATTCGATTTTTGAAAACCAATAATGAATAATAAAAAAAAATCAAGTTTTGCACAAAGCTACCCACCCATTGACATCAATGAACTGGACACCCTTGAGCTCTGAATCAATATTATTGGGGAAAGGTGGGGGGGGGGGTTATTTGGGGTGGGATAAAAAGGTGAGGGGGGAGGTTGCCTTTTGTCAAAATGGGGCGTGGGAGGATACATCCCCATTGGAGTATGAAATTTGGATGTGGTACTAATACTAGTAGTCGTAGTGGTAGTAGTAATGGGAAAACCCACCACCATCATTCAGGGTCGTGGCAGATAGTGGTAGTAACTATGGGAACACCCACCAACGTTCAGGGTTGTGGTAGATAGTGGTAGTAGTTATGGGAACACCCACCACCATTCAGGGTTGTGGTAGACAGTGGTAGTAACTATGAAAAACCCATCACCACCATTCAGGGTTGTGATAGATAGTGGTAGTAACTATGGGAACACCCACCACCACTCAGGGTTGTGGTAGATGGTGGTAGTAGTTATGGGAACACCCACCACCACTAATCAGGGTTGTGGTAGATGGTGGTAGTAGTTATGGGAACACCCACCACCACTATTCAGGGTTGTGGTAGATACTGGCAGTAACTAAAGGAACACCCACCACCATTCAGGGTTGTGGTAGATACTGGTAGTAACTAAAGGAACACCCACCACCATTCAGGGTTGTAGAGTAGTGACACAGGGGCACATCCCCAACCTGCAGGTGATGGCACAGACACAGGAACCACAGGGTATGTACATACCCATCCACGTGCCCCTAAAAGGGAGGCTGCTGACGGCGGGGGTCCCGTGTGGGCCAGAGTTTCAGGTTAGGTGGCCCACTTTTTCACTGGCCCTTCTTTTCCTACCATTTTTATTTTAACTTTTTTTTTTCTGTTCACCACATAATGGTTTCGACCTAAATTTACTAGATTCTATTAACTTTCCTCTTACAATCGACAATGTGCTAAAGATCTCTAAGGAAAAAAGCACTAAAATAAATTACTGTAACGAAGGTAATCAAAAATGTAATTAACTTCCTACCATTTTTTTTTACTTTTTTTCAGTTTCACCACTGAATGGTTATGGCCTAAAATTAATGACCTCAACTCGGATTTCCTCTTGCAATTTAGAATGTACTAAAGACCTCTATGTAGGAAAGTGCTAGACTAAATTACTGTAACGAAGATATTCATATAATATAAAAAAAAAACTATAAAGACCAACAGTTAAAAGAAAAACATTCAATACAAACAACTCACTCACGAAATATGTTTTAGTCTCTCAACACCTGGCAATATTAGGCAACAAATCTGATTCCTGCATTACCAACTACGTCATATTCTCCAACAACACAAAATACGCGATAGAAAGATGACGAAAACATTGAGAGTAAATCACAGGTCTGACAAACAATGTAATTTTACCTACTGCTATTAGCTTGCATACCATTTTACATTTATGTGAATCGTGTGATATTTTAGAAGGATCGTGGAAGAGAGAGAGAGAGAGAGAGAGAGAGAGAGAGAGAGAGAGAGAGAGAGAGAGAGAGAGAGAGAGAGAGAATAATGTAGTAAATAAAAATCATACATATATATAATGAAAAAAAATTGTTTTTATTAAAGTAAAGATATTTGAGTTACCAAAACAATTAAAAAATTAAAAATTCTGATGAAAACATGCTCACAAGAATTTGTAGCTGAATAAAAGGAAAAATTCTAAGCATTTTATTTATCAACCTTATAGCTTAACGTTGCTGACAAATTTATTAACTTTTTGTCGTATTACGGTAAACGTTTTCTGTGTATGAAAAAATACCTAACTTTTTTAAAACTGCATTTACTAAAATCTTTCCCTTTAACAGGTAAATTAAAAATCACCAATCTAATGTATTTGCGGCAGTGCAGGCGATTACGCAGAAGTATAAACGTCAACATGATGAATTGTAAAACGCCATAAAGATATAGTTTTTACTTAATATATATATTTTCCTAATACTGGGAGCCACGACTTGAACATAAAACTTTACAGGGAAGAACTAAATATATTTCCTCTTCACTAAATAATAATAAATAATAATATTTTATTGAATCTGACTGCAGCTACAATGCTATTCAGTTTAAAAATTTAAACTGAATGGCATCGTAGCAGGAATCAGATTCAATATAGTATGTTAAAATGAAAGGTTACTACCGAAATAATAATAATAATAATAATAATAATAATAATAATAATAATAATAATATGACGATATACTACCTTTACAGTAGTAAAAATGCTATATACTGTATATTTTTTTAACTTTGTAACGAAGTTCCACAGCGTTATAATCTTGCCATGCCATTTTATTTAGTAAAAAATAATCACCAATACCCTTGCAAAATGTTGCAAAGATCCGAATAGCGCATTAAAATATCTCTGTTCACGGCACTAGAATATTTATGCAACTTTAGTCATTACGCGGCAGAGAGAGAGAGAGAGAGAGAGAGAGAGAGAGAGAGAGAGAGAGAGAGAGAGAGAGAGAGAGAGAGAGAGAGAGAGAGAGTCAGTCGCTTAAATTCAACTATCCGCTTCTGCCGTTCATGACCAACGTTACTTTAAAAAGTCAATCTCTCCCTCCCTCCCCTTCTCTCTCTCTCTCTCTCTGCAAGTCCTCAACGCTCTAGGAAATAATATTCATACAAGCAAGACACTCCTCTACAACCAATAAACGACTCGAAATGTATTTATGAGCGTCGAGTACATTTTAAATTTAAAATACACAAATACACGCCAGAAACCAACCGTCGACAAGCTACACAGAACGTACATATCAATGGCGCCTGCAACCAACCTTCCCCATTCACAATGCAATCGTGTTTACATTACGCAAAGCAAGTTAAAATCAAATGTGTCTATTCTGATTTCCTTTTAAATTTTACTTCGACTATTTGCGACGGTATTGTTGGTTTCTTGTTGCTGTGCGTAGGAACTGCGCGTATTTCTCTCGTCACGGTCAAAAGCGGAATGTGTTTATCAATGGTGCTTCGTTTGTAAGATTGTCAGTGACTGTTTGTTTCATTTGCAGATTATCAGTGTTGTTTCATTTGTTGATTATCAATGTTGTTTCAATGATATATCAATGTAGTTTCATTTGTAGTTTGTCAATGTTGTTTCATTTGTAGTTTACCAATGTTGTTTCATTTGTAGATTATCCCTGTAGTTTCATAAGTATATTATCAACGTATTTCATTTGTAGGTTACCAATGTTGTTTCACTGTTATATTATCAATGACTGTTGTTTCATTTGTAGATTATCAATGCTGTTTCTTTACTGTAGGATATTATCAATGTGGTTTCCTATGTAGATTACCAATGCTGTTTCATTGTTATATTATCAATGACTGTTGTTTCATTTGTGGGGAGATGTGTTAAACATATGCGTTGTACTGGCAAATTTATATATCGTCAAATAACTAAAACGTATTGGTTTTGTTATGACGCGTGAAAAACTTTATGCAGCAAAAATACATAAATTCATATTTTGTATACGAAAACTTGAGAGAGAGAGAGAGAGAGAGAGAGAGAGAGAGAGAGAGAGAGAGAGAGAGAGAGAGAGAGAGAGGAAAAACATTCACTTTTTGACTGGTCATACCACAATAAAACATATAATATACAGACAACTATAATTGTGGTATAAATTACAACAGACAGAAAAGAGAGAGACAAATATAATTTTTGAATGGTCATACCACAATAAAACATGTAATGAACGTTATACAGTATAAATTGTAAATCATACTTTCAAGAGAGAGAGAGAGAGATAATATGGGAAAAAGTATTGAATGTCATCCCACAATATAACATATGGAATATAAAGTCAACTGCAGTATAAACACAGTATAAATCATACTCAAATCAGAGAGAGAGAGAGAGAGAGAGAGAGAGAGAGAGAGAGAGAGAGAGAGAGAGAGAGAGAGAGAGAGAGAGAACCGGCCAGCCAGCCCCACTTTCCAAAGGCGACATTATCTTTATTTGGAAACGAAGTTATCAACACTTAAGATATTTTCTTTGTTACAGCGTGCCTGTTATCCACGTGCCCTTATCAAAAACCATTCATGGTTAAGTAAATGTTTTCCTGATAAAACTGTTATCTAATACCTACACAAGTACTGTACTTTTTTAATATAAAACTGCCTGGCCTTCAATTTTCTAATGACGATACAGGTAAAGGAATATATATGAACTTGCCTTCGTCAACACACCATGAACAGTTATTGCTATAAGTTAATGCTTCATGACTGAAGATTAAAATACTTCAAAACGTTACTTTAATAATATTAGGTCAAGAATTGTTTAACTTGCAGTTTTCTACTTGTGATAAAGATAAAGGAATATATGAATTTACCTTTGTCTAAGCTGCACGAAAGGATAATCCTACAGGACTAGTTTAAAACTTTTATAATATAACTTTGATGAATTACGATGTTTCTGGCATGGAAAACTGTTTAGAGCACTATATATCTACATGATATTTCTCTATTAGACTTAAAATGTTATCTTCAGATAAATTCAAAGAGGGTTCATAAATAGATATAGGGAATGACAGAGTATTATCAAGATTTTCACCCTTATTTATCCAGTCATCCTTTTTTTGTAATAAGATTTGCTAGAGAACAAATATGCAAAGTATAAACTGGAGAAAACTCCCTACCTAACCTAACCTTCATTTATGTCCAATTTTTTTAAAACAAAACTCCAGCAAAAAAATTTGCATAAAAGAAAAAAAATTTGCACCGATAAACTGTAGAAAACTCCCTACCTAACCTGACCTAACTTCATTTCTGTCCAACAAACTTAAACAAAACTCCAGCATATCAATTTCTAACTAAATATCTAATATACAGTATCAAACAAAAATATATTTAGGTACTCACCACATAAAGCTGTATATCTCTGAGACTGGTAAGCTGCCTGTTGTACTATTCTTAAGGGCTAGAGCAATGAGACAGGAGTACGAGTAGGCCGGTTTTGGGAAAACCTTTTCTTCTGGGCGGAGATCTTTACGGGGCTTGCCGGTGCTCTTATACCTGACGGAGGAATTGTACACAGAGGTCTCAGAATTGCAGAATCTAATGTTTACAAGTGACAGACATTCAGACAATTGAAAACCAATGAACTTTTGTGAATCAGTGTAACCTGACCAGACCCCAGGTACAACCCAAGGCAATTTCGAAAGCCCCTTCCTCACCTGTTGTTAATAATGTTATGACTGGTGGTTGTGCGAGCAGTTATGACTGGGGTTGTGGGCGTATTGGGGGTGGATGAGGACAGGCTCATCTGCACAGACGGCTTCTGCGATGCTTGCACAACCAACTGCGAGGCCGTTGTTAAGGTGGGCTTAGCTGCGACAGTTGTGAGGGCTGCTGTCTGGGAAACGGGCTGCGAAGACACGAGGGGGCTCTGCTGCTTGATGGCTTGCCCAATGGTTGTCTGAGGTCTCATGACAGTGACCTGAGTGGTAACAGTGGCACCATTGGAGGGCTGTGACTGAGGACTCTGGAGAGAATGAAGAGAAAAGATTATTCAATTTAATGTAAAATAAAAAGAAATGCATAACAAGTCCTAGTCAATGCAATCTGTGATTTTATATATATATATATATATATATATATATATATATATATATATATATATAAACCCCCCATATTCGCGTTCTCCCAATTCATGGATTTCTCTGTGGAACGTATCTACCCGCTATTCGTGGAAAATTCGTCCATTCGAGGTATTTTTCACTGACAAATATTCACTAATTACTGTATTTTCATATCATTTTCATGACTAAATGCACTTTTTGTGATAAAACTATTAAAATACTCAGGTATAAACATTTTGGGAGGGTTTTTCTCGTGTTTAAATTATCAAAATAGGTAGTTCTAAGTGTTTTTAGAGGGGTTTTAAGTATTCGCGGATTTTAGCTATTTGCAGGGGGGTGCGGTACGCATCCCCCGCGAATACGGGGGTTTACTGTGTGTGTGTATATATATATATTATTAGAGTGCCTAGTTTAAAAACAACTCACCTGGACAGTTGTTGTGGTAACTGACTGCTGGGGCTCAGTCTTGATGAGGAGAGTGGGTTTGGTTAAGGTACTTGTTGTGGCCGAACTTGTTACGACTTCTTCCTTGACTACTGTAGAAGGCAGCGTAGTTGGCAGTACAGCTGAGGGGTTGACCATTATACCATTTTCTAAATCTATGTTGTAATTGCTCATTGACGACATGTTCATCCACGAGTTGACGGCATTCAACTCATCGGCCGTGTGGTCGTCCACCGTGTCCATGTCCTCCAGCTTCTCTAAAGGGTCGAACAGGGGCTCGAAGCTCTTCAAGTCTAGCTCGGCCTCCAGGGACGACATACCCGATAAATCTAAGGAGTTGAGATCAGATGAGGTGATCATGGTGTCCATACCTTCATTAAAATCAATCCCACACTTGATGTCGCAGTCTATCATTTCCTGCAGGGTGAGACCTGGCTCCGTACTGGGTAAGTAGAGGTCCATGGTGAATGTATGATGTAGGAGGATGAGGAGAAAGAGGAGAGAGAGAAGGATGATGAGTGTGGTGATGTGATGGAGGTGTGGGATGGAGAGAGGAGACTTGACCGTCTACCTGAAAGGAAGATGGAGACAAATATTTCAGTATACGTGTGTAGACAAATACAAACTTTAGAATTTCACACACCAATTTTCTTATTAACTACCAGTACACAGAAAATTACTACATTCAACAATCCACAGATATGACAGAGATGCCATAATCTGGTCACATCAGAAACCACAACCTCGGAATTGTTTCCAGACCATAAAATACATCAACTTATGGCCTTTTGCGATATCTTTTTGTATTTCTTCAAAATTTTCACAAAGACCAGTACAGTACTGCATCAAAACCATAATTAATATATCCCCAAATTAAAAGGATTCACTCACGTTATAAATATTTATACTGCCACTCATACATAATTTTACATACCCAACAACCACAAATCTAGCACAGATCTGGATTTAAAACATGACAGACGACTCTTGACAGATGGTACAAATGAAAAACAATCAATTAAACAGCTTTTCTCTATTCAGTGCATTCACAATTTGCTTTTATATATGTAAAAAAGTCAGATTATTTTCTTTAGAATGAAATGGCACAAATGCATCTAACTTATTCAAGAAGCAATAATCTCTTCAACCATGAGGCCAAATTACAGAGTAATAAAAGTGCTCGATAGCATAATTCATACGTCTTCCCCACCATAAGAAAACATTCAAATATATAAACTCTACGGATTAAAGTTAAAGCATACAAAAGTCCGCATTTGCATACTATAATCAAATGCAAAATGGAGCGAACCTTTCTCTGTAATTGACCAGCGATTTACCACAAATTATATAGAGCAAAATCACATGACCAGCCCCTCCCACTCTTGAACAGTGCATGCAATATATAGCTCTACAAACGTATCACAAACACGGCACAGCATTCAAGTACCACTGTAATTCACCATTTGGGGGAAAATTTGAATTATATTTTAGAGGAAAGTAACTTAAAACAAATTCCTATGGCTATATTTCTCAAAATGCTGTAAGCGCAATCCATGACTGAAAAGTACTCAAAATTCTCACACTTCTGGGGGGGTAAACATTGAATCTTCATCTCCCACTTAATGAAGCCTGTATCTTTACCATTTGTGATTTTTTTTAGCAAACCTCATGTTCTAATACTATTAAGAATGCAGTTTAAAATATATATACCAATGAAAACTTTGACTAACATCATAATAAAGACAACTCAGACACATAAAATATATAACTGTAGCTCAGAATGTCCACAAGTACCCAGTGCACTCCAGCTATGAATAACCAGAATTCCCACATTTGCATTCTAATGCAAACGCTATTCAACAACTCAAGAGGAAACCCAAAATCAGATTCCCGGGACAGAAGTTTACAAATGCAACCTTTCCGTGAATGGACAATAGATCATATCTGATGCTACTGAGCAAGAAGTACCTGACGGTCACTGGATGTTTAAGAATGGAAAACCTGTTTGAGATCACATTGTGCTTCTGATGAGATGGTTGTACAGTATTTATAAGCTGTCTCAACAGAAAATGGTCTAACATTAAAATTGCAACTATTTTTTGTGTTTTTTTGCTCCTAAACTGAGCCTCCTAACATTAAACATGTGCTTTAACATTAAAAGTCTTGATTTTTTTTTGTTTTGCCCCCAAAACTGGTGTACACTAACACTGAATATAGTTTAAACAAAGTTAATTAAGAGATGTTGACTCTACAGCAGCTACTTACACAACCCCTTTGAAAGAATCTTTGTTTATTGTAAAAAAACTTCCCATGCAGCAACAAAACTCAAGATGTCTTTTAACTCTTTATTCAAAGGAAAAAGGCTCAAAATGAATGAAAATAACAGAATCTGCCATAGATTAAGCCCAACTATCAAAACTTTCATTCAATTTACCCTGACAAAAGTAAGACTGCAAGAACACAAAGTGGAAATACCAACAGACACCCAAGATAATGGCACTTGTAATCAGTACACAGTTAAAAGGTTGTATGGCAAAGTACCCCTTGCAAATACCTTTCATTCCTCATACAATCTATATCTCTAACCGCAGCAAAGACCACGTGGAAAAGGCCGTAGCCCTACAAAGACAAAAATCAATAAGGGCGAGGAGAGGAGCCATTAATATTTAAACTTCCACTAACACCCGAAAGGTTGCTGTCCATTTGTGGGGTAATCTGGTATAAATGGTCCCAAAAATGATTCAGAATGACTTAAAAATTGTGAAACAGTACAGGATGGAATGAAATACTTTAAAATACGGTACGCATAGGCTACACTGTGTACAATACTCTCACTCGAAACACACTGTAACACTTATACTTTGCCATCTTCGAATTAATACATTTTTGAATAAGCTTTTTATGGCAAGCCTTTGAATCTAGGTGAGAAATAACAGCAGAATTTTCCTGCCATGGTAATCTTTCATACTCACACAAGACATTAAGACTAACGGTTACACATCGACCACTTATGCCACAGGATGTATAGGCTTCTTAATTCATTTCTCATCAGGATTCCAATACTTACATACCTGAACAAATAACTACATTTGAATGCATTATACAGAATAAATCAAATCCCTCATGCACACACACATACACAGTACCATAAACTGAAGCAGCTTAACGTACTGCTGTACCACAAAACGTAACACACGTACGGTTTATCAGCCTGAATTACATTTTACTACTGTAGTACAGTCTTCACTTGTTATGCACAGATAATACTGTATTAGTTAATATCTCTATTCCTGGCACTAAAAAAAAATATATATATTTTACCTAATTAAAATTATTTCCATTTCTCAAACTGTCAAATAGCATTCACATACAGTAATTCACTGAAAGCTCATTGAACTTAGCATTACCACTGCATTTACTGTCTACAAGTTGGACTTCAGTCCAAAATACTACTATATAACTTGCTTACGTTTTAAAGTAATCACAACAACAACACTGAATCTTCACAGTGTACTATGAAAATCACTATTTTCAAAATAGTATGATAGTTAAAAATCAAGCATGGATTGAAATTGTGCTAATTTCCTTTCATATACAAAAATTCATAATTTCTATGCTTGTCTTTTATACAATAATGTATATTAAGCGACTTTCCTATCTAAAATAATGTATTTTTGATGACTTTGCTCCCTAACCCAACAATCAAAACTAATCAAAAACTATTTACTTTAATACTCTAGTAAACTCAAATTATAAACTTAAGGTAGAATACTTTGAATATATTTTAGTGAAGAAATTGACCACAAAAGTTTAAATAAACTGCTATAGTGCTGTACATTCCCTATATATTGTGAGAGGCAAAGTTGTATATGTCTGTTAACACAAATCTTTGCAAATGGCCCACACTACAGAACCTAATAAATTCAATTTAAAATGAAATTTATAACTTTAATTCTGAAACGGATGAATACGGAACACAAACACAAAAATTTCAAACACTCAAAAACACACACACAATCATTATCAACATCAAAGACCCTACATTTTAAAAACCTTTTCTTTTAATCCACTGAAATTATAATCAAAACCTTCCCAAACCAATGTCTATGACAGTTAATTACTTACAATAATTCTGCGGCAGATTTAAATCTATTTTTCTTCCTTACATTTTCTATTGAAGTTCAAGATAAGTCACAATTTGTGATAAAACTTTGTTTCTGAAAGTAACAATTGTTTCAACGTTCAAAATACCTTCAAACAAAGCAATGAATGTGTATATTCCTATATCAAAATTAGCAGTTATGTTAAGAAATGTGTATTTTTCCTTTCCCAGTCATAAAGACATACAAATTAAACTGACTCAGGCTAACCTAACAAAATGCATACACTACTAGAATGTGTTGCACTTTTCGTAAACACTTAAATACAATAAGTTGTATACACACTACTGGTAAACTTCAAAAACACACAAAAAACCACAATTTTCAATTCTCTTAACTGAATTCACTGTTACGAACTTCCCAATCTAATTACACCCGTCAAACAGAATTTTATTCATGGCTAAAAGAAATATTGATTGCCATTGGAGGGTGATGGGAGGAGGGGGAGAGGAGGAAATGTTAGGCCTATAAATAACCGGCAAATAGGCCTACAGCGAAACTCATCACAACCAAAGGTTTACATTTTGTTTCCTGTTACGGCAATCTCGAAAGAATTCGTAATAAAAAGAAAAAAATCACTATAGTGACGTCACTATAGTTTTGGAAGAAATGTTATATTTATGAAAGAATTGACGTGACGAATCACTGTACAAGTTCAATTCAAATTCGTCCACTGACAATTTTGAAAAATGTTGACACGAACGATTTTCTGAGCGGAAGACTTGTAGGCCTATGGTGATTTAAGATCCTATAGCGAAATACATTATACAAGTTTGAGATCATATAACGAAATACACTGCGTTCTTAAACACATAAAACCGTATATTTATTAAAATTACTGTATATTTAGTATAATTAATTTGTTATAAATGGCCTCCTGAAACTGAAATTTGCTAAAACAGTACTCAAATCATTATTTATGACGACTTTTACGTTATTTCCCGCAACAAACGCACTTAAAACGTACAAATCACTCGACGGCACAAATCAGCTCTGTTCGGTTCTCACAAGACGAGATAAATAACTAAATAACAAACCAACCGACCCGACATATGTATTTCCCGCCCCTCCTCCCAAAATACACACGACGAGAGAGAGAGAGAGAGAGAGAGAGAGAGAGAGAGAGAGAGAGAGAGAGAGGCACAACACACTCACTCACGCACCTTCGGACGATAATAATGATCTCGACTTTGCTTTTCCATAGAAAAAGAACAACTAAATATGGCCTCCGTCTGTGTCTGTCAGTCTGTTGCTCCGGCGGGATTTAAATGTCCACTGATGAAAGATCGTCCCTCCCGCTCTCTCTCTCTCTCTCACTCACCCACTCTCTCTCTCTCTTTCTCTCCCCCATTTTCCCGCCTTAATCCACACTGACAGTTCTCCTCCTCCGTGCGGCCTCCCCCCACCCCCTCCACGTCTCTCCTTCTCCTCCTCCTTCGACGGACAACAACATATACGCAAATTACGCACGACTCGTCCGCCGGCGGATATCGCTCGACTCCAAGGGCTTCTTCGCAAAAGGGCGAAGGCACGAAACATCATCCTCCGCCGGTCGTGAATCTCTCTCTCTCTCTCCCTCTCTCTCGCACGGGGCGTCCGTTCCGTCGTGTGCCGCCTCGTCGGGGAAATTTAAAATTTAAATCCCTCTCCTCACGCCCCCGGAGAGAGAGAAAGAGAGAGAGGGAGAGAAAGATTTCCTTCGGCGGGAGAGTAACAGAGAGGGACATCACCTTCTTCTCCTTCGCCGGTAAAGCAGCGGATCGTCCATCGCGGATCGTGCGTGCGACGGCGCCCCCCGAAAACGGGAGGAGAAACGATATCGGCGGACGAGACCGACCGACGACGTCGGGAGAGAGGCGAGGATTTCTTCGGCGGGGATTTTCGCGGATTTACCTGAAAGTACGCGAAAACAGCGCCCGATGGGACGCCCTCGGGGTCGGCCATGCTTACCTCGACGTCTTCCTCATCGAATTAATCCGTGCACAGGCGATGATCCCGCTCAAAATCGACAAATAAATCCACCGACACACGACACTCGGCTCTCGGAAAACATCGGAGGATTCTCGCACACACTCAGTCGTACGTTATGACAAAGGCAGACCACCATTTTGAAATCTCGCCCGCTGATTGGCCGGGCGCGGTCACGTGACCGGGGGCGACGGTGCCACGTCTTCCACTGTATACAGTTGCCATGGCAACGCTCTGATATAGTCTTCGGGGGTAGGATGCTGATTTCTGTTATATGACGATGTGACGTCTTTGTTTTCCGCTTTTATTCAATGAGGGAAATCGCCAAATGGAGGAACGGGCAAGGTGGCACCTGCCCGGGGGCATTTAATTCTTTAATTCGAAGGGGAAACGGAGGATTTCGCCCGTCTAATGGAAGTTCTCATTGTTTCGACAAAGGGAAGGCTTTCCGACGAATAAGTCTGACAAAAGAATTTCCGATCGACACATCGAAAAAACCTAACTCTGAAATGATGACGTTTAGTTTCCCACGTTCGCGAAGGGTTAAATAAGATGAATATAAACTAACCCAACAGGATAGACAGAGAGAAATGAGTCATATTACAACGTATAACTAATGCTTCATTATAACGAGCAAGATGAATTACTTATCAACGGAAATACTGGAATTCTACTTCGTAACACGATACACCTCACGTTTATGTCATCCGTTACATTGTTATGTTCTTTCCTGAATAAGAATCGTTACGAGTGTTACGTATCAATCGACTTGACATCACAAAAGGTCTTCTTTTAGACCTATCAGTCAACGGTCTCCTAACAGAATACATTACATTCAGCCTTGCCTGAGAATTTCAGGAACTCGATACAGTAATTCATTCGTGTGGGAACAGAGTCGTGTCTCTTCAGGGGGGTATTATAAGGAAATGCAAGAAATTTCGATATTTTACGAAACAGAAGGGGGCCAGTCGAGTGAAAATTTTGCGTGCGCGATTCCACCGTTCCTATACAGCCTGTCGGGGGAGGGCAAAGAGCCTTTGTCTGTCTGTCAATTATCTGTCAAAGCAGGATGTAGGTGAAGTCCTTAGCGTAAGGAACAAAAAGTTCCTGGCATACAACCACACGTGTGCCATGTGACAATGTTTTGATAGCACGTTCTGCCTCGCGCGCCACGTGCACACTTGGCAGCGCCGCACTCCGCCCGCCCTCTGATTGGCCGACCGGCAAACGTGACATTGAGGCAGAGTTTAAATGTCTGTCCCTCGCCTGCCTCTGGAGAACCACTATCCTGCCAGTAAAAAAATACCATTTGTGATTTCGATTTGCCGTCCAATGAATTAGACTCGGCCTGAATTAAGGATTTCAGCACGTCGCTCGACGATTCGGCCACAAGGAGCCGTCAAATGCAAGCGCCCTTATTCCGCGGAATAAGGAATGAGACCGAAAGTATCCAAAGCCTCGCCGTCCAATGAAGTCGCTTCCCGCTCGCGCCCTTTCAAATATGGCGATCGTGTCCTGGGATAATTTCGCAGGCCGTGGGGGTTTATTTTTGCTTCTCGTTCACGAGGCTTCCAACCTAGGCCAGAAATTCTCTTAAAAAATTATATTAGAGGAGCGGGGGTCATCGCGAGGCTGCCGTTTTATAAATACGGTAAAAATAGCATCTGCAGCGGGTAGAATGGACTGGGCGAGTCCACTCTCCGACGGGGGAGTGAGGATGAGTAAAAGTTGTAGTAACGGTCGTCACGGGGCGGTCTTTTTAAAACCGAGGGAGGAGGAAGGAGGGAAAAATGTTTTTTAAAGATCTCAACCGCCTTTTTGGAGGAGGAGGAGGAGGAATAGGAGGTAAAGATCTTCCTTGACCCCTTGTCTCCAAGTGCCTGTGGTGTAGCCTTCCTTAAGTCGTTTACACTTAACGACTCCTTCTCCTCCTTCATCTGATTCTTCTTCTTCTTCTTCTTCTTCATCTGCTCATTCTTCTTCTTCCATAGATTTCAGACCGACCGTTTTTTCGGGGGAGGGGGAAGGGCACGTTGGTGACGTTGGTCTAAATTCTTTGTTCGGCTGCCCTAGATCGATAATTGAGTGCGAGGTTGATCAATATATTCCCTCAAAAGGGAGGGAGGAAATACGGTAGGGAGTGAGAGAGGGAGAGGGAGAGAAAGATATATAAGGGTGGGAATGAAAACTAGATCGATAAACACAACCATGTGAGATATGTGATGACGTATCTTGTGAGTCATGGATAACATACTATACTATGGTCATGTATAAACACTCACTCTCACACACACACACACACACACAAAGCATTTGAGATCTTCATTCATCGTTTATGCATACGTGCATTCATTCATATATTTTTCCCTTTAACCATCTTTTACCATATTTCTCTTCCTCTCTTTTTCTCTTTCTCTCTCTCCGCTCCAACAGAAGCAAGAGTTTTAGGCGGGAAAAAAGAGAAAGTTACGGTGAAAACTAGGCTAAGAATTTATCAGTTATCTTGTAGGCCTATACCCCTACCACGGTCTAGAAGGACTACTAACGAATTTTTGATGATTCAGCAACTTCAGATGTACACGTGTGTATAGATTAGGTGTACACACGTGTGTATACACTATAATACATTTGTACTGAAATACAATCTATCTGAAACTAATATAATGAGATTTAACGAAAAAGCACCAGTATGAGTCTATGAGAATAAAACAAAGTTATCTGAATTATGTTCGATTGAGAAAATAAAATCGACGATAATTATACTTTCATTTTGGTTGTATTCAGTTCTCGAGAAAGTAAGATTTAAATGGCGATACTTATAAATATTTTCAAGCAATAATTTCTCATTTCCAACTTAGTCCTTCGTCCGTTAAGTGAATTGTTAGAAATTTTATCAACAGAGATTCACGAAAGAAACGCTCATGTGAATATGTACAGCATGAATTATTTTCTCATACTATTTATACGCAACTTTTTTTCTCTCTCTCCAACACCCTTCCATTCCTGTGTGACGTCACGTTACAATCGATCCAAAATAATGCCGTTAGTGTTACGGGCTCTTGCTGTTATATCGATTGGTTATGTGTCATTCTGGTTTATGAGATCGAAATTGGTCTCTCTCTCTCTCTCTCTCTCTCTCTCTCTCTCTCTCTCCCAGTCATCACTTCTATTAAAACGTATAATTTGTATAATTAAAATATACATTGCATCAATATTTTCATTGTACTTAGTCCTTACAGATATGGGATTTGAGAGAGAGAGAGAGAGAATGATAGTGTACAGTAGATTGAGCTGGCCGTATGCCAACACGAGCTCTTGCACAGAGCAGCCCGTACGAGAGAGAAAGAGAAAGAGAGAGAGAGATCATTACTTTATTGCGGAGCAACGCAAGATACATTGACTAGCAACAAGGCAACATTGTCACGCTGTTCTGAATGTGCTCCGTTTTCTCTGCGGCAATTTTGTGGAATATAATTCTTGACTGGCGTTTATTTATTTACACATTTATTTATTTATATCTGTGAATCTTTTTACTTACTTTATATCTTATATATTATTGCTTTTTAATCATGGTGCCAGTAAAACTTGCTTTGCAATTTACGCAGGAGTGTTTGGACGTACATAGGCCTAACACAGAAAACGAACACAGCACTAAAAGTGCAAATGTAGCATTATTCGCCTTACATTAAATGTGTAAATATCAACTAACTCTTTAAATTAAACGCACTTCACTCACAGGTGCATCATTAACGCCGTAAATAGGAAAACTTTCCATACAAGACCGCAAACTATCGATTCTTCATACCATAGAACACACGAAAATGGCGAATCGATTTCAGAACCAGTGTTGGCAGAAGCTACGGTGGTTTTAGCGTATTCCAGGTGTGGAATTTATGGATTCCACCTGAATATTTGATGGCTCAACTCAGGTAGAAGGCAAGAGTTCCTTCGGAATCGACTGCACGATAAATATTTGAATGAAAGCAAGTGTGAGCACCAAGGAATTGCAGAGAATAGAATTGTTACACTGAAAGCTTCGTGGGTTGTGCTTGCACAGTGATGAGTTTTCAAATAGACTCGGAATGTAAATATGGAAAGTTTAAAATGTTAAATTCTGTCATAATACTGTATGCGTTAACGGATGTTAACTTTTCTAGCAAACATAATATACAAAGACCTATGCGGGAATAAACAAAATAGTTTAAAGATAAAAACCCAATTCATTAGACCTACCAAACATGCCAACGTTCAAACCAACTTGCAACCTTACTTCCATCTACAAACAACGATGTCTAACAAAACCAAATCCCATTTTAGTGGCGTAATTACGCACGAACAGTTCGCAAAACTGACCAGGAACCTTAGATAACCCCTGACACGCAACCCGAGCTCATTTGTTCACAAGGTCAGGTCAAAAGAAAAAAGTCGAGCTTTAGACCTAACCCCTGAAAATTGCTACGAAATCAGGATCTGATCTGAAAATGCTTTACGTAAATCTCTACAACACTTTTATTTCTTTGTGATATCCTTTTTCAAATCACTGCCACGTATTCGTTATAGCTGCTGAGTTACGCAAACGGTCATACGAAGCGAATTTGCGGTATGTGCGGTCGGTATTAGGATGAAATGTCTACGTTCTGTGTTTTGAACCTGATTTATCTGGGTTAAGAATTCTACCGCAAAATGGCGCCAAACCTGTTTTTTTTCAATTAATACATAACAAATGTCATTACACTGTAGATTTTACTATATACTAACAAAAATTAAGTATTCTAATACTGCAATATTCAATTTCTGATGCTAGTTAATGGGTGCAATTTATAATTCTGAAATATGATCGTCCATAAAGAATCTTACCAAAACTAACAAAAATATTAGAAATAAACTGATTTGCATATATTCTCACGAGAATATCTTCCTCACTTCACTCGACTAACAGCCAAGAACATAATGAACTTTTTGGAGAGAGAGAGAGAGAGAGAGAGAGAGAGAGAGAGAGAGAGAGAGAGGAGGAGGGGGTTATCTACATAAAACCACATGCTTTACATCATACGCTGTCATTTAGATATGAACAGTCAGCGAACCTGGCAAAACACACTGACAGGGGACCAATCACGGTAGTAACAGAGAAGAGAGAGAGAGAGAGAGAGAGAGAGAGAGAGAGAGAGAAAGAGAGAGAGAGAGAGAGAGAGAGAGAGCGAGAGAGAGAGAATTGTTGTAAAATATAACCCACGTGACATGAACTTGCAGTGCACAAAGTTCTGGTAATTCAGAGAGAGAGAGAGTTATTTTAGTAAGATTTAACCCACGTGGTACTAACTAACAATGAACAATGTTCTAGTAATTCAAGGTATCCTCCGAGAGAGAGAGAAAGAGAGACCTACCAATTACAGGAAATGTTTGTGACATCAAGGAAGTACTAAGATTAAGAGTCATCAAACTTATGACATTTCCTGTAAAAACTTAAAATAACTAATTTAATTCACACTGACCCTTAAAAAGCGTGGTTTCAGTAACCAAAAAATGTTTCCCAAGTAAATTCCTAATAAAAATATCAGAGCTATAACATTAACCATGAGTTTTTCCACACTAAAACATGGCCTTGCAGCGTTCAATAAACCCTGTCAAGGCCATTACGAGTGTTGGAAAAAAGTGAGAGAGAAAAAGTTACAGTGATATCCACGCACGCAACAAGATAGCTGTGTTCTTTAGTAAATGGAAAAAGGGGAATTACAATTCAATGTATTAACTGTGGCCACATCATGAGCACTTTTGTAGTCTAAAAAAAATTGTACAAATTGTCCAGAAAGTTACAAGATGTGATTCATGTGATTTGGGACGAGGTACATCCAAAATTGGCGGGAATTTTTCCAGGGTATATTCATTTTCGATGGCAAGCTGCTTGACTAGGTCTATAATCTCGTGACAAAACGAAGCAATTTCTATCAAAGCCTGACCTCGTTACTTAGGGTGCTTTGCAGCGTGTCTTCGGCCCCTGGCTGCAACCTCTTTCATTCCTTTACTGTATCTCCGTTCATATTCTCTTTCTTCCATCTTACTGTCCACCCTTCCTAACGATTGATTCAAAGTGCAACTGCGAGGTTTTCTTCCGTTGCACCTTTCAAACTTTTTTTTTCACTGGCAATTTCCGTTTCAGCGGTGAATGGCTTTAGTTGGCCCAGTGCTTGGCATTTATGCCTAAAACCTGTAAATCAATCAATATGGAATTTTAAAGAAATAGGTGAAACCATTCGCAGCTTAGCCGAGAAACTGAAACTCCTCTCTTCTATGATATGATATATGGAGAAGGTATATAGTCCCCTCTTCACCATAAAGGATGACCTCATTTTCTAGAATGATGATTTTACTGTGCCTTTTAAAATCCGCAACCGAGCGATTGGGAAACTCGCCCTTAGATCGGCGCGCCCCAGAGACGGTTATTCCCAATAAATTCGCCCTATTTCATACCACGGAATTATTTACATTTGGGCGCCGGTATACAAGTGTGAAAATGCCATAAGGTAACCGTCCCCTGGCAACCGGCGGGGAAGAAGTGTCCTTACGCCCGTCGAAATTAGAGGCGGAAATGCCTTGTACGCAGCCGTTAATACGCACGCAGACTAAACTAATCCTTAAGCCAAGGGCGTACAGAGGTGCGCCCACTGCTAGAAAAACGTCCCTCGGCCACATCCTTGTAACCCAAGGGCAGTTTTCCTGGGAGGTGTCGTAGGGATACAAAGTGTTACCACCACGGCCTATTGTTACCTCTTCAATATATTTACAATGCCCCGCGGACGCCGCTCGAACGCTGTTGTAACACATTTATTATGGACTGCATAAACAGTAACGCCGTTCCAAAATCTATATAAATCAAAAAGCCCCTTAATAAAAACGGCTAGATTAAATCAATTGCCATAATCGTGTATGGTATCGTGAAAGGCACAGTCGAATGGTGGAAGAGAGAGAGAGAGAGAGAAAAAAAAATCACGAGGCAGACAGACTGAAGGTTGGTTGGGAACTCGGGTTGTGGTTAAATTCTCTCTCTCTCTCTCTCTCTCTAACCTCTGAGTCTTGTTGTTTTTTATTTGAAGTTAAAACATAAAACTGTATAAACTGCAGTATAAAAAACTAAAGTTCTTTTGTATTAGACTCATACTGGCCTATCGTGCAGATTGTACTAAAAAAAAGCTTTAAATCAATAGGCATGCTTAATACGGAAAGACTCATGAATATAACAGATTCCACCACCGAGGAACAAAGACTGAAAAGGTACAACCCTGTCTACAACCTACAACAGATTTCGCCATACCAGCTCTGGCCAGCTCGCAGCAGCCGAGCCGTTAAGACTTAAAAACGAACCGTCTCTTTTTTTTTCTATCGGTCCCTCAGGGTCTAAGACCTTTTTAACTTACTAACAAACGGTCGAGGACGGTTCAAAAAATGGAAGATATAGGTATTAGGGGTTTATAACTGAAGAGTTATAAAGGAATTCTGCGAAATATTTAACAAGACGAGGAGCAAGGCAGACTTGTGGTACAATGCAAAGTTCGTTAACCAGACTTTCCTCCACCCTCCTCCTCCCGTCCCTAGCTGAGCGCTCAAGGACATTTTACGTAATCTACTATTACAACTCCTACGGTTTTTGCTTAACCGTCTTTACAATTATATATATAATGTGTATATATCCTCACATATACACCTAGACTATACGGTGTGAGAAAAATATACGATACTGCATCAACTTTAGGCCTATAATCGCAAAGACTAAAAGACGGATCAGAATGAAATAGAAGATATAAAATGTACAACTTGTAGGCCCATAATCTTGAAAAGAATTCTCTCTCTCTCTCTCTCTCTCTCTCTCTCTCTCTCTCTCTCTCTCTGTAAAAATCTAGCTTGCATGCTTCCGGTCATGGGACGATCGAAAGACTGTCTACAGTTTGAACCAAGACCTCATAAAGCAATGAGGGTAATAAAATGGCAGACATAATTACCCGCTCGGTCGTAAATTTTTTTTTTTCCTGAAATTTAATGTCTTCCATGATTGTGTGACTTGACAAACGGGAAGGGGGGGAGGGACTTTATATATTGCCTTTGTGCTTGATGTCTTAATATATTTAATGACTATTGATTGAAAAAAAGTAAACAATTTTATACAAAATATTATTCTGACTATCATGAAAACTCGAATAATTTTATTTGGCATTTCTGTACGAATTTAAAATCCTTCAGCTTCAATACGCGGACATAAATGTCATATCTAGGCCTTTTTTATAAGCCTACTACAATACAATAAAAGGGCAATCTGAGAAATTTTTATGGCTGCTCATTGGAACTTTACCAAAGCTTCCTCACTTCCAAGTTAAGAAGCATCACCTCCATTTCTGATGTTGACAACATTAAAATCAACATTCTCTCGCTTTTAAGACCTCCAAGTAGACGTAAAACACAAGTTGCACGTGACTTCATTCACACGCCTTGAGCAGAAAGACACTACGTGCAAGGCAAACGTTTGTTGCTGGAAGTCAAAGTGAAAACATTTTTAAGAGACGAATTCGTTTTTGTCATGTGGTTATATCAATAATCGCGTGAACACGATTCCATTCATGGGAGAACCCTGTGAGAATGCGTTGCATTGACGTTCATTGATGTACTGAGAGAGAGAGAGAGAGAGAATGTGCATTTAATATAAACACGGTTTTATATAACTTAGTTACATTAAAAATACATATAAAGTAAAAATAAATTTCATAGGTCTAAACCACAGAGAACTCGACAACTGAGTCTAGAGTTCATTCTTCTCGCCGGTTTAATCTTGAATGGAGGGCAACAGCCTACGCTTTTTAACCTTTAACCCGGAGCCTGTTTTTTTTACGCCATTTTTTCCGTTGGGTTCAGTCTTTTTTTTTTTTTTTTTTTTATAGTGATCTGTCTTCGCGATGGCGCAAAGGCCACCGAACTTCTTAAACGGAAAATGGTTACTTTTTAGGCTTATTAATCGCGCTTAGGCTGTTAAGTTTGCGAAATGGTTGATCAGTAAAAATTTGACTTTTAATGTAAAATTAATTGAAATGGCAAACATTTTTTCACTTATAATAATAACATTTTCGTAGGGAAGTAGAAAATTATCTTAAAATTATCTTAAATGAAAACAAATGACAGTACAGAACACCATGTGACCGATAGGCCTATAACAAAATATACTTTACCGTTGAAATATTTACAAATTTACAAACAATACTGCGCTGTAAACAGCCAGTATTGAAAAGTTTACAAATTTCTTAACAAGAACATTCAAAAAACTATGTTGGCCTCCATGTCAAAAATGATTGGTCTGCCTTAATACTTACCATCAAACTGTCACGAACTTCACGCCAAGACGCTAATCTATACAAAGCCACCAGGAATCTCTTTAAGTACAGTGAAATGCGCTCAGATGTTCGCCTGTACTGGACATGTTTCTACAAGTGTTTTATTGCCTTAATTGCTTTGTAAATCTTTTAAGAGCGTATTACCATGTCTACGATAAATTTCTTATTGTCTGAGAGATTATCCCCAGACACAAGGATACAAAATTAAATCTAGCTTTCTCTCCAAATTACAGGAATGTTTGTTAAGGCCAATTTATATGAGTTTTCTCAATTTTTGAGTTCTTTTAAACCTAATAGGTATATACCATTTAGTAGAGTTTTACGAAATTATATTCTTAAATTGATTCCTTACCACTACATTTCATTATAAAACTATATTGTATGCCACAAGACCTCAAAGCGCAAGTCTAGGAAATTTAAGTCACACTAGAAAGGGACTTTTTAGAAGTAGGTCACTCTATACAGAGTCAAGCTAGGTCAATGTCAGCCTAGATCAAAGTAACACAAAGAGTGACCCAATTTGTTGATTTGACCTTTAAAAACAAAGAGACTAGATTCAAGGTTAGTCTCGACCAAAGTAACACGCTGAGAGAGAGAGAGAGAGAGAGAGAGAGAGAGAGAGAGAGAGAGAGAGAGAGAGAGAGAGAGAGAGAGAGAGAGAGAGAGAGAGAGAGACCCTGGAATGACAGACCAACCCGTACGAAGGTACCTCAATAAGACCTTACCTTTTCAAGCACGACCTTCGAACCTCGTCGGATCAATACCTGCTCAAGAACGACGTCCTAAATATCTTGGCGCTGTCTAATTTTGCGTAGGATGTCGATACGCAGCTAGGAAGACGCAGGATATCAGCTAAGGATACGGACTATAGGTCTAAGTTCCAGTAGGATCTCTGCACAAGGTCTGGAATAGAAAATAATTCTGGATTTAGATGATTGTCACAGGATTCATGAATCCTATAAATAAATGAAAATACTGATGACAAAATACCTTAAAACTACAATTAGTATAATTTACATAATGATTACGATTAACGTTTAAAAATTTAAATCATCATATTTATATATATATATATATATATATATATATATATATATATATATATATATATATATATATATATATATATATATATATATATATGAGAGAGAAAGAGAGAGAGAGAGAGAGAGAGAGAGAGAGAGAGAGCTGCGTATTGAGTAAGGAGTTTGGTTCATGTGCATAAATTAAGTGTATAGACAAATTCACCTCCAAATGACCACATATCAGAGTCCAGTAACCCTCAAGGTCAACCAGGGTCAGGAATAAAGAACCATCACATCACGGGAGGTCAATCAAGGTCAACAGAGAGAATCATTATAAAACCGTGCCATTGTTTTATGCCCATCGCGGAGATTAACGCCGCCCAAATTAGGCCCTGACGCCACACCACCACCACCCACTCTAATCGCATCCAGGTGGGCATACCCAACCCAAAACTGACCTGGTATGATTAAAGTTTGGAGGGAATATTACCGTCGGGCCGGACAAAGGGAGTAAAATGACTTGAGGTACGGTTTTATTATCTTCAAGGGATTAGGCGTTTATTGGGGAGCGGTTGGTCCTTTTAAATTTAAATCCCGCGGTTTCGAAAGCAGTTTATTTTTCAGTTTGAGTATATTCTCCTGTATGAACTTGTCAATTTAGTATAAAAAAAGCGGATTTTGTGATACAGGAGAGAGAGAGAGAGAGAGAGAGAGAGAGAGAGAGAGAGAGAGAGAGAGAGAGAGAGAGAGAGAGAGAGAGAAAGTAATACGACTGAACAGCACGTGTCTCCAAGCCTACCCACCACATCGGTCTACAGTTGCTGTGTAGTGTCGAACCCAGAATGGGTTAAAATCAATATCCCCTTATCTGAACGGTAAATAAAGATAGATCTGTCTCAAAAAAAGCATTTTCTGTTATGAAACAGAAACAGGTACAACACTATTCACGCCTGAGAGACCATATTTAATCACTATAATAAAGATTTCCGTTATAAATGGTTTGCACGGAAGTATACAAATACTGAAAAATTAAACTACAAAACAATGGTATAGGCCTGTATGTGGTATAAAACTCAATTATTTGCGTAAATTGTTAAATCAATTTTATACATTTGGTATAGGACTAGTTATTTGCGTAAATTGATAAATATACGGCTTAGGACTAATTATTTGCCTAAATTGTTACATTAAAATGTGTATACACGTGGTATAAAACTATAAATTATTTGCCTAGACTTAAATATTTAACTTTTTCATGAAGGCATTGTATATATTTAACACAATATGACGCCACATAAAATTGGTTTATCATATAATAAAACCACGAAAATACAATTATGTAACAAAATCTTACTAATCAACGACACTACGATGGAGGAAAATTACTGTAATTTCTGTATTTCTCAAGTTAAATCACCCAGTTTCTTGCATTGATAGTATAAATTCACTCCATACAAAAGAATAACTAAACAGAATGGCGCACCTTCTGACTAACGTATGTTAAGCAGGTGTCTAACGTATATATTTTTTATAGATAACTCGCAACGAACATGTGTACACAACATATGTGCAGTTATGTGGGTAAATTCACTATTGCGTTCTCGTTTTCGTTCTCTCTCTCTCTCTCTCTCTCTCTCTCTCTCTCTCTCTCTCTCTCTCTCTCTCTCTCTCTCTCTCGTGTACAGAACATGTGTGTAGTTATACAGGTAGATTCACCAATGCGATTTTTTAATCTATCTCTCATGCGTACACAACATATGTGCAGTTATGTGGGTAAATTTACCATTGTGCTCTCTCTTTCTCTCTAAAACACTCGCAAAACATGTACACGCGCGCGCACACACACACACACACATACAAGCTACATCGTATTGTACAACTGTATTTTTTCCAACTGACACACGTATATATAGGCCTAAGACAAAAGTAACACGTCTATATAAGTGAAAAGTAACAATTATGTCTTACCGTACTTATCAATCACTCGAAAAATCTCCCGCGTCACGAATAAAATCCCCAACTTAAGACTTCAAACCTACGACAAAGTTCTTAAGGGAACTAGTTGCTTACTCGCCGTCAGATTAAGAAATGGGTCTAATCCACACGGCTGGGAGGGAATCCTAGATACAATAGGACCCACAGCATTTTGGGAAAAGAACCAATGTCACAGTTTTTTTGTTTTTTCGAAAATTTCTGAATCTGAGATGTAGGTATCATGTAGGTCTATTGTTTTTAACAAAGAACAAAAAATGTGTGATATTTTGGCATTAAGTTATACATTTTCTACAAAACTACATATTTTCTAATATATAAACACAATATTTAATATTTTTTTCTATTAATAAAAACCTGCCGTCTTGATATTTACAAAAATTACATATCAACACAAAAATATTTAGAAATAATTAATTTATCCCTAAACACCTAAAGAGAGCTATAAATTCATTTTCAAATCCCAAAACTAAAATTTCGGACTGGCCTCGATATTTTGAATACAGTACACACACACACACACACACACACACACACACACACACACACACACAAAACTATTATTGTACAAGCTTTAATGACCACTAAACACACATTAATTTTTCCAATACTGTACAGTATATAGAATGGGCAGTATCAAAGAACATTATTACAAATTAGTACCATCTAAAGCTTCAGTGGTACAACCAAGTACATAATCACAAGTCAGAAGTGGCATGCAATCCATGTCCTTATTCCCCCACCACCCCAACACACAAACCCCCAAAAGATTGAATGAGACAACCTCAGGTTAAAGAGTTCAACTATTAGAAAAGAACTCCCTTGACTTGAGTCATACTAGCACTTCAAAGTGTAAATCCCTCCACTTTACAGAAACTGCAGTACCTTCCTTGTGACCAAGGAAGGCATGCTGGCAATATTCCTGATTTTGCTGAAGCTCTCCCAGATGGAAAAGACTGACAATTTACTTGGGATCACAAGAAGCTTATTGGCAATCTCCCAGACTTGGATGGTGAACCTTTCTCAGAGCACATTGAACAGACTCTGCCTTGGGGGCATGTTTGTACACTGATAATTTCTGACATAAACTTCTCCCACTGCGCATGGAAGAGGCACTTCTTTGGGACCATTTAAGACATTCTGGTAATTTCCCTAAAGGATATGAAACCTATCTTCTTTCAATGGCAAGGCTGCAGAAAAAGAAAGTGTTGCAAATAACATTGGAACCTCCCAAAAGGGTTTCAAGTTTCCTCCTAGTTATGTTGAGTCCTAGACTTGCAGGGATGGTTATATAGTGGAAAATGAAAACCAAAATAACCCTCCCACTGCTTAGAATCCTAGTAATACCTGTAGCTAAGATTCTCAAACGAGCAATTATGGTGCTCAGGTTGGTGGGAACTAGGATAAAAGTCAGGTACTGTGCAGATGTACCATGCAATGATGCATGGGGTAACCCAAGCATTGTCCTACTAAATAATGACTTACACCGTAGGTAAATCATATCCCTTAGCAGACCAACATGAAGAATATACAAAAAATATTTGCTAGAAGATAATGAGAGTTTGGTGAGGCACAAAAGGAGGTGACTTCTCTAATTAGCTTCCACAAAATACTATAAGTGTATACCACCAGGGAAGGTATTCAATTTAGCCAACATCACAAGGGTACATAATGTCTATGAACAGTAATATTCCTTACTCCAAATCACTCTACCATAGTTGTGTCATAGCAAATCAACCACAATGACAGCAGTGCAGTGTAGAAATTAGTGTGGATGACCTATGTACCCGAGTCAAGGATACTGGCATGCTCACAACTATATTAAAATCATAAGTGGAGTTTTCTGAGCAAGCCCACAGCTGTGTAGCTGAGAACTGGAGAACACATTAGTTATATAAAGTGGTGGTGGTGCTGTCAAGCTTTTTTCTAACACATTCCAAATGTCTGAAGACCAAATGGGATTCACAATTTGATCCACATTTATAACAAGTGTATAAGCTTGGGCAAAAGTATATTACATTACATGCAGTGCAATCTTCTAACATATCCATAGACAATGTAATATCTCAGGCTTAGAGAAAATGTTGTCTTGGAGGAAAGAATGGCATCATGAAGGCAGAAAATAATCTGTTCACATGGTTCCATGACTCCACACTCTAACTAAGAGTGGTTACTAGTTATGAAGAAACTTGACTCTGGATAAACTTGAGAATATTCACCTCCAAATTCTGTTAACACCTTCAGCACATTTCATTCGTCATCTACTTTATTCAGCATCTCACCATCCAGCTCTAACCAATCAACTTTCAAGAACATATCAGACAATTTGACACAAAAAAAAGAAGGAAAACTGTTGTAAAACATTCCATATGTACCACATACTCTGGGAAAGTATGACATTTTAATTCAAAAACAAACAAGACCATTCTCAGGTTAAAAATGGGATACAGTATAACTCCCAACTGAAAGCATTACAACTTTTTACTTTACAAATCTTAGTCGACTCTAACTGGTTGCAACATGAACCAGACACAGATAATTCTTTATATCTCAAATGATTTTAGCCCACAGTAGCCTATAGTTTTATGTCAAAAATATAGAAACAAAGTACTTACAGCATTAGGTATATGTAATTACATTACTTTTGTACAGGTATGCAGTTAAACTTACAATCATGTACTAAAGAAAACTGAAGTTTTTTAATAGCTTTTGAAATGCTTATGACATACCTGAAATGCTTGGTTAATTCACTGTATATTAAACAACAATGGGGAACCAGAACAAGATACCAGGATTGAGAAGGGAAAACAAATACTGTAGTATACAAGTTAAAATGGGATACATATAAACCTAACCTATGTAATGTGACTTCTCCAACTTCAAGAGAACATTTTAGTTAAAAAATTAATATCCCTGCTTGAGAAATCCTCTACAGTACCTACAAATCCAGAGAACTACAAATGACAATTCATCTTGTATATTTTAAGCCTCTAACCAGTCTGAGTGGCCTATGGGTGACAGGCCAATTACAAGGGGTACCTGGCTGTATTTTAGGTCAAGTTTGGTTATTCGAGGACTGAGCTTGTGAGGAAGAGCTATTCCATCACTTTTGATTAAAGTCTCAGACTGTCAGGGAAAGAATGCACACTAACTTTATTAAGAATGCCATAAACATCAGTAAAATATACACTTTCCTGTTAGCCTAATCACTCTGCACACTTTGTCAATGCCATAAACAAGTAAAAATGCACCAAAGTTTCTTTGGCGCAATCGAGTTTTCTGTAAAGCGTATAATGCTGTATGAGCCACGGCCATGGCTAACTTTAACCTTAGATGAAATAAAAACTATTGAGGCTAGAAGGCTGCAATTTGGTATGTTTGACGATTGGGGGGTGGATGATCAACATAACAATTTGCAGCCCTCTAGCCTCAGTAGTTTTTAAGATCTGAGGGTGGACAGAAAAGTGCAGATTGACAGACAAAGCCCCCTCAATAGTTTTTTGTACAGAAAACTAAAAATACACTCAGAAAATGAGTGGTTTGGAGCAGGATGTCAAGGATTGAGAAAAGTCCTAGTGTCCATGCCTGTGACGAACTATTCATTTTACGTTGGCCTAAGACAAAGTCAAAAGATACCTTTGATCACTCACCCACTTCTTGTGGCAATGTGCTACACTAATCCAGCATTTGAGTGACCAAATCAGGTCTACTCAACCAGAGCTGCTAAGAGATAAGAAACCTTTGATACTGATGGCGACAAACAAGAACTTCAACCTCAGGACTTCAAGGGAATGAGGTAAGGCAATATGGTTCCTCATCAGGTAGGGGGGCAGGGTGAGGTTTCTACAGAGATGACGGAAACCCCACCTCGTTCAGTACCACGTACTAGCTTATGTAAAGTTAGGATCAAAGCCTCTTTGTTTTAAGGAAATAAGTAAACATACAAAAATTCATTTAAAACACCTTGGGAACCATGTCTCAAAACATTACCAGGAAATGGAGCCTATGTAGGCTATATAGCCTCTTTATACAATAATTTACCAGTAAATAGCCTACTAGGCCTATAGCTTTGGAAGTATTATAAAATAAGTTGCCAATAAACAATATGATATTGTAACCTACATTTTCGAAAAGAGCTCTTCATTCTCATTAATTTGAACCCAATAAACACTAAATAAAAAAATAAAAATCAAATTACAAATTGTAAAGTAACAGTGGGGTCCTACACCCCCTCCATAGATAATACAGCAGAACTGTAACCAGTAAACCCAAGGTTACTTTAGGTGGGTATTTTTATCTTCTTTTAGTGCCCTATTATATCTGCCATTTTTGCATGAAAAACCCAAATTAGTTTTCATGCAAAAATTGCTGGCTGGAGTCGTCCTGTCAACTTATAAAATTTTACTGCTTAGGTTAGCAAATAATTACACTGTACAGTACTGTATATAATTACACAGATCAGTTAGCATAACCCTCTCCTGTAATAAACAAATCTACACCAATTGCCTAATAAAATGTTTTTGTGTACTGCCAAGGCCTAAGACCATTCAGGAATTGGAGAGTGAAGTGGAATAGGCTGTTATTCTTTAAAGGAAGAATGAATTGAGATTTACGCCAAGCTCTGGGATGAATTGAAGCTAAAATATCCTTTAAAATTGATACAACCTGCCGGCGAACTTCCATTCACAATTGATTAGTAATAAACTCAACAAATGTCTATATTTTTCTTATATAAGCATTAAAATTATAATTAACTCCAAGTTACAAAATTATAAGCAGACTCACCGGTAATAAGCACTTAACACAGACAAACTGACAATAAAACCGAGATATTATCCTTTTAGGTTGACGTCACGTGTTGATTTTCAAGGATTAGTAACGTCAACAGTGAGCGAATGTTAACCATTTTATAACCGCTTTTTAAACACAATAAAAATATACATGTTTAATGGAATTCAACCGTTATTTAAAATGTATAATGAGACGCGACACGGTCACTAAAGTAAGTTTACGTCATATTAACATGACATCAATCTCATAAAAATTATATTTATTAGGTCACGTGGGTCATCTGTGCCAAACTCTGATAATGTGAAATGTAAACACAATCAGAACATGTGTTCAATTAAATGCGCCTGTTATTCAAAATACCAACAATGGAATGTTATGATCACTCTACTCAATCGTGTTAAAATGACATTAATCTGGCCAAAATTATATTTATTAGGTTATGTGGTTCATCAGTGCCAAATTCAGATAATAACTATGTAATGTGTAAACACAATCAGAACATATGTTCAATTGAACGCCCCTGTTATTCAAAATGCCAACAATGGAATGTTATGATCACTCGGCTTAATCGTGTTAAAATGACATTAATCTGGCCAAAATTATATTTGTTAGGTTACGTGGTTCATCAGTGACAAGATAATAACAATGAAACAACAAACTATGTTTAATTGAACGCAAATTCAAAATCAGAAACATATGTTTAATTGAAAATGACACCCAAAATTATATTTATTAGTTATTCAAAAAATGATAAACAATGAAACACAATCAGAACATATGTTTATCACCCGGATTCAATATGTAAACAGTGATACTAACAAGTCTTGTAAAACTTATATTTAAAACTTATATTTATTAGGTCACGTAGGTCATAAGTAAATTCAGATAATAGCAATGGGATGTGACCTTTATTTTTTATAAAGAGGTCAAGCCATCCAACTTCCTGGGGAATTTAAACTGCGGTTTGAAAGTTTTGTAAAGATTTTGGCAACATGGTCGACTCCATCAGAGACTGAACTGTGAGTATTAATGTCGTTTCTACAAAATTACTTTTCATAGAGTATATATCTTTGGATTAATATCATTGTTTATATGCCTACGTGATGTAATTCAAACTAGAATTTTAAGCATCAGGTCTCTGGATATAAATCCCAGCGAGAACAGCAGAGAGTTTTCTCATAAATTCACAATGGATATTTAATAAAGTATACCGTAGATGTACATGTATACATTTATGAATACATAAAGATTTGAAAATACACCAACGCACGCTTATAATTATGTTCGTCATCTTGTCAGTTCTGTTACATTCATTTGCAGAAATGAGGAAATAAAAGTAAAATCAAATTAAAACGTTCTCTCAGCTGCCGAAATTGAGCAAAAAATGGACGAAGAAATGTTGTTGACACAGTTTTACAGCTCACGGTATCCAAAGAATGTAAGCAAACGGAGTCAGACTTTTTTTTTCTCTCGCTCTCTCTTCTTAGTCATTTTTGCTTCTTGCCTGTTCTGTAGAATGGAAGGAAGAATAGAAGGTGGGTGTTTTAGATAGAACTTTCCACCTCTCTCTCTCTCTCTCTCTCTCTCTCTCTCTCTCTCTCTCTCTCTCTCTCTCTCTCTCTCTCTCTCTCTCTCTCTCTCTGATCAGCCCAAGTTAAACGAACTGTCCAGCGGGCAGGAGACCATGGTACCATTAGGGCAGACTTAGTACTCTTCAACAAGACTGGACGATTTACAAATTCATGCTTCGGAAAGGTTAATGCTGTTACCATTCAGATCGGTTGCTAATCTATCCACCCATATATAAGGCTTTAATTAAGGTTAGCAAGTTACTAGCCCAGTCTAAGATTAGAATAGAGGAAGATCAATGTCTCGCTCTCTCTCTCTCTCTCTGGGAGAGGTTATTCTTAATACATACGCACACACATACATACATACATACATACATACATACATACATACATACATACACACACACACACACACACACACACACACACACACACACACACACTTCGCCCCCATCTTGACATGGAGGGATAACACATGACATCGATTGTACAGTAAGAGAATCTGCAGCCTGGGCGTAACAGGATAGAAGCTTGAATTGGAAATTATATATATATATATATATATATATATATATATATATATATATATATATATATATATATTTTTTCAAAATTTATACCATAAAGAATTAATAAATCATATAATCATTTATTAATTTATTATGGTATAAATTTTGAAATATCCACTTTTCACGGATGAACGCAACAAACAGTCATAATGATGATAATAATAATAATAATATTAGCAGTATGTTTCCCATCACAGACCCTCCATGATAATAATAATAATAATAATAATAATAATAATAATAATAATATTTTTATTAATAATATACAACATTTTTCCCACCACAACACTGTATTTATCAGCAAAGCATCCTTTTAAACCGTCTCTTGTCCGCGCTGTGCTAAGGAGAAAAGGGTAACAAAACAAAGGAGTGGAGGGTCTGGTAGATGGGGTTGGGGGTGGGAGGTCCCTGCTCCGGAGGAGGGGAACATATATATATATATTGCCAATTCCCCTCTCCCTCTCTGTCTCTTCCCCATCTTCCCCTCTTCCCTGGGGGATGGATTCTCTCTCTCTCTCTCTCTCTCTCTCTCTCTCTCTCTCTCTCTCTCTCTAAGAAATACCGGTGATCCCTGAGAGGGGCAGATGCTGTTGCTCAAATGTTTTGCTGAAAGGGACGAATTGACTCATGATATGAGTCTAGTTACAAGGTGAATGTTTGGAATGACTCGCTCGCTTTTATTTTATTTATTCTTAAATATTATGTATTTTACATATTTTCCTTTGGAAGGGCTGACCTTAGAGAGATAAATGAGACTATGGTCACTGATAAATTCATTCGTATAAATGGGGAGTCGAATACGAACCGACCGAGCATCAAACTTCCACAACATTAGGCCTATGCAGTATATATATATATATATATATATATATATATATATATATATATATATATATATATATATATATATATATATATGTATGTATAAACGAGTCAATAACCCTTTTCTTTTTTTATTTTAAAGCGATCGCTTAAGGGCAAAATGCGCGCATGTGGTCGAGTGTTTGCAATGGGAATTTTCATTATTCGTTTCGCCTGACAACGACTTGACAAGTGGGGAAAACTGTTGAGTAAATACAAGGGGGAGAACGAATCAGAATTCAAGATGTCCTACATATTAATATTTACAAATTTACTAACGTGCGGAGAGAGAGAGAGAGAGAGAGAGAGAGAGAGAGAGAGAGAGAGAGAGAGAGAGAGAGAGAGAGAGAGAGAGAGCTGAGCAAGTGCTGAGGTAGCCATTTGTTCCGATAAATCTCTGCTTGCCAACTTGTTTGTGTTCGGGGAGTTTTCTTTCGTTGTTTTTTAAACAACCATCGTGACTGACGGAAGGCTGATAATGAACGACGGTATAACGAAAGGGTTCGTGCGTATTTGCGCCTTATCTCTGTACAACAAATGGTTCTGAGTCATTGGGAAATATTGCGGCGTTTAATAATGGAGGCGACGGAAGTGGTTTTCTTGGAGATAAGCTAGTTTTAGGCTAGTTTACCTCATCAGATCTACATCATTTTAGGAGATTTCTGGCGTTGTTGTTATGGATTTTGGCGTGCGCCTAGGGATTACCTTAAATTTCCCAATATATAGTTCTATATATACAACGTTTTTATGGAGAAAATAACCATTATTTTAAATAGTTTTCTTGGAGATAAGCTAGTTTTAGGCTAGTTTACCTCATCAAATCTCCATCATTTTAGGAGATTTCTGTTGCTGTTGTTATGGATTTTGGCGTGCGCCTAGGGATTACCTTAAATTTACCAAGATATAGTACTATAAATACAACGTTTTTATGGAGAAAATAACCATTATTTTAGATAGTTTTGTTGGAGATAAGCTAGTTTTAGGCTAGTTTACCTCATCAAATCTCCATCATTTTAGGAGATTTCTGTTGCTGTTGTTATGGATTTTGGCGTGGTCCTAGGGATTACCTTAAATTTACCAAGATATAGTACTATAAATATAACGTTTTTATGGAGAAAATAACCATTATTTTAGATAGTTTTGTTGGAGATAAGCTAGTTCAGGCTCGTATACCTCATCAAATCTCCGTCATTTTAGGAGATTTCTGCCATTGTTTGGATTCTGGCATGCGCCTAGGGATTACCTTAAATTTACCAAGATATAGAACTACGAATACAACGTTTTTATGGAGAAAATAACCGTCATTTTAAATTATTTTGGATGTACTTCCAACAGCGTGAAAGCAAAAACCGGCTCACAGCGAACGGTCCCTATTCACGGCCGAATGTTTTGACTTCGAAAGCACGATCGAAGATCGTTTAATTCCCGAAGGTTATTCGCAGCCGGACGGTAACCTTGACTCAGTTCGGCGCCGAGGGGCACGCACTACGATCTTGCAGGTTCTTTTAAGGCCATCTGCAGTTGCAGAATCTATCGCCTCCCGGAGTCATTTGCATTTTCACATTTTCACGAAGATAAGAGAGGCTGCTCTTCCGACTCACCTCTCCCCCCTCCCCTCACCCCACCTTCCATTATTCTATCTCAAAGATCTCCCTTGCTCATTCTCTCGCCCTCCCTTTAACAACCTGCCACCCTTCTCAAATGCCGTTTCTTTCCCTCTCCCTCCCCCCCCTCCCCTTATTTTTTCCCTCTGATTCATCGCCCTTCCCCTTTCCATTGAGTTACCCTCCCCCTTCGTTCGCCATCCCACTAACCCATTCCTCCTCTTTCCCCCATTCTTCCCTCACCCTCCTCCTCCTCCTCCTCCTCCTCCAGCGCGCGGGCTTTCCGTCCCTATTCCTCCGCCATCACATCCCCCTCTAACCCACCCCCTCCCCTTCTCTTCCTCCCTCCCCCTCGTTCGCAGGGAGTTGGAACTACTTTCATTACACATGACTCGTTCGATTCTTCTTCCCTCCCTTCCCCTCGGATATTTTTTACCAGTTTCCCCTCTCTCTCTCTCCCTCTCTCTTTCGTTTCATAATCCTCTCGTGTTATGCTCCTCCTTTCTCGCTCCGTGTCTCCTTTTGCGTTGTCGATTGTTCTGTCTCTCTCTTTTATTTTCTCTTATTTTCCTCTCATTTCGCCTCTTAACGGCGTTTTCATTATCGCCCGTTCGTATCTTATTTCCATTATTAGTGCAAGACCCCCCCTCTCTTCACGTTCTCTCTTTAATTTCCTTGCGTTTTAGACTCAAATCGATTTGTTCGGCTACACTTTGCAAATTGTGCACGTTTACACAATTCACACGCACACATACACACTCACACACACACACACAACACGTGCATGGATGTCCAATTTTAAACCTAATGATGATTTATTTCAACCTCACTCATGGAGAAAATTAATGAGGCCCCATTCCGGATTACTTTCTGAGGTTATGGATTATAAACAGGATGCCCCATCGATGCGTAGGTAACGTTTGCGGACTTTCTTAGCAACAGCTCTCTCTCTCTCTCTCTCTCTCTCTCTCTCTCTCTCTCTCTCTCTCTCAACCGGACGACATCCTTTGTTTTTATATGGGAAAGGGAGCGTTATTGTTGACATAGGTCTCATGGCAAGGGCTCTCTCTCTCTCTCTCTCTCTCTCTCTCTCTCTCTCTCTCTCTCTCTCTCTCTCTCTCAGTTTTCCATCTTCCCAGATCTCTGACTCTTTGACGGGAATTTAAAAGTTCTAAATAGATGGCTGGAGATATTTGACTTGCGAAAATCGATATAGCGCCAACAGAGAGAGAGAGAGAGAGAGAGAGAGAGAGAGAGAGAGAGAGAGAGAGAGAGAGAGAGAGGTGTGTGCTTAGACCAACAATGCATTAAACGAACCCCTGAACCAATAACGTATGTATATGAGGGTTAGATCTTGGGGGGGCGAGGGAGGGACTTGACGTCTTTTCGGTGGTAGGGTGTCTCATACAAGTTCAAGGAGTCTTCGTTTGATAATGATGATGATGGTACTGTTACTGCCTATCACTATCATTAGTACCATAAGTACTGTTTACTTCATGCATCAGTGCCACCACTGTACCAGTAGTACTGTTAGTACTAACAGTACTAGTGGAGTACTAATAGTACTGTTAGTACTAACAGTAGTAGTGGTACAGTAGTGGTATTGATGCATGAAGTAAACAGTACTTGTGGTACTAATGACAGGTAGTAATAATGATGATAATATGTAATCATAAACCACTGATGATAGTACTATTACTAATAGTATTATAGTAATACGGTTGTGGCATTGTTGCATGAAGTAAACAGTACCGTACTTATGGTACTAATGATAGGTAAAATTAATGATAAAATAATGATTAGAGTAGACATAAAGTTACGTAGAAAAATAAATATCTCTACAAATATTCGCAATAAAGACTGCTATGTATATTCCCTCAGTCGGTTAAGCTGGGTCATAAAAACGTATTTTTTTAGAGGCATTCGTACGAATGAGGAATTTGAACCACATACATCAGATGTGTGTGTGGAATTCATATCGTGTTCCAAATTCCCTTGGCCATGCCAGGAATGTAATTCACGCGCAGCTGTTGCGAAGAGATATATATACCTTATTTAGTATAAATGTAAATTTTTATGAGTCACTCGTGTTGTGATAGCCTTACGCGTATGTAGTAAGTGCGATTTTTTTTTATCGTTACTTAGAAATAAAAAGAATAAGTCGTTTATCGAGGAGGGAGTGACTACAGAAGCATTAGTCACTGTCATATTTATCCCCAATAGGAAACTGAACTAGTGTATAGTTAATTGAAACAAATTTGTTTATAAATGAATCAAGAGACTATGCAAAATGGCTACGTTTGAAATTTAACCGGTGTGGCATGCACTGTTTTGATTCAGTATCCGTTTTCTTGGTTTGAGAGAGAGAGAGAGAGAGAGAGAGAGAGAGAGAGAGAGTGCTGATTAGTCATGTCAGCATTAAAGAACAAATAAAAACGTTTTCTTATTTGTTGTCGAAAGACCTTGACGAATTGCAAATGTAAACAACAGATTTGAAAGATAATGTCTAGATCGCGTTGGCGTTTCGTCTTATTAATAATACATAGAGAACCTCAATTCAAATCATTGATCCCCATGTCTTTATAGGGATGCTGTGACTGCGTTAACAAATACTAGCGCAACATTAGTATAATATTACAGCACAATCTCTACTTACTCATACTATATTCTCCTAAATGTTTACTTCATGAAAAGACATTGCAATGAGAGGCAGTAATGACAATAACTTGGGTGCTGAAAGTTACATCAAATACCTGGTTTGAATGCATTTTAAAAGTAAAATTAAAGGAGAAATAAACAGGCTTGAGGAATGTTTATTTTTCCTCAATAATTATCCAAATAAGGCACTCTAAGGCTGTAGTTTTTAGAGCCTAGGAAGAATTATATATTAGACCTATCAGCATTACCAAATGTATCATCAGTATATACAATCCAGTGGCTATTGAAGGAATTCATTCACTGCTCATATTGAATGTATGAGTAGTGAGTTGTTGCTGATTACAGTTGGTCTTTCCCAATGACGTCACAGAAATGTATAATTGTTTTGAAGTGATAAGTATGGCAAAACCCTAGTACAACCATATTTGTCCATCCAAGATCAGCTCAAATGATGCAGTTTCATGGTTGTAAGCCCCTCTATACAACAAATCACATCATTCCACATAACTAGTTTTTTTTGTACGGGTATTCTGTTTTGCACTGGCTTTTAAGTTAATGGCATTTTGGGATCTTGTCATAGTAATGTTCCCATGTGAGAAAGAATCATAGTGCCTGTTGACTAACAAGGACTTCAAACTGTCTTGTCACAGCCATTTCAGTTAAGACCATGCTAAAAGCCAGAGCTTCACCACAACCACATTTGTATTTGTGTGAAGACCTAACTTTGCAATTACATGAGATGTAAGATCACTTTTCTTCAGTTTTGTTCAACCTTTGAAATAAAAATTCTCCATTTCAGCAAGACCTGCATGCCTCAAATCCCTCCCTCCAACAAGTCAAGACACTGAACTCCCAGAGGGCTGAAAATAAGTGAAAACTAGAGCAAGACAAATTCTTAAGTTGAGCAGCTAGGTGAGAAGATTCCAAAGACAAAAAATAAGTGAAATGTTGGAATCAGTGCAGCCTGGCTGAAAGGTGATTGCACAAACAAAATCAGTGCTTAATGTTATGTACAAGGCACACTGAAGGAAATAGTCCTCACCAAGACTTGCTGACCCTCATAGAAAGGGTGCCGAGGACAAGGTTCCTTGCATAGCTAACTATAGATGGTGCTATTTAAGCAAATTGAAAATTTCATTTTCCCCCTTTACGTCTCATACTTTCCTTTTGGTCTCTTCTGTTTTGGCTTAATTTTTTCACCCATCATGAAATCACATTCTCATTGGGACAAAGGCAACTTGTACTTGAATCTATCTAAAGGTACTTGAATCTATTCAGTATATAGTGCCTCGGTTAAAAAGGCACGATTGGTTTGTTTTAGAAGGCTTATCATGGCCTCCAAAACATTACAAGTCCTTCAGCTGGCAGTCAGATTACTCTGAATGCATGAAGTGACAGCAGCCCGATACTCCTACAAGAATATTCACAGGACACTACAAAAGGTAAAACGTCTTTCCTAGATAGTGACCCCCCCGCAAAGTTCAGCGGTCTTTATCTAGGATTAATACTTCTTTGGGGTCATTATCTTTATATTTTACAATCTCTTGTTTATGTTTTTACAGTCATCCCCAACGGGCTTGTATAAACACGCCGCAAAGGTGGATACATACTAGGTCATAACCCTGGGGTCACTATTTAGGAAAGATCCGGTGAAATTTCATTGACAGAGGCTTAAAAAATATATGTATTATAAATCCTTGTAAAATTTTTATTAGAAATCTTACAGACATATGCATAATGAAACAGCCATGTCAAAAACCCCCCCCTCACTCTTTCATACCTAAAAACTTAATCAGCAACCAACAAGAATTTAACAGATCATTTTTATATCACTCGCAACAAATGAACTAACATATATTCCGGGAAAAGCTGAATATCCACTGAGAGCAATTTTAGTCATAATATTATAATGAAAATTGTTATCCAATACTGGTTTGTCACATATCTGGGTGAAATGATTTAAATTACGGAAGATGTTCAGGGTAAGAAATTTTGAATGAAACTTGACAGAAATCAAGAATGAAATCTTCAAGAATGGAAACAATGTAACTGGTCAAGACAAAAACATCACCGGTGCTTCCGTCTGCACTATAGAAATAAGCCGTTCTATTGCGACTTGATAACGTTATTTTAACCACAGGCTTAGAAGTGATTCCTCTTATAAAACCACTTTTGATTTTTTCCATACTTGAGGTAGCTTAGCAAGACATTTCAATCCCTGTATGAGGAGTAAAATAATTTGCAAGAATATCAGCTCTCAATTAAGTTACAGTACATAAATGTGACCTTGAAATAAGCATACTTGTACATGAAATAACAGCTTTTTCAGTAGTATATTTCTAAATTACTGTACTCATAATCTGTTAAGGAGAATTTTTTACATGGTAAATTTTCAAGCAATCCAAAGTATTTTGTAAGAAAAAGTGGAGATTAAATTTAAAATGGAAAACACACTTATAACTTAGAGTAAATGATACAACCTCCAATCTAAATAATGCAATACAGGCTACATAAAACGTATTAAGTCAATGCACCAACTTACATCTCGTGGCTAAAGCTAACTTTATAAATCACACATATAAATATCTGGAGTTTAAACATCTTAAAATATCTCTTGAACGAAACCTACTTTGGATGAGGAATCACCTCTAGGCCTGTGAAACAATTTCATCTGATTGCAACGGCCCAAATTACACGTATCTCCACCTTGCCTCCAAGGTCATCCCACTGAGATATATAATTATGTACATACATATTACGAAACAGAAAAAGCAAATGAGGGAAAAGGGCCAAAAGAAGTGATAACCACAAACCAGTAACGTCACCAAGACCAAGTTCTTAGGGAAGGGGAAAGAATAGTTTTTAGATAAAGTGTCGATAACCGTAAACAAAATTTATGGTTACCAGATCGAAATAATAAATAAAATTTGACTTTCTCTATTTTAACAGCTGAATTTAAAAACTAAACACCTATGAATTTATTTCCTGCTATGTATTAATTACTCTTATTCCGGGTTAATAGTAACTCCTCGTCTAATCTGTCCCCAACCGATTAACCTGTAAGGAGTAAAAATTGTCAGAACACACTTTACAATATGAAGATGCAACATGTATCAGAAATAGGAATTCACACTTTGAAAAAGATTTCAAAAAATTCTGATGCAACAGTATTTCATATCTTCAACAAACAGGTCAAATTTTCTGAAGTAAGACTGCATAAATAAATGTTCATAAAAATATTAAAAACCTAAACTAAATACTCCTACATTTAATACAAAGCAGTTAAAAAGTACATGACTCTTTAACAACCATTTTATAATAACCAAATCTCAATTAATGGATGCACTCACCTCCAATGTTTATCAATTCTCCTAGAAAGTGCAATCTTTTCACCTTCTTCAGTACACACTGGGTTAGTGAGGGTGATCTTCGCCAAATCAGCTTTGACAGCCAATACTCTTCCACCAGTGGATAGAGAGCCAATGTTAACCATCAGCATTTCGTTCTTGGCTAGTTTTTGAACCTACAATGGTAATACATGATTATTAAAACCACTGGAGAATTCCTTTCGGTAAAGTGTCTAAAAGTAACTTGACAGTTACTGTACAAGAGCTAAGCTAAAACCATTTTCAAGAAAAAATAAGAAATGTTTCACGGCTTCATTAATGTTATGCAGTATCATGGGTAATACTACTCCTTAAAAACAAATGTCAAGAAATATGAAATGAATTACAAATTAAAGATTAAAATATTTACATTATGTACCACAGACAAAACACATGATATCTGTCAAGGAAGAAGAAGAAAAAGGGTTTTACCTTTGCTCCTTTTTTATCCCCTTCTGTGCGAACTCCAAGCAAACGCCTGAGGAGGAAGTAGGAAATCTCAAGCTCGGTGAAGATCTCTGGAAGTGAGCCCACTGCACCCAACACTTGACCAACCATACGATCAGCACGGCAAAGTGTCGGGTCAATCTTTGTGCCTACACCTATTGAAAAATGACATTTTGGCAAAATGAAAGTAAATATAAAAGTGATATTATTGTTATATGGTTTAACCAGCCCATTCTGGTTAACATTAACGCTACATCTGGCATCAAGGGTTTGTTCTTGATATTAGTCATATCTGAAAAACCTGATGATTGATAAAATTTTTTGATGGATTTGTTTCCAAGATTTGATAACTGCCAGTTGGGAACTGGAAAATCCCAAATTTTTAAATTGCATTCTGGGCCTGGGTCACATCCAACACACTAAATACCCATAGGTCCAGTGTGGCCTACTTGAAGACTGGATAAAATTACTTCAATGTGGCACTTTTTTTCTTTTAAAATAGCAAACACCAACATCACAATCAAAAGTGGGTTTTATCTGTTTTATATATATTAAGATTCATAAAGCTTACGATTTATCAAAGATATGTAGTAATCATTACTGACCAAATTTCATACAGTTCTGCTGTGATAAAGTTTCAAGCATAGACTTGTTTCACTATATGAAATAGCTGCCAATCCTAAACATGATGAAAGATTTTTAGACATTAGTATGAATGAATTGTGTCAAGTTAAGTTAAATTTCAACATCTTGTATGTTCTGGAGTGTGTTGATGTTCAAGGATACATAATCCTTGGGAATAAGTTATTCAATGGTATTTGACAAAACCTCCATTCATTAAGGTATAATTCCAGTAAGAAGAGTTTTAGAATTTGAACAAATGTTATGCCTTAAAAAAAAAAAAAAGTTACTATAATTAGGACTTTATTTTGAGGAGTCCCTTGCCTGTACCTTTTTTGCACTTTGCTAAGTTGCCAAGTAAGAATGGAGAAAATTTTGGAAGGTGTTTCAGCACTTTTGACTTTTAATTACTCAAAGCCATTTATGACCCTTCATTATGAGCTGTATGGAAGCTTTTTAATGTTCATAATGAAATGTCAAATGGTGAGCTATAAGTCACAGTTATTCAAGTAAAACCATTATCACCGAATGGCTTCCTTTCAACGACAGAAGCAGTACAATAAGTTGCAACCTTGATGAATCTACCCTTGTCTCAAGTTTAATTTATGATTAAAGTATTCTCACTGGCAAAATCAAAACAAAATTAATATGAATAAACAAAAGCTTCACACCAAGTCGCACCCTGTACTTACCAATAAGTCCACCAGGGACAGCAAACTGAAGTTCATTAGATTCTGTGTATAACGATATTATTCTTGAGCGGATTGGTTTACAAACTACTCTTCCTGATTCAGGATCGCGGGAGATGATTCCAGGACGAACTTCAATCTCTTGATCAACCTGTAAGTACAATCGTTTAAGCTGATTGTTCTTAATGATGACTTATGGGTTGGAATACTCTGATGTGTATAAAGATTGCATACCACAAGAAATTGCACCACTTGTATAAAGCTACCCACAAGAAAGATATCACAAGGTACAGTAATTTAACCAGATTGTGGGGTAATTTTCAACCTCCAAAACTGGTGGGTAAAAGATTTCTTTTAAATCAGAAGAAAACATAATTTTTTTCAACCTCCAAAATTGGTGGGTAAAAAGATTTCTTTTAAATCAGAAGTAAAACATAAAGTTGTTGGATGGCTAAATAAAAATTGGGCGATATGAATGAGAACACCTACTGTAGAAAGGTCTCAACAAGAATATTAGCCTGAAACCATTTCATCCCCAAAACTTTTAAAGGGAAAATCTGATGTACATCACTGATGATGATGATGGAAATTAAGGACACAACGCAACAAAATGTAGTTTAATGAGAAAATAAGTTTTGCCAAGACTAAGAGACATCAGAACTAGCCAAACTTTCGAACAGCAATCTTCTAATTGACCAGTTTCAGGCATAAATATCTTCAAACCAAGACACAGTGTGTGAGATTGACAATGGCTTGGGAATGGTCATATACTGTATGTCATTTTATGGGTGTAACTTATAAGACGCAATCACCAACCACTTTACCTTAAGAACTCCTCTCAGAATTGATCCACCGGCTACACCACCCTTTAAATCCTCTACTTCGCAGCCTGGCTTATTGACATCGAAGGACCTGATGACAATCAGCCGCGGGGTTGCCAAGAAGTCACGGTCGGGAATAGGAATCTTTTTCATGATGTATTCACATACGACATCTATGTTCAACTTGAGCTGTGCGGATATGGGTATGACTGGGGCTCCTTCTGCGACTGTACCTGTTATTAGAGTCAACAGCTGTAAATGGCATCAAACGTACAATAGTGTGTGTTTACAAAGCATAACATTTGGATTGTGGAATTTTTCAACAAAATTTTTGAAAAAATAGGTCATATATTAAGACAGTACTCTATCTGTAAAACATGACAAAGAGAAATTTATCCCTGCAAAAATATAAAATGAATATAAGGGAATAAATTACCCTATTTTGCACAATAATAGCAACACAAAAAGTCTTATTCAGTACTTCATAGTGGGACACTGAATTTTAATCGAAAAGGTCTGATGTACTGTATACATATTTAGCAAACAGAACAACTGATAATTCAACCTTTATCTTGTCTGATTTTGAATTACTACCAGTATTACTAGGCAGTTTAAAAACCAAGTAATTATTAAAATCCTTCTTTCAGTTGGATACCATAAGTTTCCTTCTTGGAGGTGCAAAACTATAATACACCCAATAACTTACTAACTGCAAATATTAATTACGCAATTAATATAAGGCAAGATGAACTGAAGAACCAGGGGAGAGAACAAATGAACAGTAAAAAAACAAAGCAATGTCGCTAAGAGTTGTATGGAACCCACAAAGTACTTTTAACACTACCTGCAGAATGCCAACTAAGGTATACAGTATTGTAAGCATTAATCCAACAAAAGAAGGATACTCTATATTAAACCTCTTCTAAAGATAGGCCTTATATTTTCAATGTAAAGAGTGAGAACAAGATATGATGTAGTAGTCAATTTTTACTTTTCATTTTGCATGTAAAAAAATATAAGGAGGAAGCTACATAAGAAAAAAGCTACACGAACTCCTTACCTTGGATGAACCTTAAAATCTGATCGTACTGTTCTCGTAACTGGGATTCCCTGCACAAGTCAATCTTGTTTTGTAGAATTAAAATGTGTTTGAGTTTCATAATTTCAATGGCGGCCAAATGTTCAGATGTCTGAGGCTGGGGACAGGTTTCATTGGCAGCTGTAAGGATGGATCATGTGTCAATTGAAAATAACATTTGATTCAAATTACTTTACTCCTGGTATCCGTTAATCATAAATGTATCACTTATCGTTCTTAATACCACAACCTTATAGAAAAAATTTATAAACATGAACTTCAAACTGCTTCAATATCAGAAAAGGAAGATCTTGCATTATAACTGAAGTACTTTATAAACAAATGACAACTGCTAAAACCTCAAACTTGTAAACAACTGCATTCTACATCATTCCAGACATATATTTCAATGAAAAAGAACAATTTCTTTACCAAAACAATTCACCTACAATCTAAATTAAGTATATACAGTAAAGTTGGTTTTACTAAGATTAACAACCTAAAAAAAGGTTTGTGCGATTCTCTTAAAGAAAAATAATTTTATTAAGTCACTGACTTCGCTGAAATAAAGATCAGAAAACGCAAAAATTTTCAAACTCACCGATTAGTAGGAGTGCAGCATCCATAACAGCAGCTCCGTTCAACATAGTTGCCATCAAAATGTCGTGACCTGGACAGTCAACGAAGGATACGTGTCTGACTATGCGGAACCTGTGAACAAATTTTTGATAGTATGAATGACGAGTTTTATAATACAGTATTTCAAGAAGAGGGACTTCAAAATTGTCTCTTGGCCTTCAATTCCCTTTACTAAAATACCTATGAAAAGGTCTTGTTGATACTGATGCAGAGTTTAAGAGGTCAAGCCTTGATGCTATCTCAAATTCCCATCTCTAGATATATGATGTACCATATAAAGAAAGATTTGTGAATTTTGTGTTGTTTTGCTGATTAAGACACATTGTGTGTATTTAAACTAAACTTTTTAGTTTTCTATCATTATTCATAACTTCCATCTTCCTTTCTAAACAAATTTTTTCATTATAGCACCCACGAGGAGGGCTTTGTTATTCATTATAACACCAATAGAAGGGAAAACAGTAGAGGTGACTTAACATTCACTTGGCAAGACTATGTCGAAACAATTAGCCTTTTTATAGGACGAGATTTTTTTATCCAAATACTCGAAAATAAAATTCAATTACAAATACAGATATATCATTTGGCTATGTCCATGGGAGGTACCAGCATTATCCTGACAACAAATTTCTCTCTCTCTCTTTTTTTATTTACCTTTATGCTTTCATGGAGAAGGGGACTGGTGTTTATTATAACCTTACAGACACCTATTTTATAACAAATATTCCTGCTGATGATTCCACAGTATACTGTGTCAGAATAAAAAAACACATCTGCAAGACAGTTTCTTGCTCATCTGTATAACAGCCACATTATATTTCCCTACGTTACTGACATTATTATTTTATCTCTGCATTTCATATAATCTTCTGTAATTTCTTTCAAATGCAAGCCATATTCCTTGGAAGCTTGAATTTCAAGTCAGTGGCCCCTATGGGCTTGTTATACAAGTAAGGTTTTTCTGATTAATGCATGGATCTTCAGTTGGTACCCATATACGGTAATAAACTTTTATAACCATGCTAACTTTTTCAGCAAAAACTGTATTTATAAGCAACGGGTTCCATATTCAGAGATTTATAACCTATACAGGCAGTTCCGTTTATGACGGGGTTCCGTTCTTACGCCACGCCGTAAGCCAAAGATCGTCAAGCTGAAAAATCGTCGAAAATCGCAAGAAAAACTTGTTTTTAATCCTTTGTGCGTCTTGAAAACGACGTAACCTGCATTTTTAATTGAGTTTTTCATTAAAAAACCCCCCAAATTTTGACCATTCTGCCATTTTGGAGCCATATTTCTTCCGTCGGATCGGCGTCGTACGCATCATAACCCCGAAACGCGTCGTAAACTGGTAAATAATTTTTGATGAATATAATTGAAGAGCGTCGTAAGCTCGGAACATCTTAAGCTGAGCCTGTCGTAACCCGGGGACTGCTTGCATTACTCTACTGTATTTCTTGTAATATCTTAAGCGCAAGAGCCCTTTTCTCAACCTAAAACTTGCAAAGTCAATTCACTTACTTTCCTGAACAATTTGATCTGGCACAGTTGAAGGAATCCTCTTTGTTTGAGCTCGCAGAAATGAAACAAGCAGGCCGCGGGCATTTTGGGTTATCGCACTTGTAGATTTTGGCATTTGCGTAACCTGGAAGAAAAAAGAATGTTAAAATCTTCTGCAGTGGAAGATGATTTTTTTTTTTGTCTTCCACATTAACGAGGCAAGTTCATCTTAATATTCTGAACTCAATCTGGTTATGGAACTGAAAAGTAAGCAACTGAAAAACTCTGGTAGACTTATCTTGTCTAATAAAGTCATAAAACAAAAGATAGAACACAGCTGACCCGGGGATTCGTGGGGGATGTGTACTACTAAACCCTGCTATTGCTCAAATCCACGAATACTTGAAACCCCTCTAAAAACGCTTATAACTGCCTATTTTGATAGTTCAAAACACCAAAAACCCTCTAAAATTGCTTATACCTGAATATTTTAATGGTTTCATCACAAAAAGTGCATTTAGTCAGGAAAATATGAAAATACAGTTACTTGCAAATATTTCTCTGAAAAATACAGCAAATAGGCGAATTTTCCGTGAATAATGTTTACTGTATATATGTTTCCCAAAAATCCGTGAATAGGTGGAGCCGCGAATTCAGAACCGCAAATAGGAGGGGGGTCCACTGTACACTGCTATATGGAAAATGCATAAATCTGATAAGCTCGAGAAAAAACTGGATTGTAAGATCAAAAACAACCATTCACAGTTAATAAAACTAATCAATACAACTAAAGTCCACAATTTTTAACATAACGGCTTTAGCTGCATAATATACATCAAAAGCAACTCAAAATATGCATCATTACTTAATTTAACACAGCACTAAAAAAGACGCCACATTACGACAAAAGGAAAAAACATTGCCAAAAACTTAATAAAATCACTGGTCACATTGTCTACACCTGTAAAGCAACAACAAGACTTTACTCACCTAACTTGATTGTGATATTTCTTTCTAATTCATTCTTAAACCTGACAGTTTGTACACCCGATATGGCTTTGACTACTGTGGACTTTCCGTGGGCTACATGACCAATCGTACCAATGTTAATGGTAGCTTGCCTACTGATGACTTCAGGCGAGAGGGCCGTCAACTTGGTTATATCCTGTGAACGAAGAAAGTATTTAAAAAGGAGTGATTGTTTTGGGTCTTTGTACTGTACTGAGTATAATAAAATGAGATAGGTTTGACATTTAGACAAGGTGAAATCGACAGGGAATGGTTGGGAACAAAATAGGCAGAATGCAATACAAGTCAAAGAAAAAGGAACTATTACTGAACCCTAAAATGTAGATGTAGTGTATAACAAGCTACAGGGAATATCCACATACAGGATGCTATTTTCGACTTCTCTCCAATATATTTTAACTTGTGCACTTTCTGTCTGAGAGTTTCCATCTAGTTTAAGTCAACATCTATCCCCTTTTTATCCGATTAACTGGGCTTTTCAATTGGTTGATATCCAGCCACTACTCTAATTAAGCTCTCCTTTCTGCCATCACATCTTGAAATTATCTAAATCTGTGGATTTTGAAGCTGTTTTCATTTGTAACACAAAGTTCCTAAGTGAACTCTAAGCCATGAATCTCAGCATTTTCTAGAAGCACTCCATTTTCTTTGTTAGTGGTATGTCTTTGCTCCACACAAAATCACAGATTTTATGCATTATCATGAATTTTTGCCTTTTCACTAATGATTTTAGGTAACCCCTTTCCTCTTTCTAAGTAGCACTGAGATTTCCCATGAAGACAGGTCTACATCTTCTAGGCACAGAACCAACCCCAATGCAGCCCTGTAGTCTTTGATGGCAGACACAAAGACTTTTCTCCCTCCAGAAAGAAACCAGGAAACCTGCTATTTGCTGAACAGAAGCTCTGACTGAAGAGACCTCCCTTCGACAAGCCTCTCGCTCACAGGAGATACTGGATAGTCTCCAGCCATGAAGAGATAGGGATCCTACTAACTTGTGATATCTCTTGACGCGAGGCTGGCAGAGGAGGTTGGGCCGTGGAGGGATCTCTCTGGGAACTGCTGACAGCAGGGCTAATAGGTCAGGGAACCACTCTGTGTGAGGCCACCAAGGAGCTACAAGGGTCATCCTGAGATTCTGGGAAATCAATACCCTGTTCAAGACCTGACGGATCAAGCAAGAGGGAGGGAAGGCGTAAACCTATAGGTTATCCCAAGGATGTTGTAGGGCACCCTCCACCACGGCGTAGGGTCTGGGGCAACTGAACAGAAGACCTCTAGCTTCTTGTTGAACTTTTTTGTGAACAGATCTATCATTGGCCTTTCCCAAAGGAGGAAGAGCCTGTCTGCTATCTTTTGATGTAAGGACCACTCTGTTCCCAGGACCTGATCCTGACAATTCAGTTTGTTGGCCACCACATTCCTCCTGCCAATATATACCTAGCTGAGAGGTCTACTGATTGGTCTATTGCCCACTGGTGAAGGAGTACCATCATGTAGTGAAGTTCTTTCATAGCAGGTGAGTACAATATAGATTTCTTAAGGTTGTTTGGGGCATATGGTGTTAACTTCACACAAACTATGCATTACTTGGAAAGGGATAATATTACCATACAGCAGTGGCCTTAAAAGAAATTGAACCATAAGGCATGTATATAAAGAATGAAAAGAATCTGCCTTCCATGTTATTATAAATTGCTGACCTCAACAATTTCCCTTATCCAGAAATCAATGAGGTAGGAACCACGTGTCCTTATTTTGCCCAGGCCTGAAGGAAATGTGAACAGAAAGGAGCAGCAAACTCTGCTGCCAGTAAAAGGAATGAAACCATGCTGCTAGTTAAAGGAATGACACCAGTCATGGGGCTCTCATTCAGTTCTGTGGAACAGCAGTCAGAATAATATACAGTTACCTATAAAATATGAGGGAGAAAGTGAGCCACACCACCTTCTTGCAGAAGGAAACAGGATCTAGTAGTTAAGAACACAGTTAGGAGTTAGACTGACACAAATCAAGTTCAGAATAGTCACTTAGGTAATAATCACTCATGTAATTGTTCACTGCAGAAACCATATGGTACTGACTCACTGAATGTGGTTTTGATCTATGAGCATAATGGGAGAGCTGTCAAGCTGAAGATAACCTTATTTATCATGAAGTGAAGTGCTGTGAAATAAAACTTACATCTAAAATCAGTAAATGCTAAACTTTACATCTAAAATCAGTAAATACTAAGTGTTTAAGAATATCTATAGCCGTGGGAATGGTTGTTTATGTTCTTGAAATTAAATCCAAGATACCTTCTCTTCCATTTTACTGCACTACACTATCATCTATAACTGTGGCTGAACATCACAAATTTTGTTTAGCTCAAGATCTGATTGTTTTGAAGTTACGGATAATTAATTTAAGAACTTAACGGGGCCAAGCATTGTCATTGAGGCAGATGTCCAAGTTTTGGGGGGTCAAAACATAACAAACGAAAAACTTTAGAGGACTGTCCGGAGAATGCTGATACTCTAGTGACCCTGATGAAGTGTTTTACCCAGGCAGGGAGCACAATTCAGAAGGATGAATAGAGGGGCTGCAAAGATCAAGCGAGTGAAAGGTATGTGATCTTAACTGCTGATCATTCACAACACAATCCTGATACTGGAGCATTACACCTAGAACACTGAACTTTTGTGTAGGAACGTGAAGTGTTACGTTCTCTGTCGTACAATGGAGAGCGAATAGACATATGTGAGAACAGCTTTCTAGACAACTCCCTGCCTTACCAACTCATGTGTTCTGGTAATATGTAGAATAGAGGGTCACGAATTACTAGGGGGGTTCAGAGGTACAGAGGTGGCCCCAGCCAGGCTAGGACATGGCAACCAAGGTTAGGTTAGGTAAAGGTAAGTTTGCTTAGGTTATATTCCATCAGAAATGCCCATGGCGACCAAGGTTAGGCTAGGTAAAGGTAAGTTTGCTTAGGTTATATTCCATCAGAAATGCCCACTATACCTACAGTAACCCTGACCCCCTACTCTGCAATCCCTCCAATTGTTCTTTGTTCATGGTCAGCTCTAAACACACTGGCAGGCCTCATAAAAATTACAGAGCAAGTAATGAGACAACATAACAATAGTTTGGTATGCTTGAGATCTGTATATCTTTTTAATATTTAATAAAAAATAATATATATTAATAAAATATAACATACTGTATATAGCCCACATTACATGCTAATGCAGTTCCTGTAATAGAACACAGTGTATTTAGGTCTGTGAGTTGTCCACTTGTAAATGGCCACGTGCTGGCAAGGGTGGTGAATCTTCATGTTTAGGCAATTTGTTTCCACATACACGACCATTTATTCCCCAATTACTGTACATGTGCTTTATCATTAATTACAATTAAAATCATGCACATCTATTCACCAGGACGAGAGAGAGCGGGCTATCTTCAAAGCATGCAAACATGGGAAAAGTACCCAGCTCCCAGGTAAAGAAGAAGAATAACCTTTGACCTCCCAGACGTGGACGTAAGGTAAGAAAAACTGTAAATTTATGTACAATTATGGGGTAGCATATCGACCATATGTATAATGGGAGTCCGAGCAGTTGTATAACCGGCAGTGCAATAATTTGTATGGTATTTTAAATCAGATTAGGTTAGAATAGAATATTGAACTTAGGCCAAAAGCCAAGAGCTACGACCTACGAGACCATTCACCGCTGGAAGGGAAAATTGACAGTAAAGAGGGCTTTAAATGTGCAACGGGAGGAAAACCTCACAGTTGCATTATGCAACAATTGTTAGGGGATGGTTGAGTAAAGGAAGAGAGAAAATATGAATGGAAGTACAGTAAAAAGGAACGAAAGAGGTTTCAGCCAGAGGCCGAAGGGACGCTGCAATGACCCTCAAGTTGGGTCACGAAGGCCCAATCACCCTAAATTAGGTTGTTATGTCCCTGAAATTGTCCTTACTAAATTCTTATGCCTTTTAAAATTTTTATATGGGTCTATACCCTTTAAATGAATTTAGGGCTACAACAAGATAACCAGATGGAAAAATAGGGTATAGGGTACGGTCCATGTGTTTGGCGAAGGTCACAGTATCACCCCAAAGCCTATTTATTTAGACCTAAACTTAAGGATTAGGATTAAGCCTACCCTATGGTGAACAAAATCCTCGAGACAAATCTAGTCTATAGGCATAGGGTATAGAACATGCCCTAGACCTGTCCTGGCCTAGGTTATAGCCTAGCGGGCCAAGTTAAAGCCCTCTGAAGGCAAAGGCGTTGAATTATGATTCATATTTTAAATAAATCGCTTAAAACGCGAATATTTCCGTAGGCTTAAATACTGAAGGAAGTCGTCGAGATCCACATGGGGCCTTCGACGAATTCTTTTGTTCTTCGAAATAAAACAATTTAAGCCGACCCTCCAACGAAAAAGCAAGCCATAAATACAAACACACACACAAATATACAATTCACTCGTAAAAACGAGGTATAAAATGGCGAAACGAATTTATTAAACAAAAAAATGAACTTTCTATTTGACAGCTGGAGGAGGCCGAGACCTCAAGTCCTCGGAGACCCGACGAAAGTAAAGCCTTTTTCAGCCTTCTCAGTCTTATAAAGCCATTTACATAAGTAAGACTTGGCTTTAAAAGCCATCTTGCGATACATACCAAGTTCTTGAGGTCTTGCACGGCTAAGTTGGACATTTTCGAGGTGATTTTGTTATTTCCCTCTGATCTCCATCACACTGTAATGTGTACAGACCGGGCCGAAGGACTCGTTTTTCGGGGTGCGGGCAAATATTCGCTTTGTTATTTTCGTTATTTTTATTTAATCTTTAGGATTTATACGATGTATTGTATCCAGATGAGTGTGTTATATTAATGAAATTAAAATTCCGTAAATAAACGTCATATCTGTTTAACGTGACCATTTAAAATTTTCTCGAATTTAGGCAAATATTCGGTCTTATTTTAGCTGTAGGATTAAAAAGATATATTATATTTAGAGTAGTGTCTTATAATTCATAAGTTAAATTTACTTAAATGAAAACTATATCTGCATAACGCTATGTATTAAAATTTGCACGAATTTATTAGATAAGAAACGCAGCTTAGCAGGTTGCTATTGACATAGCATATTTCGAGTATACGTAGCCTTGGGATTTTAACCGTATATTATATCCAGGTTAGTGATTTATATTTAAAAAATTAAAATTGTGCAAATTAAAAATTATATGTGTATAAACACGAGCATGTAAAATAAAGTCGAATTTATTAGATAAGAAACGCGACTTAGCAGGATGCTAGTTGACGAGCTTATTTTAAGTAGACGTGCGGCATCCGTCTAATAAAATGTGGATTTTAATGGCATGTTTAAATGATGATGTTTTTAATGAAATGTATGCTGAAATTACTGCTCTTCCCAATTGCCGTGTAAAATTTGAAGGAATATTTTCCTTTCTGGGCTAAAAATGTCGTCAAACTTTCTGATGCAACATCTGCCTTCGTCAGGTATGAAAAGCACTCACGATCAAAACGAATTCTTCGTGACATGCTTGATGATTCCCGTGCAATATATTAATTTTTAATGTAAATTTTTCGTATTCTTCGTCGTTTAAACGTTCTTAAATGTATAAAGTATCGATATGTTTATAATTATGTACTTACAGTGTTAATACTTAATATCTTTTAAAAATGCAACATTTTCTCATGTGATGTCTCCCACGTACGCAAACAACATTTTTGTTATTTTAATATACATCTGTATAAAGCATCTGACCTGTATGAGTGATTTTTGTTTTGGCTATGTTATATATTTAGCTTTAGGCATTAACTTCACGTAGCAGGATAAAGATGCTGTTTATTCTACGTGTTTTCAATCTCGTGGGTCCGTCGTGTGATTCCTATACATTTTGCAACAATACGAAGTTTCTTTTAGAACAGGAAATGCATTTTTAAAAACCTGAAAGTTATTATGAGTTCGTGACGGAAAGGAACTCTTAATTCTCTTACGTTTTCATGGCATTTGGTTATTTAAAACTGAAATTTCAAACAGATATTTAAAGAAAGTGTATTTGCAGCCTTTGAAAATGAGTGAAATTTTGAACTGTACGTACTACGAATTAGAAATTATATCTATATTTAGATTGCAAGAGCATTCCTGATGTCTGTCAACGTAGACATGTATTATGTTCGTTTTTAATATGTATACAAATGTAAATACAATTCTTACACTGGTACCTCTCCCACCTTCCTCCACATTGAAGAAAATAGGCTACTCAGTTAGGCCTAATTACTGCTTAAAAGCATAAGACTATTCACCATCAATGGAAACATCTGTATATGACGTGTCTGGGAAAATTGCGGTGACAGTGAGACCCCTAAAAAATGATGTTACTTCCCATTATTATGTTTTTGATGGTGAAGTTTCCCGTTGCAAAAGCGATGTCACAAGCATTATCACCATCAGCTGTTGGGTCTAGCATTCCGCTCAAGCGTGTCAAGAACATTCTTGGTGAGTGATTGTACTTCTTTAGTTTTAGTGTGCTTATATATTACAACATTCAGGAAGGGAGAGAGAGAGAGTGTGTGTGTGTTGTGTACATATTCTGCTAAAATTGACGTATCCTTTTTTTCAGAGCTGGAGAAAAGAAGTTTTACGATCACAGTGCATGTGAATCATGACACCCTGGTTGTCAGTCTCCAGAATGAGAAGGTAAATCTTGGTAAATAAACAAACGGATTAATATAAACATATATAAACGGTAATGTCACTTCAGATAAAGTTAGAAAATAGGGAGTGGGTCTTGAAATTGGCCTTTAACTTATTATTACTTCTCTCTCTCTCTCTCTCTCTCTCTCTCTCTCTCTCTCTCTCTCTCTCTCTCTCTCTCTCTCTCTCTCTCTCTGTTATTAATGCTAATAATTAGACACATCTATCTCATAAAATGGTTCTCAAACGTATTATAGACTCTCTCTCTCTCTCTCTCTCTCTCTCTCTCTCTCTCTCTCTCTCTCTCTCTCTCTCTCTCTCTCTCTCTCTCATTAATACAAATAATCAATTCCCTCTCTCTCATTAATGCCAATATTTTTTTTTTATAATACAATACTTTTCTATATAGCATTTAGACCCAAGGCCTATATTGGCGTTGCTTTCATTCATACAAGCCCTTGTATTGACATCAGGTCTATGAATACGGAGAGAGGACCCACAACAGCAGTGGGTGTGTCCATTTACTGGTCTTCAACGAAGCAACGGGACGTCTCATGATGTCACGGAAGTTTCGCACGTATCAACCGGCAGATCAACTCCATCTGAGGGCGTGTTTGTCCTCTGTGCAACCTGGTCGTGTCCTGGTCGTCGTTGGTTTGGTAATGTTTGTTTAAAATGCTTTTTTTCTGTTAGGTTTGTGTTGGTTGATTGATTAGCTGGTGGTTTGTTTGAGATGCAGTACTTTTATATTACACAAATATTTCTGGTGGTAGTGTGATTTTTAATCAGTGGGATATTTAGCAAAATGCTTCCTGTGACGATTAAAATGTTTTTTTTACACCTGTTGACACATGATTTTAAGAGTATTTTTCAACTGATATATGGAAAATACTGCCTATAAATTATAAAAATACTATTAAGGAAAGTCTTGTTTGTATCGGAATCTTAAATTCTTGACAAACTACACTGAAAACAGTATTGATTTTTACAGATGGACTTCTTGACATTCCTGGCACCTGATGGTGAAACATCTCTACTGAATCTTGGTGCTTCCATGCTTCACAGAGTGGCCCTTGGAGAACCATGGGGAATGGTTACCATAGTTGGTGAGGAGCTGATAAACAAGGTAGCAAAGTCTAATTCAAAAGATGGGGCATATAAAGCAGTAGAGAGGAGTAGGGTCATTGCAGAGACAGTTGCTACCAGAGCCATTGGATCCCCAGAAAAGAGGCTGTGGTTAGAGGCCACTTTCTTCAGAGCAGAGAAGGGTGAGTTTGTCATAAGTTTTCTCAAAATTGTAATAATTATCAAACTTTCTAACCTTAGATTTGGAGAACACTACAGGAGAATGAAACAGAGTTCCCATAAAACATTAATTCATTATAACATAAGCTTTTGTAATAGTTCAGATTAATAATAATAATTGATAATATTGATCAGTAATTTTTCTTAACTTCATTGGTCTGTCTCTCACTTTTATGACAACCTTAGCCATTCTTTTAGTATCCAACAAAACTAATTATCATTTACAACCTTATCATTTGTTTATATATTAGGTCACCTTTTTTTTGTTTAATTTTGATACAATGACTATTTATTCATTTATTTACTATTCCATGCCTCTGTTTATTATATTTTGGTGCAGGGAGAGGATGCAAAAACACCTTTACTGAGCTGGGAACACTACAGCTGCATTTCTGTGATAAATACGAGGGCTATGGAGACCTTTGTCGATGTGACAGACCCTATGTTCCTCACGAACAGATACCACCAGTTAGTAACACTCTCTCTCTCTCTCTCTCTCTCTCTCTCTAAACTGCACTACAGTGCATGATGAGTGTACAGTAGGCCTACTTTAGTGATTTAAGTGGGAAACTCTCTCTCTCTCTCTCTCTCTCTCTCTCTCTCTCTCTCTCTCTCTCTCTCTCTCTCTCTCTCTCTCTCTCCATTTAATGCTGTTTAATTCTATATCCATTGAAAGATTATTTGGAATAATGCAACAATTATAAATATTAATTGCATATTCAGGTCAGGAAAGCCATTTTAGGCCTTTTTCAAATTTCATGAAAAATTTGTTTTCCAACTTCCAGCCTTCCATACCCATGACAGAAGACATTCCAGTTGTTATAGTGACTGCGAACAAGCCTTTCTATCTGTACAGGTATTTATCATGTAAATTTATATGTTGGTTGAAGTATTCTTTGCTTAGGTCATTGTGTAATTTTGTCTGGTAACTACAAATTCTTTTTAGGTAATTTTAATTTTTTGTCTCACTTTCTGTGGTAATTACAGTGATGTTTTCAAAGGTTTATTGTGATTCCTTAAGTAGTTTTTTTTATAGAATAGGTGACTGTATGGTCTTGTTTAGACAGAAGAATTTAATTTTCTCTATGAGAATTATATTTTAAGTATGCACTATTATTAATGATGATATATTATAGAAAAAATTATACATTGAGAAAGATAACTTAGGACTGCCTAAGTTTCAGAAGCTGGTGAAAAAACAACTTGCTTAGGTAATTTTGATGACTCTAAGACTCACTTACAGCAAACAAAGAAACATTAGAAGGACTAATGCTTGAAATGGTTTGCTTTGATTTCTGTTATATTTCCCAGGATACTGAAGAACCTCAAAGCAGTTTGGGGATCTGCGGAAACTGAGGTGTTGGTGGTTGTCGACGGAGGTGACGAGGAAACCTTACACCTGGCAAGTCTGTTTGAACTGGAAACTGTCATCCACACACCCCAGGGTGAGCCTGGTGAAAATACCAGGTGAGATGTGTAAGTTAGATGTGCTTAGATTTGAATAAGGAATTGGAAATAATTTGAGGGTTATTTGGTGGCTTTTTTTAAACTTCCAACCAATTGGTTTCTTTCTTCGTTTTTGTTTTATGATACAATCTTCACTCTTTCCAGAGGCAAATCCACTGTTTTATGTGTTAATCAAGACCTTTTTATCCATTGTTCCGGACCTATTTCTTTATTGTTTTCCATATTGGTTAGGACTCAGTATAGGCCTATAGTTACCCTTTCCATGGGCTACCACATTAAAAATCAGTACAGTGATGATTTACTATTTACATCTTGACAGGACAAACACGAACATCGCGTTCGCCCTGTATAGCGCTTTCAGCCGATGGCCTCACGTGGACAAAGCCATTCTTTTGGAGGATGACCTCATACTGGCTCCTGATCTCCTGAGGTATGAGTCATCAAGAGCTTCAAACTATTTTACTGAGGATTTTTTCTCTTTGGAACATAACGACGTCATTTTTATGGCTTGTATTTGTTCATGTGCTGTGGCATCTTGCTTTGCGAACTTGCATCTTTGTATGCTTATTCCAATTGAATTATCACACATTTTGTCACAAGGAAGCTATAAATTTATGTACAAATATAATTTAACAATATTTATACATTTACAGTCTACACAAAAAGAATTCAGTAATATTTCTTATGCAGTTTCTTCCACCAGACAGCCCCCGCCCTTACCGATGACCCTACACTCTACTTAGTGAATGCCTTCGGTCAGAATTCATACCCAAGCACTGCCAGTGACCCATCTGCGGTGATGCGTGCTGATATGTACCCCCAGTATGGCTGGATGACCTGTCGCCGATGGGTCGAGTATGCCCTGCCTCTGTGGGTAGCTCCTGGGGTATGTCTGTTGTGAATTACTGAGACATTTATTAGATATAGGTATCTGATTGAATGGTTGATTGGTTTTAGTTAACATGTCATCTTGGTGGTAGTATCAAAAGTGCTTTACTGGTCTTTTGTGTATAAAGAGTAGGAAGGTAAGTCGTAGTTATGATTGTTACTTGGTTAATTGTTATGCCTTTCCTATATATAGGTGGCTCCTGGGCAAAGTTTGTTGAATTTTTTTTAGAAATAATGAATTGGTAAGGTATCTGGTTTATTGATTGATTTAGTTTTTATTAATGTGGTACATTATCTTGGCTTTTCAGTTCCAAAGATGTTATCTCAACCTGTGCTGCTTGGAAAATAGATATACTATACAGTTAGTGTTGTTGGTTTGTTTGAATTTTCAGTAACAGGTTTCACAGTACAGGATTATGCTTTGATTTTGCTGTTCTGACTGAAGGTATACAGCTTATACTTTTGAATTTCTAAGTGGGAAACTGTGTTAAAAGTACAGTTGTTCTTGTTTAAGCACCTATGCTCTTGTAATAAGATTGTGTACAGGCACCATTTTAAAGTTTCCCTTCGTTATTGGTTTTTATTGCAGCACTCATCTCAGAACATGTACAGTACAGTACCGTACTCTGAAATTAATGGATCAGCTCTTATTAACAGAGTGGCCAAGACTGGGACTGGTGGCTCTACCTAGAAGGCATTAGGAGGAACCAGCAAGCAGTTGTGCCTGAGGTCTCCAGAACAGGTCACGGAGGGGCAGCTGGCATTCATGTCACAGGTTGGGAGCAACAGATGTACTTCAACTCTAGGATCATGACGCACGATCCTGCCACAGTTGTACGTCATGTGGAAAGGTGTGTTGTTTTTAAGGCAAAAGTAAGGGTATGAGATGAAGTAGTGTCATGAAATATCCTTTTAGTTTTTCAGACAGTGCGTTCTAACATATGTGGATTTATCTCACCACTTTTCAAGAGGTATTTTTTGAGTATTTTACAAAGGAGTTTTTACCAGCTTGGTGATTTAGCCTTGTAAGACAGAATCCAGTAACAGCACAATGGCCAACTGTTTAAGTTGTCAAAAACTCCCTGACATGGGTTTTAGTATATTGATAATATTTCTGTTGATTCTTGATTACCTCACTAAGAATGGTACAGTTTTTACTGTTTCTCTGTTAGCAGAATTATAGAAAAAGCTGCTTTGTTTTTTTAAGAAAGTTTACCTAAGGCGAATCCCATGACTAGCAGTGAATGATTACAATTTAGGGATGGTATTACTGTAACTGTTTTGGGGAAGGGGTTTCTTATTTCAGGAGAGTTATGTCTCCTCTTAACCTGTAAGATCCAAAACTAACTACTTTTGGTCAATCAACATATGTGCTCATTGAGGTTTGATGTTACCATAGGTATGCACTCACAAGATGTGTACACTGTTTTGTAATGTAATCTCTTCAAATAAATAGCAAATATTAGTAAAGTCTGTAGTGTTATTCAAGATTCACTTTTAGTGGAAATTTGCAGGTTGGAATCAACAGCATATGCTGAGTGGTTTGAGAATGAGATTAAAAATGCAAAGAAGATTCGACTGGTAGACCACCCCTGCTACACCTTCATCCTTCCTGAGGAAGAGGTATGATTTGATGGCATACACTAGCTATAGAATATGTAATGGTACTGTATCACAGTATTTTTTGTATCCTTGTGTCACATTGAATACATGTATAGTGTTGTATGTTCCTCTTCTCACATCTTTTGGCATTCTGGAACCTGAGTTTTCTGTAGACTGAGGTATATGTAGTACAGCATTGTGATCTTTTTTAATTGTAGGATGTTAGTTTTTATATAAGCCAGTATCCAGTGATGTAACCCAGAACATTGAACTTCAAACAAACCTCTTGTAAGGATTCTATACTAAATGTTAGAACCTTGTACTCCCCAAATGAAAGCTTAAATGAATTATTCGTAAAACTTTTATAACTTTAATTTTTTTGCTTAAACAACAAAGTGGAATTGTCTTAAATTGGTAATTGCCTTATTTCTTATACTTATAAGGACAGAAAAGTTAAATTGATAATTGCCTTATTTCTTATATTTATAAGGACAGAAAAGTTTATACAGTATATAAGAACCTTGACATTATTATTTAATTGCTCACTTAAATAGTCATGTGTTTTTTAAATTTCCCCTTTTCCTAGAGTGGCCCTTTTGTGTTATACCTCGGTGTGGCGAGTAGATCTGATGGCTACAACAGCTTCTATTTCATGCAGACGGTTAGTGAAATTGTAGCGTTCACCGAAAGAAAATTTCGACGTAAACTTGACTTAAACAGAACCAAGAAACTAATATGAATTTTAGAAAGAGAAAACATCATGATTATTCTTGCATATACTGTAGTTTTCAGTCCAGTATACAGTAAGTCAGAGATTTCTAGATAATCAGCACCACCCTTCACACCTCTGTATTTGTTATATTAATGCATATCTTCCTTTGACACTAGTGTATAGGAACAGATGACCAAGAAGTAAAAGAACTTTACGAAGGAGTCATGCGACTGAGAATCCGGCCTCATACCAGGAGGCATCCAGAGTTCAGACTTGTATCTGAATACATTGCTAACCAGAGTCTCATAGAAGATGTGCAGTCATTGTCAAATGTGGCAAGAAGAGGAAGAAACATGACAGATGCCAAGATTCTTTATCTTGTTGGATGTCCCCTTTCTAAGTATTGGTACTGTATCTATGATTCATTACTTTGCCATTAACTTTATATTTTATATTATTTTCTCAGTACAGTATATATATATATATATATATATTGATTGCAGTACAGGTTTTAAGTAGCTCATCCTAAATGTGGGTCAATTTACCAGATTAAAATTTGAATTTACAATGTTCTCTTAGTTGCTATTTTTAGCATATGATTTTAAAAACTTGTTGTCGTCAAACAGTAAATATTCAGCCGGGACCAGCGACTGGGTGATTCCAGACGAGATGCTTCTTTTTGAGGCGGAGAAAGTTGTTCGGGGAAGAAAGATGTCCAGCACCCGTAGGATATCACGGTAAGTTTCCAAATTATAACTGAAGTGTGTGTTATGAGTATATGACAGTTAAAATGAAATCATTCACTGCAAACAGTATTTCAGAAGCCAGGAAATTAGAGTTCAGTTATTTCTACACTGAGCAAAATATTTTTTTAGGTTTGCTACCACCAGTATTTTTCATGGTACATATGATTCCTTTAGAGTAACTACAAAGTACAGAATGGATGTATTGCATGAAGTAAATAATTATGGTTGTATTAGGTATTACATTTCACTCCCATATCTTATCCAGCTTTTGTTGTTTATGGAAACAAGACATTAATTTATTAATACCCAAAACAGAAGGCAAAGTAATATTATGGTGACTCCCTGAATTTGTAGTCTCTAAATGGTGTGTAATGATATCTGTATCCTCTGTAGTTTACTATTGCTCGTTAACTTCTCACAGTGTACCATTTGTGTAGGCGTTAAGAACAAACACTATACATTCAAAAGAAATGCAAGGCTCCCCATTCTTACAATCACTATTTTTCTGTGCTAGATTTCTTCAGAAAGCAAATCTACTGACCTTATCTAGCCCAAGTCCAGGGAAGTAGGAGGTAACAAAGCCATCCCTTAAGGGATGAAGAACTCAACAACTTGAAAGCAGTTTATTCTACACCTTTAAGACTTTGCCTGTAATTTGACAGAAACCAAAGATGTTAATAACTGTTTTTTTTTACTACTGACTTTGGGAATACTGTTCTGATAAAATTATTTTGAGAATAGCTACATTTACTGACTATGTGAAGACTTATTGGCTTTAAAAAATGTTCTTATAAATAGTAGCTTGTGTAAATTTGAATTTTTTTTATATTTCATCCAGGCTTAGAGTCCCTACATCATCTGCTGAAGATGAATATTCAATGAAGAATCTCCATCACATGCATAGACGTCATGGACATTGATAAGACCTGCTTTGTTTTTGTAAGGGTTTATAAACATGTTTTAATACATATGTACAGTATATAGACTGTGAGTACAGGTATTGAGTTAATAGATATTCAGTACAGATGAAATATAATTGGATTTTTAATACAAATGTACAGTGCTATTGTACTTGAATTTTTAATACATATGTGGAGTACTGTGTCTAGATTCTGAATACAAATGAATAATACTGTACCTGTATCTAGAGTGGGAAATGAAAAAATCTTTAGTGCAGTAGTACAGGAAGAAGATGTAGAGTACAGTACTGTACTGTATTTTTAACTTGTAGCTTAGGTATCAGTAAAATGTGATTGCTAAGTTTGGCATGCTGTAACATTTTTAGGTTAAACTTACTTATGAAAAACATCAGATAAGAAATTTCTTCCCTAAATGTTGTACTTTTAGTCACAATATTACTGTACTGTTTTTCAGAACTACTATTTGGAAACCAGTAGGTTCAGGTAGCTTTGTAAGTTGCAGCCAATAAAAAAATACGTTAGAATTGTCATCACTTGATTTAAACAGCACATTTTTTTTTATCACACAAGCAAGTTTGTCTCTCAAGGTAAAACAAAATGATCTTGTCAACAAAATCACTTTTATTTGAACCCACCAAATGAATAAAAATGTAATATACAAACCGGCTATACATGACTACTGCCCGACTAGGTCACGTGACTTTAGGAGAAATCTTGGGGGCACCAGAGGTGTGTCATTTCTGAGGGTCTTTTAGCCATCATACTTTCCTAGCCAAAACTGAATTTACTTTCAGTGGACTGTTCGACGTGGTTACAGCCAAAATTGAATTTTCATGTAATGGACTATTGGACATGGTTACAGCCAAAATGAATTTACTGTAGTTTTTAATGGATTATGTGGGATGTTATGATGTTTCACATAAAATCAAAATGCAGGTGACTGAAAATGCACTGCAATGTGCATTTTTACATGTGTGTAAAAGCAAAATTGATATTAGTCAGAACATTGATAAAATACTGTACCGTACAAATTACTCAACCAATGTTTGTATGCTATATGGTTTAAAAACCATTTGCAAATGTTCTCAAAGAATGTCTGTACTTTAGCGAAGTCTGCTGTTTTGCAAATTTGTGTATGCTTTTAAGTCCAAGTAATCTTGTTTTGGCTAAGAAAGTGTGTTAACCACAAGAGTTCAAAAAGTGACCAGTGTCTGGGTGCCCTAAACTAGGGTACAAAATGACTTTTTTTATGTATTAGATGAATACACACCACTTTCAGGTCACAGGCCAAACCCCCACGTCATTCATCAGAAAGACATCAACCTTTTGTCATACATGTGTGTATGTATACAAGACACAGGTTTTTTGTTGAGATAACATATTGCATTAAACTATAATTTTTCATAAGTTTGGTATACACAAATATAAAACATTACCATGATATATATGGTATATATATGTATATCAATAAATGGTATTTTTTTTTATACAAAAGGTAAATCTATATCTCTTGTAGACTTACAATGGTTTTTTTTAATTTACAATATAATTCATGCTTATAGTTTGACACAGGAAAGCATATGAAGATTTTATACATATAGTAATTGTTATGACTTATTGTTGTTTTTGTAAACAATGTAAATAAGTGACATTTACCGAATTTTTCTCAGTAGGTGTGGCAAACCAACAAGAGACTTATATTTAATCTGTGTGTTTTCACTTAGCCACAGTAATCTCCCTTTCTTCGAGACTTACTCAACTAGATCAAACATTTAGTTCTCCTCTATATATCTAATGGACACTTTTCTAATTACTGCAGTCCCATAGTAATTCATTTGAATGTTGGCAGACACATGTACTAGGAATCACTTCTTTTGTTTTTGGATACGTTTGACACTTGTGTTTAGCCACAAAGTTAATCATTCGAATGCTGGCCAATACACACTCACACACTAATAGGAATTACTTATATGCACAAAACTATCTTGAAGCATTCCATTCTTATTCTATTTGGCCAGGTAATTGGGTAATTACACATTACTGAACAATTTAATACTCTTGCAAAATCAACACAGATGTTATAATCTGTTCCGTGACTGTTTTACTTCCCAGAAAATGGAGATTATGTAAATACTTATCGTTTATACATATTCCACTGTCATGCACGAAGACCTCACATTGATATATAAATGCCACTGTCACAGTATATATCACCACTTTCAGCAAACAACATTGTTCCTTAATGTTGTAGAGTAGTTCATTTTCATGTTTATACTGTACTTGAAAAATTCCTCAAGAATTTTGACACTGATCTCAACTTTGTGGATTTGTATTTTGGAGGGTCCTCATTTTGTTTTATCACAGCTTGCACAAGGCCACATTGAAATTTGGAGAAAATCTTCAAGTCCAATTTGGTTCTGATATTTTACGTTGGCTAGTTTCTGTCTATTTCTTCTGTGACGACTATATGAACACAATGTTAAGGGAAACCTAATTCTTGGCTCTAACAGTACAGTATTTACAGCGTTGCTGTACTACTACTTTACAGAATTATTTGGTCCTTGGTTTCACTGTAGTTAGGACTAATACAACTGGTCCCTTGACTGTCCCCAAGATACTCTACAACTGCGAAGACTGGTTGGACGAGTTCTCTTTGGTGCTGTTGCTTCTGCTAGTTCTGCCTCGACCCCGGGCTCTGTTGCTTGGGGCAGGGAACTCTGGGAAGAAGCCCTCTGCATTAATCGCACCGGTGCCGAGGCTGGGCAGGGTCACGCTGGGTCACGGGATGTTTTATTTTCACTTCTGTCAATATCTAAAGCGGGAGCCGACCCAAGACGTAGCTGCTTCCTGACGTGTCGAGCAACACTCTGAGTCATACTAATTGGAGGGAGAGTGACACTCGAGGATGGCCGCTGTGGCTGCAGGGATGCCAAAGGGGGCATTGATGAGGGAGGTGAGGCCTGTGTTGGAGGTAAGGAGAAGGTTGAACTCCTTCGAGTTGGACTCTGAGGACCTTTGATACCCCTAGCTCCACCTCCTCCTCCAAGTGACCTTTGTAGTCGTGATGGGATGGTACTCGCTCCTCCACCGAGTCTGGCACCTCGCCATGACCCTGCTTCTCCATCTTCTGATCCAAGGCTCTTTGGCCCTGAGGATTCCAGCGAGTCCAGAGATCCCACAGACGAACGAGAATTTCTGGAAGGAGGTCGAGCACCAGTTGTAGTTGTTGTCACCGCAGTGCTAGAGCGATTGTTCGAAGCCCGATTAGAGGGGGCCCGACTTCTAACAGTTCGAAGAGCCGTGCTGTATACCCTAAGATCCTTCACTTGGGCCCGAAGACGAGCAACTTCTCCCTTCAAGTCAGAAACCCTTCTCTCTCCTGCTTCCAGTTGCTGCTGGAGTTGTAGTTCACGCCACCTGTTCTGCTCATGTTCATCTTCATGTAGCTTCTGCTGCTCTGCAAGCTGTTCCTCTAGTTGTTTCACTCGGGAAGTTCGTTCTTCTAAAAGCCTGTTTAGTTCTGCCACTTTTGCCCTCCATGTGTCTTCCTCTGTTAAAGTAACATGTCGTAGGTGGGCCTCAAACTGCAGATCTGAAAGAAAGGTTAATTGTAAATATTTCCGGCTCATTAAATTGTATTTTATAATGGTAGAAAGCAATATGTAGATTGTTTAGAAAGTATATAAATAAAATGTTAGTTTGTCTGAAAAAGCAGAAAATAGCCTATAAGAATGAAACAGCGAAATAAATATTTTTAGGACTGATAAAATAAAATAGCATTAACGGTGGCTGAAAGATTATTTAGATGTAAGATAAAGTTATTTGATCAGCTAATTATCTAATATCAGTTATGACAAAATTTGAACGCATGCCTTTGAAACAATTGCTTTATGCATATTAAATGTATATTGAGAGATTGCTTTATGGATGCATGAATCATGAAAACCAGAGTGAGAAATCCGCTCTCGTAAATAAAATATTTAGCAATGGAATATACTTACTGTATGGTAATCATTGAACATATGCAACTGATTCATACAATGATCAGAGATGGGTATTCAGTTTAAATGTCAGATGTCTAGAGCAAGTGAATATTTGCAGAATGAAACTGCCTTTTAACTTAATTTGCTGGTTTTCTTTAATATGAATAATGAGGAAAATAAGAATTAATTACAGGTATTAAGATGACAAAAGTACTTTTGAGTGCTGATATTAAAAACATTTTAATCTGCTTTAAATGACATAAATCACCATTTAATCCAAATAGTGAATTCCACTTCCTGGCTATTTTAGAATTTTTCAAGAAGAAGCAAAGTGGCACCTCGTACTTTTGTTTACACTCTGCTGCTGTGGATGTGTTCCTTATATTACTTTTAGTCAAATAAATTTATTTTACATTTAGAATAAATATTTGACCATTCTGTGCTGGCAGAGGGTTTAATTAAGGCTTATGATATTAATTAATGTATAATTTTAGACACATAAACGGCAAGTTATGTAAGATGGATTATTCATCTACGTACAATTTTTTAAGCGTAATTTTTTTACGACATTGAACGGTTCCGGCGAAATTGTTAATAAAAACATGGCCGTTGTTGCATGGTGATCGTGCCCCAGTGTCGAACTTTTTGTGTGTTTTTATTGCTTCATTACGCGTTTAAAGTTGCGTGAAGTTATTTGGCAAGAAAAAAAAAGTTATTTAGACTTTAAATCTACAAAGCCAAGGCCAAATGAAGGCCCGGATTTGGTATAAAATGTGTCTAAACCTGACTTACTTCCTTCCAGAGCCGGACATTTTTAAATCTTTAACCCTAAATAAATAATATTTTTCGTCAAACTTCAGCGACGTTTTGAAGATTTTATTGATGGTGGTAAGTATGAAAAGGATTACTGACCTATTGCCTATCTGTATATTAAGTCACATTATCCTAGCCGTAATTATCGAGCCTAATTATGCCTATAAGTCCATGTTAGTCCATTTTTCTTATAGACCGTAGGTCACGTTAGGTTATGGGAATTGTGAATGGATACCTATAAGATCACCTTTTGCCCATTATTGTAAACTAAGGACTAGGGTAGGCCTACTGATGAAATAGCGTAAAGCAAAGGTGGTTAAATTTACTTTAGAGGCCTGTTATCTCATTGTGAAACCTGCCTAGATTAACCTATAGTATTCATACCCAATAACTAGGCTGTCATATGTAGGCCTATGGCAGGCGGTCTTTGCTAGGTGCGTCTTATGAATAATGAAGATTTTTCCCATTTGGATTTATCACGATTGAATAGACCTAGGCCCAGGTCTCTCTATATGGTGCCACTATTCAGTCCAAAATACATTGCTTTCACCATTTTAGGGCACTTTTCATTCTTTAACTTTGGTGCCAGTCACTTTTCTCCATTCATAAAATTTCTTTTGTAGGAGGAAATACTTAGTCTGTCAATAGTAGGCCTATTGTGAATAATTTTGTAGTCTCTGTTTTAAGAGTTCAGCATATCTGATTTAGCCTAGTATGTTAATTTTGAATTTGATTATATATATCTGTACGTGTAACTAACAAATAACAGTAAAACTTAACATTGTTCATACAGTTAATAACAGGTAACAATAAGTAAATAAATAAATGAGTAAAAACTAAGATAATAAGTAAAGTAATGTTGAGTGACGTCTACCCACAAGCAAAGGGGTCAATATCTTTCAGGATAAGGACATGTATTGTGATTTGTGTTTACAGAATAAAGACTTGGTTCTATGACCACTTCTTTCATGTGTCTGCTATGCTATGGAATTCTCTCCCATAATGTGTTTTGATGCCCCATAATATGAATCTTCACTTTAACAAGGCAAGTTGGCCACTTTCTTTGGCGTTATGTCCCATTATGACTTATCCTTCCATTCTTTCTGTTTATCCTTTCGTTCTTGGGTTAGGTAAAGGATATGGTTACCTGCTCCTGTCATTTTAGGTTCCTTTTTTAAGGAAAAGATGAAAAAATGGCCAAAATTCAGGTTAGAGTGCAGGGATTTTGAGTACGGTCCCTCATTTACAAGTTAGCTTTGATAAGGTCTGTGTAAGGATGGAGTCCTTGTTACAAGGCTTCTGTGTAAAATATGGTTTTCCGTGGCCTTCATTTTCAGTACAGTAATTGGCCCATGTTCGTTAGTGGTAAGGATGACACCCACACGCAAGTGATGTATTTCACTGGTGGCAGCCAGAATATTTATAGAGGAAGCACTTCACCAGAAAGAAAGTTCATGTAGGAGGCCATAAGTAAGTTTATAGCCCAAAGCAAAGGACCAGTGAGCTCTTAAGTGCACAAGACAGTTATGTTTCATTTTGAACATTAAAATTTTATGATGGGTTTTCCATTGAGTCATAGCTCATTTCTTTACATTATATTTATTTAATCAAATAATTTTGCTCCCAATTCAGTTTATATACATAAGAA
>NC_089766.1:3558507-3571007 GCF_040412425.1 Macrobrachium rosenbergii
GAAATGAGGAATAGGTGCTAGGCAAATTGTACTATATATAAATATTAAAAGGAAGTCCTATAAACATTAATTAAATCTATAGGCATATTTTTTATAACGGGTTTTATCTTAATTTTTATGTGGTTTTCGTAAGTCAGTGATTATATATATATGCTATTTATATATACATATATATTTATATATATATGAAAACTTACCCAAGATAAGTAAAACATATTAAAACATAGACGAAAAATCACTAGTTATAAAAAAGAATTTGGCTTATAAACGTATAGGACTAGTTTGTTTGACCTTTCAAAAAAAATAATGAATCAAAATTGAAGATATATCCCGGCCATTTGTGGCTCAGCTAATGAACGGCTCCGTTACGTAACACTCCTCCTCCTCCTCCTCCTCCTCCTCCTCCTCCTCCTCCTTTGTGAGAAGACGTTATGTAACAATGGTGTGAGTTTTTAGAAGGCATGACCGTAACGCTCATTATTTTTTTTTTGTGTAATGATGGATTTTAAGATTTGCTGTTGCGAACCTTTTGTCTTCCTTGCATGGTTGCGTATGTTGCTTATGCGAAGACATACATACGTACACTTATACACATATATATACACAAAAATCGGTGATACATTAGGCGTACACATAAACACAAACACCTGTATTAAACCAGTCGTACACACATACACAAACACATATAAATATCATACACCTAAGCATCTAAAACTATATCCATAAATTGATAATTCCATATACATGTAAACTCACATAGGCCTACTTTTCGATGTATTTAACACAAATCCCCTAATTACTTTGACATCATACACATTTATTTAATATGTATTAGTGTATTTAACGCATAACGCTGTAAATACAACTATAAATACGACGCGGATACAATTCCTATTGTATTATTCAACTCGGCTTTACCAGCCAGCACCTCATCAATAAACATTGCTGCATCGCGGTGCATCGATTGGAGGGACTTTATATCGTTCTATAGGAAAGTCGTTAGTGTAAAATGTATGTATATATATACATATATATACATATATATATATATATATATATATATATATATATATATATATATATATATATATATATATATATATATATATATATATATATATATATATATGTGTGTGTGTGTGTGTGTGTGTGTGTTTGTTGTGAGCAGTGAAATAAGAATAGAATAAAATTACAATAGATGATGGAAAATATGAGATAATCACCGTAAACCGTGATAAAGCTTTAAAAAAAAAAAAAAAACAAAGATAAGAATTATATTTAAATTGCCAACTAGTTAATTTCGGCTTATCAGAGTTAGCAGTTCGTTCAGTAGCACATAAAATGACAAGGATATTTTCTCACGTGTTTTGAAAGTGTTCATGTAACACTCAAACACTCTTACAAGTAGATTTTTGTTTGTGTTTTTAAGTGAGTTTATGTAGTTAGATATATCGTACTTTGTAGATTATATATTTAATGAACAGATTGAATATTCTTGGCACAGTTTAATTACTTGCAATACCAATATTGTTTTTTAGACTGAGCTGGCTGTATGCCAGCACGGGCTCTGGCTTCTATAGCAGCCCGTATGAAAACATCAAGCTAGGTATATCGTTACCGTAATATGACTGATTTACCTTATTAGTGTTTACATATTTATTTAAGGTTAGTTAATATATATATATATATATATATATATGTATGGAGTCCTTTAGAAATTTTCTTGGGGTTAAGCAGATTGAAAGTAGTCTGTTATAATATTGATTTTGTGATTTGTTTAATGTTTTCCTTAATGGAGGTTCATCCTAATATACTTAAGGGCTCATATTTACGTAAAATAAAGAGATCTCAAACAGCTAAATCATTGTAAATAAAAAAAAAAACAAAACTTATGAAAATAATAGTATCTTCAATCTAGACTGTGGTAGATAGTGGTACATAGGCCTATAACTCATCTTAAAAGAGAGAGAGAGAGAGAGAGAGAGAGAGAGAGAGAGAGAGAGAGAGAGAGAGAGAGAGAGAGATACTAACCATCGCACCGCTTCTGCAGCTGTTTAATTTGCAGGTGTAGTCCCGAGAGAACTGCTTCATGCTCTGCCTGTAGGAATCTGATGGCTTCGTGCGCGTTTCCTCCAACCCTGAGGAAAGATAAAAAAAGATTAACACTTGCAGATGGTGTTTGGTGTGTCCTTTTTACTCTTTGGAATTAGTACTGTGCTGCTTGTACTGCTGTTAGTGCTGCTGTTATACTGCTTTTACAGCTGGCATCACTGTTATGTCGGCTAGGTCTAGGGGGTTTAGACTTATAGCTGATTGGTCTAGTACTTTTTCGTCTTCCTTGTTAAGGTTGAATGTTGACGATGGTGTTTAGTGACCTTTCTACTTTTTGGAATTAGCAGTATGCTGCTTTTACTGCTGTTGTTTTGGCTAGGCCTAGAAGTTTCAGACGTATAGCCGTTTGGCAACTACTTTTTCATGTGCCCTGCTCGGCTTGAATGAATTTTGACTGCTACTCTATTTTATATTTAGGTTTGTTAGTTTGTAATCAGATTTTACTACGATTTTGAAAAGTTGTTATATATTTTCTTTTGTTAAAAGTAGTAATTTTCGATTTATCTATCAAAAGTACGGTAGTAACTCCTGTCTATTCTCTGTATCATACGTTTTTGAAAACTTAATATTCATTGTATTTATCTGTCAAAAGAAGGGAATTTCTGTCTGTTACATTGTCATACGTCAAAAAAGTTACCATAATATATTTCAATAACAAAATGACTCTTATTTCAAATAGATTGTTTTTATTATTCATTTTGAAAAGTCAGTAAAACCACGATATATAAAAACTCTTAAGTGTCCCAGTCAGAGCAAAACAATTATGACCTGACCAACTCCTACGAGGCTCTTTCTCACCTGTAAGAGGTAGTCGCGTTCTTGGAAGGACTGTTGTCCTTCTTTGACGGTTCCTGTCGGGCTTCAGGTCCTTCCTGGGCAGGTCTAAGGAGGACAGGTCCCTCCCCAGCTGCGTCTCCGTCGCGAACACGCTCCCGCAAGCCATAGCTGTTGGAGAGGAAATTAAAAATCTAAATAGAGAGGCCATTTGTAATGTCTTGGGATATTGCGCACTTGAGGTCGTTGCTTGCTTTTCTGTGCTTTATGGAGGAGAGAGAAAGAGAGATAAGATAAGATATGATAAGAAAGCTTCTGGGAAATTGCCTTTGTTCCTGCTCTCTCACACTGAGAGAGAGAGAGAGAGAGAGAGAGAGAGAGAGAGAGAGAGAGAGAGAGAGAGAGAGAGAGAGAGAGAAAGCGCGTATGCAACCAGTTGAAACAAAGGCACCATCACCACCTTCGTAGCTCGAGTCTCAACCTATCCCAACCCCCCACCCATTCCTATCCCCCTCCATTCCAACCCAACCTCTTCCTATCCCCATCCATTCCACCCCTCTCCCATCCCATCCCCCTTTCCCCACCTTTCCTCTCCTATCCCGGCAACCTTTCTGTCTCTGTACCACCTCTTCCTTTTCTCATCTCCCTCCCTCCTTCCCTCCCCCTCCCTGCTCTGATGTCTGTAACGCACCTTTCTCTGCCCTGAGTGAAAAACTCTCTCTCTCTCTCTCTCTCTCTCTCTCTCTCTCTCTCTCTCTCTCTCTCAGTGGACTTACAAGAAGGGCATCAGCCTCCCCAAGACTAGACCAGTAGGAAGTGGATTCCAATCCGATACCTTCCGCCGTAAGGGCGAGAGTTGCCTGGGTGTTTTATAAAGTATGCAAGGTCGTATGCGAAGGCTTCTCCATTACAAACAAGGTCCTCTGAGAGAGAGAGAGAGAGAGAGAGAGAGAGAGAGAGAGAGAGAGAGAGAGACCTTGGTTACAAACACGTCCTTCGCCGGACTAAAGGCATGTGCTGGTGGGAACTCTCTTTTATTGTGCTTAACGCGATTTCCTCAAAGGGATAGCTGATTTGCTTTTTGTGTTTGTGTGTGTGTGTGTAAGAGGGTGTATGTGTGTGTTTGTGTGTGTGTAGGAAGGAGTAAAGAATCTATTCAAACAAAGGCCATTGTGTAATGTCCTTATTTGAGGTTTATTTTATATAAAATGGAGAAGAAAACGCCATCAAAGAAAACGGCTACTTTGTGTGTTCTAGACCGTTATGTTGCAGACTGGAATGGAAGGAAGCTCATTGAGAGAGAGAGAGAGAGAGAGAGAGAGAGAGAGAGAGAGAGAGAGAGAGAGAGAGAGAGTCATTGCTCTCCTGGAATGTTGTAATGTTATGGAGATGAGATTCATTACATATTTGGGGGTTTTCGGCCGAAGACGAAAAGCGATATCCTTCCTCAGAGAGAAAGGAATGACAACAAGGTGACCTAGACTCAGAACGAGTCCTTTCTTCCTAGACCTATAAGGAAGAGGATTTTGGCATCCTTCTGTAGGCCTATTCTTTTCTGGTCTCTGTATAGTCTTTTTTTGTTGTTGTTTTTAAGGAATGTTGTTCGTTGCTACGCCAGGTCATCGTGTAAATGAATCAACGTTTACTTCTTAATCGACTTTGTAAGACTGGCTTCATAGCAACGTTCCTGGTATGGCTTTCTGAACTACTCCCCCCCCCCCGCCTCCACTCCCCCCTGAGGGAAAGGGGGAGGGGAGGGGCATGTGTCCAGCCGGCGTGCATGCCAATGCCCCTCTTGCCTTCGTACCCCGTTATAACAAACCCCCACCCCCCCCCCACACCCACAAACCACCCACAAAGACACATCCACCTTCAGGCAACAACAGGTACCCCAGAAGTGCCCCCACTTGTATGTAATGTTTCACAGGGTATTGTGGGGGTACACTCCTTCCTCTGAAGGACTTGGCGACGTTTATGAGGCCGGTGTGAATTAGGGAAAACGTTTTTTGGTGGTTAGGGAAACGTTTTTCCGAGTATATTACCAAAAGAACGTGTTCTTTAAGTATATTGCCGAGAAGGCCCTTTAATAGAGCCAAGCCAGGAGACGTCAAGTTAACATAATTAGGATAAACGTTTGTGAATGTTTAGAAGACGTTTTTAAGGAAATGTTTGTAAAGAAATCGAGTATGTTGTTGTTTTGATTGTTTGATATAGTGTAGGATAAACGTTTTCTATGTGTATGCTATTTTTTGGCCATAATACATGCATGGAAAACATTTTTAAATGTGTTTTGAATTAGGAAGTTTCAACAGAGCACTAGTAGTGGAAACATTTTATTTCAGTACAATATACCGGAAATAAAAGTCTGTGAATACATTTGTAATTAAATGGATTTAATCTTTTCAGTAACGGAAAGATTGAGGCATATTATAAACATAGGCCTAGGCGTAGATTTATTAAGCCTATATCCCTGTAGCGTGGGCGTGGGAGACGTAACTGTATATTTTCCCGAAAATGGGAAAGTTCCTTCGCTACCTTTGAAGGTTGTTATGCTATAATGCATAAATGGAGTTCCATCGAGAGAGAGAGAGAGAGAGAGAGAGAGAGAGAGAGAGAGAGAGAGAGAAAACTCGCTCTCACTGAGGAGAGAAAGACATTGCTGACTGCCACCACCTCACCTTACACCCAAGAGCCTCCTCCTCCTACTCCTCCTTCTTCCCCTCCTTCCTCCTCCTCCTCCTCCTCCTTCTTTTTCCAACTCCTCCCCCTCCTCCTTCTAGACGCGTTCATGGGTTCCGATTCCAGACTACATTTTTTTTTTCACCTGAATCCCTAGACTCGACTGTAATCTTGCCTAGCACAAGGTATGCGCCCTCTCTCTCTCTCTCTCTCTCTCTCTCTCTCTCTCTCTCTCTCTCTCTCGTCCTGAAATATGTCGATTTTCGTCGTTGATGTCTTCGCGTGATTCTTCATTTTGTTGACCTAAATCTCTTTCTGTTTTGTCTATGATTGTGGTGTTGTTGTTTTATGTTTTGTTGTAGATTTTGTTGTTGTCTTTGTTATAACTTTTTTGGGGTCTTTTGTTTTTGTTGATGTTGCTTTTCTTTTTGTTAGTGTCTTCGGGGATTTGAGTACGATTGAATGTGAATAAAAATAAATGAAAGTTATGATGGATTATTTGTTTGTGATATAATAGGTGATATATATAAATTCATACGAGAACCACGATATATATATGTGTGTAGAGAGAGAGAGAGAGAGAGAGAGAGAGAGAGAGAGAGAGAGAGAGAGAGAGAGAGAACAGAAGAAATTGCCTATTATTTAGGCCTAACTCTATTGAGGCCTGTTTTTTTTGTTGGGGGGGAGGGGAAGCAGTGCTTACAGTTTGTCTTGCACATTGCAATGAAGATGGTGCTGAAGTTATAAGCTAAGCTGTCTTGAACTTGCCTGAGTCACAGTGCAATGTTTTTAAGCTTGAGTCATAGTACTATGCTTCGGAGCGTGAGTCATAGTATAATGTTTTTGAGCCTGAGTCATAGTACAATGTTCTTGAGCCTGGGTCCATAGTACTATGTTTTGGAGCCTGAGTCATAGTACAGTGGTTTGGAGCCTGAGTCTTAGTACAATGTTTTGGAGCCTGAGTTCATAGTACTATGTTTTGGAGCTTGAATCATAGTAGTGTTTTGGAGCCTGAATCATAGCCATTGTTTTGGAGTCTGAGCCATAGTACAATGTTTTGGAGCCTGAGTCACAGTACTATTGGTACTATGCCTTGGAGCCCCTGAAACTGACTCAAGTCCCCGACTTGAGTCATTTTTGACTTAAGTAAGAGAGGCGCAGTAAAGTGTGGCATGTGGAAGGTGGGTTTATCGACAGCTGATAAAACAAGAGATAAGGTCTTCCGAAGGTGGAGAGGGCGGGGAGATAGATGATTGAGTTATTTCTCTCTCTCTCTCTCTCTCTCTCTCTCTCTCTCTCTCTCTCTCTCTCTCTCTCTCTCTCTCTCTCTCTCTCTCTTAGAATCCATCTTTTGGGGACCTTGTGATATAGATAGACGTATAGAAATTTATAGTGTTTGTAAGTTGAGAGAGAGAGAGAGAGAGAGAGAGAGAGAGAGAGAGAGAGAGAGAGAGAGAATCACACCCTGTATTATTTATAATAATAATAATCATAATGTGCTCATTATGAAGTGGATGAATTCACTGTACATATTGTACAATGAATAACCTGTGGTGAGGGCAGAGGAAATAATAATAATTTTTGTTATTATTATTATTATTATTATTATTATTATTATTGAGTTTGTCATTTTATCTTGACTGTCATCATTCTCCTCTTGTAAATCAAATTTTTATAATAATGATATAGTGTAAGGCTTGAGGAAATTATTATTATTATTATTATTATTATTATTATTATTATTAATTGAGGCTATAATATAGTGTAAAGTCTGATTATTATTATTATTATTATTATTATTATTATTATTATTATTATTATTTGAAGGGAGTAGACCCTTTTTTAAACAGGTCTTATTATAAAGGATGGCTGTATTATGCGAATTTATCTTATATTATTATTATTATTATTATTATTATTATTATTATTAATTAAAACTATTATGATAAGAATTCTAATGATTCTCCTCTTTATAATTATCTTGCAAAACAATTGAAACCCATTACGACCAAAATACTTCATGTTCTAGTAACTCAAATTACCATGATAATTTTCCAAATATCGGTATAACCAGCCGTTAATGATGTTACGTGCGTAATTACCTTTTTAAGTGATCTAAATGATTTGTTTGTTTGTCATTAAAAGGCCGGTAATGACCACGTGGCCACACAGGAGGTTGGGCGTTTTTGTGTTTTCTGTGTACGTGTAAAATAAGTGTATGGTTATAGAAATAGAAAAGGTACTTGAGTTATTGCGTGTTTTTATAGGGGGAAGTACGTTGAGTTTATAGGGTAGGTACACACACATATATATATATATACATATATATATATATATATATATATATATATATATATATATATGTATATAAATTATATATATATATATATATATAATAAATATATAATATATATATATATATATATGTGTGTATATATTATATATGAATATATATATAGATATATATATTTATATGCTCCTACATAAACCAACTCCTACAATACACTTCCACCCCGATTGTGCTTTTAATAATTCACGTAATAACTGTGCATAGCGGCACATCTAGTATTAGTGAATCGATGTAACCCAAACTTAGTCCGAAAGATATTGATGTATTGGCAACACACACAGCCGCTGCCGGTCGCACTTTGTCTTCTAAGAAATGCCAAGATTGTCAGTCAGAGTTTTTATGTAAAGCGGTGAGTTTTTTCCTTAAAATGTTGTCCCTGGAAAATTTATGAATGCTGTGTATGTGTAAGCTCTCTCTCTCTCTCTCTCTCTCTCTCTCTCTCTCTCTCTCTCTCTCTCTCTCTCTCTCTCTCTATATATATATATATATATATATATTTATAGAGATAGATAGAATATAGAAAGAGATATATTTATATAGATAGAGAAGAGATATAGATTTATTTGCAGCCATATGTATTATAAAAAAACCATATATATATATATATATATATATATATATATATATATATATATACAGTATATATATATATATATATATATATATATATATATATATATAGATAATATATATATATATATATATATATATACATATGTACATTCATACAAACAAACATACACACATACATACATACAAACATACACACATACATACATACATACATACATACATACATACACAAACGCACACGTTCGCGCTTGCATGCATACATACATATACATTTCTCAAAGCTCCATTGACACGCAACTTACATAACAATAGAAGCGCTTTACAAGTAAAATGGTCTGTTGAGGTTGTTTCCACGCATCACGCCCTATTAAACCCCTGTGCGTCAACTGAAGCGTATATTTGTATATTTCTCTCCTCGTCTGTTACTTCCACTGTGGAAATGAGTGGAGAATGGAAGAATAAGGAAGTAGACGAAGGGAGGATAGAAGAGTGAGAGAGGGAAGAGGTCGTGGAATAGAAGATAAAATGTTAAATAGATTAAGGAAGAAGCAGATGAATGTTGTAGACAAAAGGCGATGCATGTTGAATAGAAGTGGCTTTAGTAATCGCTTAAACAAACATCAAAATCAGTTATAAATAAATAAACAGAAATAATGCGATTAACATAATACATAATTGTTTCTTTAATGAATTGAATATACAAATAACTTTATTTCTTTAAAACTGTATATATAATATATATAGATAGATAGATAGATAGATATAAATACATATATATAAATGCACACACACATATTATATATATATATACACACAGTTCGTTAACATTAATATATTATATATATGTATATATGCATATATTTATACATATATAATGTATATTTATATATTGTATATACTGTATATATATAATATATATATATATATATATATATATATATATATATATATATATATATATATATATATATATATATATATACACACACACACAGTTCGTTAACATTAATTTGCTCAGTCCATAACCAAAAATAAGAAAAGCTTTAGGACCATGACTTAAGAATCTTTGAAACATTGGAGATCCCATCGGTCGGGGTGGGGAGGTGAAGGGGAGAAGATGGAGGAGTGGGGAAGGGGGTATTGGTTAATTCCTCCTCCCGTTGAACCACGAGATGAGGACATTATCCTCGCGAACAGGAAACGGAGGCGGGGGTGGGGGGGCCGTTAAGAAATTATATCCTCGTTTGTTATTCGGACACACTCGGATAAGTTCTTGGCATTCCGCAGGGCCTGTGCCTTTCCCCTCCTCCAGTTGCACCACCACCCAACCCATAATCCCCTCTCCTCTCTCTCTGTCTCTGTGTGTGTATATATATATATATATATATATATATATATATATATATATATATATATATATATATATATGTGTATAAATAATGTATATATGTGTATACATTTAAATATATACAGTATATATATATATATATATAAATGAATTTTCCTCTTATCCTTAACATCGCATTACCACAGAGTCCTTGAAAGGATTCACCTTCAGGGACATCACCGTTACCGTCGTGGGTAGGATTGCCTGACCTTGGAACGGAATTGAATAGAAATCGGGGTATTACTTGAAATGCGAAAGATTTCTGCTTGTTATAGTGCATGGGCACTTAAATAAAATTGTCCTTGACACAATCCTTGGTATTATTGGAGGAATGTATGAAAATCCTTGATAGAGTCCTTGTTAGAATCCTTCGTATTATTGAGGGAATGTGTGATTCGTAATGTTATTCCATTTTCGATTCTCAGAGAAAAGGGCGGTGGATAGAATACTTGGCGATTCTCGCTTAGTTTGTGAGAGATTCTTTTTAAGAAAGTAATGGTGGAGAGAATACGTGTCGTTACAGATATTGTTAAAAATTAATTTTTCCATTTTATAAACGTTATCTCTATATCTCTCTCTCTCTTCTCTGTATATATATGTATATATATAAATTTATATAATATTACATTTATATATATTTATATATATACACACGTTTAGTATATATATATATGTGTGTGAAGAGAGAGAGAGAGAGAGAGTGAGAGAGAGAGAGAGAGAGAGAGAGAGAGAGAGAGAGAGAGAGAGAGAGTGAGTGAGTTTGTTTTAACCCAGAAAGGCATCGGAAATAAGATAAATCTTTTAAAATATATAATGCTGCAAAATATTCTCCACATGCCAAGATATTCCCAAAGCCTTATTTCCAATCTTTTATTTGAAATAAAATAAAACCAAATAAATAATGACAAAAAATAAAATAAAAAGAAATTTACTCTTCTTTCCCAACAGAAATATCCTTTCACAGGATGTCACAGCAGATCCTGCGGTGGAGGAGCTATCCAGCGTATCCTTCTGGTCCTTCTTCCCCCCCCACCCCCTTCCTTCTTCCTCAGGGTTGACGCCCTTCGTCGGAAGAAGAGAGAGAGAGAGAGAGAGAGGAGTCCTACCGAATCCTAAGGTAAGTTGAGCGTGTCCTCATCACGTAGGACTGGATTTGGAACCTATTTTTAATTATAAATTGGATTTCTAATAGTTTAATTTTAATTGTTTCTGGAATGAAGGATTGTTTGTTTATTTATTTGATTTATTTACTTGATTCTTTTTTTTTATTGGTTTTATTTGTGTAAATAGTGAAGGATTACTTGTACGTATGTTTAGAAGCCAAGTATATTTTGTTTGTATGTTTTTGTCACGTATTTGTACAAAGGAATGTATATTTTATACATTTTTGTCATTTGGGTGGAGTCTTGCACATACACAATTTACACACACACACACACACACACACATACACATATATATATATATATATATATATATATATATATATATATATATATATATATATATACATATTTTTTTATCACATCACCAAGACATTTTATATACACAAATATTGAGCTACTAATGTCTTTTGATATCCAGTTCAACTCTACTTGGGGTATATATATATATATATATATATATATATATATATATATATATATATATATATATATATATATATATATATATATATATATATATATATACACGTACACACACATCACATCTGTATGTGTATGTATGCATGACTGGTTATAGGAGTATTTATAGAACAGCCACATTCCTTTTTATATACGCATTATAAACACTCACTATCCATATCATTTCTTTGCTCTTAAAGTGATTCGGACGCAGTTCTCTTCACTAGGTGATTAAGACGTCAATATTGAACCAGCTGTGTACTTAAACACTTCGGTACCTTTTGGAAGTCTCTCTCTCTCTCTCTCCTGTTATTGCGAGTAATGTTTCTTTTCTCTCTCACCCTTTTCATATATTTCTTCTTGCTGTTTCTTTTGTGTTCCTCTCTCTCTCTCTCTCTCTCTCTCTCTCTCTCTCTCTCTCTCTCTCTCTCTCTCTCTCTGTTATAGGAAATTGGTTCTTTTCTCTCTTCCCCTTTTCATATATTTCTTCTCTCTGCTACTCTTGTTCCTCTCTCTCTCTCTCTCTCTCTCTCTCTCTCTCTCTCTCTCTCTCTCTCTCTCTCTCTCTCTCTCAGAGGCGTTTCTTATCGCTGCCGATATGAGACTCTCCTACTTCTTATCGATTTTCCTGGAAGCGAAAGGTTACACACACACACACACCTTCCTGCCCGTCAAGTGAAGGTTTTGGAACCTTCATGTGGGTTGAGTGAAGGTTACATCTTTCTGTGGGAGTTGAGGTTGACAAGTTCTGAGGGCAGAAGGTTGAAGTGTTTTGGGGGTTACGGGAGAGGTTGACGATTTTCTCGGATTGAAATGAAAATTAATGAAAAGAAAAATATTTATTTCAGGAATAATTGGATTTTTTTTCTCGGTGTAAATTAAAAATTAATTACAATAAAATTTTAAAGAAAAATTGATTCACAGAATAATTTAATTTTTTTCGGTGTGAAATGAAAATTAAATAAAATAAAATTTGATTTAAAGAAATTAATTTTTTTTC
>NC_089766.1:3576007-3583507 GCF_040412425.1 Macrobrachium rosenbergii
AAGAGAAACTGAAGTCAGTCGACCAATAAAGATATATATATATATATATTTTTGCTTTGTGGCCAGTTAAAAAAATTTTTAAAAATAATTTTTAAATGCAATAATTATGAGCTGGTGATTAGACACAGACCATTAGTGTTTTAAAGCCTCGTGTGCTGCAGTTGTCATTTGTAGGACGTCCATTCAACCCGTCTGTCAAATTAGAATATTTTTTTTTTCTAGCTTCCAGTAGGCTGTATGCATCAATTACTTAAGAGCCAAACGAAGAAAACCATATATTAATAATCCTAATCTCATTATATTACATAAAACACAAAGGAAACATGACCTATAGTTTATTATCAAAGATAAAACAAAATACAAATTCACGTCCCGAAGAGATGACATCGTCTTTCTGGCGACATCTGGCAATGAGAGCGTTACACTCCACGCTTGTGAGTCTCGCTTCTTGACAGGCTAGGTTGGTAGCCCTGGTCCTATTCTCCGGTTAATGGGCCCGGTTTGCACGGTTTGTGATTTTTTTTATTTATATGATTTTTTTTTTTTTTTTTGTCGTGGAGTCACGAGAATGCCTTCAGTTTGTGGCCAGTGTTTGAGTCATATGTTTTAGAATGTTTTTCTTTTATGTTAGTAGGAAAATACACATGACAAAACATTTCAAACATTCCCAAACTTTTTATATTTTCACATTCATTAAAAAACATTTCAAAACATCCCCAAACGTTTTTTGTATTCAGTTTGATATGACAAAACATTTCAATCATTCCCAATTGGTATTTTCACATTCACACATAAAAACATCTCAAAACATCCCCAATAACATTTGGGGATGTTTTAAGATGTTTTTGTATGTGAACGTGAAAATATCCAAAGTTTGGGAGTGTTTGAAATGTTCTGTCATATCATTTGGGAATGTTTGAAATGTTTTGTTATATCAAATTGAATACAAAAAACGTTTGGGATGTTTTAAAGTGTTTTTTAATGAATGTGAAAATATCAAAAGTTTGGGAATGTTTGAAATGTTGTGTTATATCAATTTGAATACAAAAAACAATTTGGGATGTTTAGAAATGTTTTGTTATATAAATGTGAAAATATAAAACGTTTTGGGTCGTTTGTGGTTTTAAGAATATTTTTTTATGGTAAGTTCGAATTTCTAACATTTCATACTAGTGTATGTCAAACGTACTTAATAATAATAGTTAAATAATATTGTATGTTTTACCTTTCAAATCAAACATTTGTGGGAGGTTTAAGTAAACCATCTTTGAAATAGTGAGGGGAAAAATATTGATTATTAGAAAGCTAACACCTGGGTTGCATAAAGTTATATATTATCGTGTTTGTACTTATTTGTATTTGTGCTTATCAAATGGTACTTATCTCAAAGCCCAGGTCACCTTTCCATGAAAAGCCAAAAATAACTTGAATTTTGCCTGGTTTTTCATATATTCAAAGTATACTTGCTGATACATTTACTAATGTATTTATTTACTTTCGATTATATATATATATATATGTATATATATATGTATATATATTGTACATTCATGCATACATATGCATTCATATATATAAAGATGCATGTATACATTCAAAGTATATATGCTAACACATTTACTAATTTATTTTTCATTATATATATATATATATATATATATATATATATATATATATATATATATATACATATATATATATATATATATATATACATATATATATATATGTACATTCTTGCATACATCAGCATGCATATATATAAAGAAGCAGACTGAGAGAGAGAGAGAGAGAGAGAGAGAGAGAGAGAGAGAGAGAGAGAGAGAGAGAGATACTTGACCAATCTCATCAACGTCTATATCCCATAAAAAAATTAAGGAATATTTAATCAGTCTCAAACAGTGTGTTATTAAATGAGACTGTAACCAAAGCAACGCCAGATCACGGTCTCGTTAATTAATGAGATTTCCAATTCGTGACGTATCCTTTAATATTATCTATTTAGTAAATTATATATATATATATATATATATATATATATATATATATATATATATATATATATATATATATTATATATATATTTTTTTTTTATAATTATGTATATATATGTATATATATATATTTAACAGATATACATTTTATATATATAATTTAGATTATATATATTGTTGCTACGTAACGAATTTACCATCATCATCGCCATTTTTATATTTCATTTATTATTTATTCTTTGGAATTTGAATTTCAAGACAACGGCCCTATGGTGGACTTGTTCCTTATGAATGGGGTTCATCTTCAGAATAATAATAATAATAATAATAATAATAATAATAATAATAATAATTTATTAATATCATTGTTATTATTATTGTTATGATTATTATTATTATTATTATTTGGTAACAACCAGTACAGAAAACGTATAGAGTATATGCCGCCATTTTCGGAACTAAAATGAAACTATAGCTGGGTGTAGAGGCATAAAGGCACAGAGAGAGAGAGAGAGAGAGAGAGAGAGAGAGAGAGAGAGCGTGCATGCCTGCAAGGCCAATTGCAAGGGGTGGAGGATGTTAGGGGAAAGACTTCACATTCCAGAAGCCACTCTCTCTCTCTCTCTCTCTCTCTCTCTCTCTCTCTCTCTCTCTCTCTCTCTCCGGTCACGTAACGTCATCGCCATTACAATACCATCCCATTATCGTTATTGCTTCTCCTCAGCCGTGAAAAGAGAGAGAAATTAATGTTATGGAAATGATCTTATATGCCTAAAAGGTTTAAAAATAAAAATTTGTTAATGAATTTTTTAAAAGATAATTATCTGTTAAATAATGGTAATGGAGAAATTGTTAATAAATTTTTAGATTTAGTTTTCAGTTAAAACATTTTGAATGGATTTTTAGATTTAGTTTTCAGTTAAATTGCATGAAAAAGTTGTAAATGAATACTTAAATTGACTTTTAAGTCAAGTGTATGAAAAATTTTTAATGAGTATTTAAATTGACTTTGCAGTTAAATAAGTGTATGAAAAAATTTGCAAATGAATTTTTAAATGTAAATTTCGGCTAAGTATATTAAAAAATTGTAAATGAATTTTTAAATATATTTTTTTCATTTAAGTATGTGTATGAAAAAATTGCAAAGTAATTTTCAAATATAGTTTTCAGCTAAATAAGTGTATGAAAAAATTGCAAGTGAATATTTAAACTGACTTTTCAGTTAAATAAGTGAATGAAAAAATATGTAAATGAATTTTAAATTTAGTTTTCAGTTAAATATGAGTATTAAAAATTGTAAATTAATTTTTAAATAGTTTTCACTGAAATAAGTGCATGAAAAAATTGTAAATTAATTATTAAGTTTAGTTTTCAGTTAAATAAATGTAAATTCTCAGTGACGTTTTGTTTATTTGATATCAGATTTCACTAAATTGAAATAAGCATAAATTCCCAGTGACTGTTTTTTCAATTGACATCAAATTTCACTCGCAGGCTTTTTGCAAAGAGGGTTATTCGAAAATTCTAAATTCGATGACATTTTAATTTGTGTAATTGTCATTTAATAATCAAGTTACCATTTAATGATTTTCCAGTTGTTCAGTAATTTAGAGAAAATTTTCCCGGCAATATAAAATTCTGATGGTATTTACCAGTTTATTGGTATACGGTAATTAACCTTTAGTTAATTATTTTGTTTAGAATTTTAATTAATTAAAAAATCCTAAAATTGTACTAGAATATTAAATAAATTTTTTTTTTATATTTTACCTGTTCAGTAACCTTACCGTTACTTACCGTTACAATTGTGTTTGTATATGTATATATATATAAAAATAAAAATAATAAAAATAAAATATATATATATATATATATATATATATATATATATATATATATATATATATATATATATATATATATATATATATATATATATATATATATATATATATATAGATAGAGAGAGAGAGAGAGAGAGAGGGATATATAAATACATTGATATACCACACATAGAGTCAAAGACTCATCACCTCCCTTCCTTAAATGCACTCTCTCTCTCTCTCTCTCTCTCTCTCTCTCTCTCTCTCTCTCTCTCTCTCTCTCTCTCTCTTTTGTGTCTCACGCGATGAGTCAACGCGATCTTGGTGTTGCCTCTTCCTGTTTGAAACTCAACACTCCCTTGGCGTTGTTCTCCTCCTCCTTCGGAGAGAGAGAGAGAGAGAGAGAGAGAGAGAGAGAGAGAGAGAGAGAGAGAGAGAGAGAGAGAGAGAGAGAGAGCTAGCTGTGGATCGGTCTGGGAATGCACTGCTTCTGCTTTGTATAAACGTTGCTTTTGGTAGATTAATATTCTCGTACGCGTGTGTGTGTGTGTGTGTATTTTGTGTATTTCGTTACTTAAACTCTCTCTCTCTCTCTCTCTCTCTCTCTCTCTCTCTCTCTCTCTTCTTGAATGTGTGCGTGTATAGAAAAATTGAGAAAACCTTTAATCTCTCTCTCTCTCTCTCCTTGAATGTGTGCGTGTATAGAAAAATTGAGAAAACCTTTAATCATTCTCTCTCTCTCTCTCTCTCTCTCTCTCTCTCTCTCTCTCTCTCTCTCTCTCTCTCTCACACCTGAGTCATTAGACTAAATCCTCCACGAGAAATCCTGAAATCCTGTCCCGCTCTCGCTCACTCTTCCCGCTTTCAGATCTACAAATGAATCACTATCAGGTCAAAGATCTTCGTGAGAAGGACACCCCCTTTCCCCCACCCCTCCTCCCCAAGGACCTTGCCTTCTTCACCTGTGAGTAAGGATTGGAAGTTGCTCTTTCCTCCGTTGCTTAAGGATCTGTGGTACGGTTTTTTCCCCCTTAGGAGGGATTAGGGTGTGCTGGTAGGATAGTAGGATTTTTCCTCCTTCCTTGGTGAATGAGTCTGGTATAATGGGAAGGATGCTTAGGTAATAATAATAATAATAATAATAATAATAATGTATTCACGAAGTAATGATAATAATAATAATAATAATAATAATAATAATAATAATAATAATAATACATTCACTAAGTAATTTTTTTTATTTTTTAATAATAATAATAATAATAATAATAATAATAATAATGTAACCACGAAGTAATTTTTTTATTTTTTAATAATAATAATAATAATAATAATAATAATAATAATAAAAATAATAATAATATATTCACGAATGTTTTTTTTTCGTGTCAAGTCACACGACTGATTTACAGCCGTAAAAGTAACAGTACGCATCTAGATCGCGTCACACGAAATATTCTCATTAAGGTCACTGTTTCTGATACTTTCAGTGACAAAGTTATTTTTTTTATAAGCACTTTGATTTATTACTTAAACTAATAGCGTAATTATGCATGGTTATTTTTCAAGGACTTATTAGTGATCATTAGCAATTTGTTGAAATTTAAGAGTGAAATATTAAACTATTGTTTGTATAAGTTGTCAGAAATTGCAATTCAGTTTATTTTTCAATATATTTTGCATATTTTATTATTTATCAATTAGTTATTAGTATATTTATCACACAAGGGAATTATTTTGTTGTCCCTTCTACCAGCTACACATGATACTGAAGGAATAATCAATATTTATTTAATAAATAAAAGTATTGAAAGAATGACATCTGTAAAAAGGCGTCATGCAGCGTTGCCAAACTTGCGTGGGTGTGGGTGTACATTTGTGAATGCACATTAAGCACGAACAGCTTTCTGTATGTGCATCTGTGTACCAGATGTTGTCTGTATCTCTAGTTTACCGATCACCATCACCATCATCATTATCATTATCATTATCATTCAGTTTAAAAAAAAATCCCCCACCTTTTACCTAAGCCTCTATAAGTATCGATCGGCACCGCGTCATGACGTCACGATGACGTCACAGACGCGTCATGAACTCGTCATTGTCTGTCGCGCGCCAATCCTTCTTCTTCTTCTCCTCTTTCTTATTCTCCCGGCAGTCGGGTCAATAACGGACACGCAGGCAGGCAGGCAGCCACCAGCAGCAGCTTCATTCAACGCGGGGTGTCCTTAATGACATGATGGAGTGGAGGCGGGGGTTGGGGGGAGGAGAGAGAGAGAGAGAGAGAGGTATATGCGGCGATGAAAAATGAACGGAAATGAATGTTATTCACTGTCAAGATGAATAATGTGTTATTACACTTGCCACTGCGTTTATGCTTTTGAATAATTGGTAACTTGCCTGGGTGCAAATTAGTACCATAGTCTGCTGTTTGGGTGGAGAGAAAGGGAGGGGGGTTTATGGGTCTAGCAACCTCAGTCCTAACAGGAAAAGGCATATTGTTTCTTTTGTTGCAATTATCTGATGTTTGAGTGTAGGCCTAAGTTATCTAACATTTCAGTGTAGGCCTAAATTATTTAACATTTTAGTACAGGCCTAAATTATCTAACATTTAAGTGTAGGCATAATTACAGTAAATTACCATATTTTAGAGTTACATTCATTGGTAGTTATCGTAAAATTACTCGTGAATTGATGTAATTTTTCATCAAATATTCCTGCCAAAATAACTTCTAATTAAGCTAGCCTTTTGCCAGCACTTGCTATTGCTTGTGGGTGGGACTACATATTACTTAAATTAGTAAAGTATAAATATGGATTCAGAAGCCATTGTTATATAGTTTCCACCAAAATTCTGTCTTGTGGTTGATTAAACTTGCTCTCTCTCTCTCTCTCTCTCTCTCTCTCTCTCTCTCTCTCTCTCTCTCTCTCTCTCTCATGAAATATGGTTTCTTTGCATCATAGATTTCGTAAACGAAATTTATTATAAATTTGCACCTAATGTAACAGTAATTACAAATGAAAGTAGTCAAATGAGCATCCGTTGAACCTTATGACGGAATCCCGCGCATGCGCGAAATCAAGCCCGTGAAGGGAAGCATCATCACATTGCGCAGTCAGATTCCGGATCACTGCTTAATAAGGTTGGAAAGGATTTCTCAACGCATTGTGAAAAATGGTCCCTTCCCTTAGGTCTTGCTGCTCCTTAAAGGGTAGACAGTTCTTTAAATGCTGTGTATTCCTCCCTTCAAAGGGTATACGTAATCCCCCTTTACCGTTAGGGAATATAGAGCATCGTCAGCTAATTAGCAGGAAGAAACATTGGCGGGCGAGCTCCGAGTCTCCAAAATAAGACGCGGGAAAAAATTGGCGCGCACAAGAAAATGTTAAGCTTTTATCAAAGTCGAGGGAAATCTGTTGATTTTCCCACGCTTGTGGGGTCGGTGGTGGCCATTGGGTTGGGGGTGGGGGAGAGGGAAGCTTTGCAGAGAGCGAGATGATTGTGGTGGACTTGGAAAGATAAATGTTCTTCCCAGAAGAGGGAGAGAGAGAGAGAGAAAAAATCTTCCCACGTAAAGTTTATCTTGTCTGATAAAATAAAAGAAACCTAAAGGCTTTGTCAGGTTCCTGTTATTGCAATTTAGTTCCGTTTGTGTTCATGATTCTCTCTCTCTCTCTCTCTC
>NC_089766.1:3598507-3601007 GCF_040412425.1 Macrobrachium rosenbergii
GAGCCGGTAATGGCCTTTGTTTTTCTAGGCTTTCTTCAGTAACCTTTACTATTTTCGATAATAATAATAATAATAATAATAATAATAATAATAATAATAATAATAATGGTGTCGTAACGTATGTGTTGTTTTTCTTGTATGATAAGTAATTCATAAGTATAACGACTTTTGCTTTCGTGCACGGAGTCTCGTATGCAAGAGGTACGGTAATTCATATTTCTCGACATGCTATGAGTACGACAACTCATATTTACCGTATATCGGTCAAGAGGCTGGTTCAACGGTCCGGGAAACACGGAGGAAAGGTGGAGAATTCTTCAGTCTACTACGTAACTATAGCTTGTGTATATGGATTAAATGCTTCACGTCTTCTCAGGCTCTGAAATTAGTGCAACGTTGTCAGAAATTCTAGTTGGAAATCTCTGTTGTTTTTGGTGAGAGAGAGAGTATTGAGACCGTGTCAAACTACCGACAGGTTTAATGCCATATGTCGCCGTTATGACAACGATTATTATGCCAATTTGAAGGTCTGGTTGTTGTACGGATGCCCCCCCTCTCTCTCTCTCTCTCTCCTCCTCCTCCTCCTCCTCCTCCTCCTCCTCCTCCTCCATATATGGGTCAAGATTACCTCGCCGTCTTGTCCCTATTTTCCGTCTCATAATTTTTTAGGTTAACTGAATGCGCTGATTCTTATCAGCAAATGATTACTATGTCCGCTGTATACGGTATATGGTGTATGCGCAGGCGCACCAGCGCCCTTTTTGGTTGGAAAGGGCGTTGGGTTTGTATATGACGATATATAAGACTAATGATGATGAGTCCAGGTGGAGCTAATGAGTCACAATAAGACTTACCTTCTTGAATAAGCCTTTAAATAAAATTTAATTATGATACCAAAAGACATAGACATATTATATATACACGCGTGTATAAAAGTATACAACTTTAAAAGGAGATGTTTTTTTGCTGTAGTTCATACAAAACAGGTTTGCTAGACGCATGTAGCCTTGTGACTTGTGAGTCCGCTAGCATTGCGTTGCTATTTGTTGAGAGAGAGAGAGAGAGAGAGAGAGAGAGAGAGAGAGAGAGAGAGAGAGCGCGAGGACTGCAACTTAAAATTAAGACTTGTACTCTGGTTATGACTAATTAAAAGAAACATAGTATTATGTTATTATCATAACATCAGTATTACATTAACATAACATCAGTACAAGTTGGTTTTCCAATCTACGTATGAGAGAGAGAGAGAGAGAGAGAGAGAGAGAGAGAGAGAGAGAATGCAACTTGAATTTAAGATGTGGTACTCTGGATACGACTCAGTAAAGGAATGTGGTTATACGTTAAGTTACATCAAGAAAAACTCTTTCCGTTTTCCAATCTGTCTGAGAGAGAGAGAGAGAGAGAGAGAGAGAGAGAGAGAGAGAGAGAGAGAGAGAGAGAGAGAGAGAGAGCGTTGGCGGCGGGGTAAAACTAGTTCTTGCAATCTCTATGGCAATAATCCCTTCCCCCCCCAACACGCAAGGTAGAAACCGTTAACAATCTTTGAAATATCCGCGTCTTTTGTCATTACTGTCGAAAAGTTTCTTTTGTGAATTATTGGTTTAACTGTTCAGTTTTTGTCTTCAAGTTTCCCGTTAGAAACAGCTGCTCGTTTCCGTGTGTTGTATGAAGCTATTAATAACACACACACACACACACACACACACACACACACACACACACACACACTCATTATATTTACGTATACCAGCTACGCCACAACGATAAAATCTCCCAAAAGACAGTAATAAGACACATAAAATCCAATCAGTTATCTTATCTTCTAAAGAAATACATTACATTATCCCACCCCGTAATTGATATTAGCCCTAATGTTTATGGAGCGGATGATATTTTAGGCCTATGTAGGTCTATCTTTCTCTCCCCTATTCAACCGGAAGTCTTAAGCTGTAGATAAGGATTCACATTTCCTCTGTCTTTGTCACGTGATGTCCTCCCTTTCTTCTTCTTCCTCTTCTTCTTCTTCTTCTTCACTATTGTCAGTGGCTGTAATTTTTAAGTCAGAAATGCAGAATGAATAGGCCTATGCATTTGCAAATTGCTGCTTGTTTGTATATATAAAATTGCAGTGGACTTATTTTATTCCTTATAACGCGTTATGAATGACTTTTTGTGGGTCTGAGTATGATATAGTAAATTATTTTTATATCTGTAATATAAATAATTTTACAGTAATGTGTGAAGTGTATGTGTTTTGTAGACTTATATACAGTATTGTTGATATTTTTTTGTAGGGTTCAGTATTATTATTTTGATTAACCTTTTTATTTATTTTAATTATATAGCTACTTTTTACGACAGTTTGGTATTAACATCAAATTACGGTGCCTTTGTTGTGTATATTTTTAGGACTACGACACAGAAAAGACATTAATTTTATGCTGCGTAAGCCCATATCTCATTAATCTCTCCAAGATTCACGAATCATCGTAGACTCGCC
>NC_089766.1:3603507-3611007 GCF_040412425.1 Macrobrachium rosenbergii
CTGGGAATTCCGTGACTGCCTGATCGATATTCCTCGTCGTGATTGGTCGATCGATAAACCTCTCTCGTGATTGGCTGATCTAATACAGAAATAACGGCCAAGAAACACCTTTTAAATGGAGGAGGGTTATGTGAACCGGAGAGAGAGAGAGAGAGAGAGAGAGAGAGAGAGAGAGAGAGAGAGAGAGAGAGAGAGAGAGAGAGAGAGAGAGAGAGAGAGATGATTAGTATTTTAATATATATAATTCGTATACCATTAAAAAAGTCTTAGATGCAGGAGAGAGAGAGAGAGAGAGAGAGAGAGAGAGAGAGAGAGAGAGAGAGAGAGAGAGAGAGAGAGAGAGAGAGAGAGAATGATTAATATTTTAATCTATATATAATTCTTATAACAAAAAAGTAAAAAGTCTTAGATGCAGGCGAGAGTGAGAGAGAGGTCACGAAAGTGATTATTCTTCTTGAAGGAGGGAAGCTTAAATTAATTTAAAATATAAAGAGAAAACCGATTTCCAGAGTTTGGTATTGGAGGTAAAAGTCGCTGGCTTCATTGTTAACTGGTGATTGTGCAGAAAGACCACAACGACTGGTGAAAGTATTTAAAAGTGTTTGAGAAAGGAGAAAGTTATAAGTGATGGTACAATCAATGGACATCTTGCGGTGAGTGTATGAGTGATTTTATGTAAATATGTGATTGATACTTGTGATTTCTTTCAAGTGTACTTGAGTAGTCGGTAATAGTGTAGAGTGGTGAAAGAATAGAAGAGAAAGGTGTGAGTGATTGTGAAGCTCACGAATACACAATGGTCATTATATGACCAATTGAACATTACAGCAGAAAAGTCTGTAAGAGAAATAGGGTTTCGAGTGAGTGTCAGGTTAATGAACTTTTCTCTCAGGTTCAAATGTCGGTTGGTAATAGTGGAGAGATGTTGCAGCGACTGGTAACAGAACGTATAAGGAAAAAGCTGTAAATTACTGTGAGGCTAATGGACACACACACACTCACACACTTGTAATTATATGACCAACTTAACCTTACAGCATAAAAAAAGTTTAAAGGTATTAGCAAGAGAAGAAAGGTTTTAAGTGAGTGCCAGGTCAATGAACTCTTCTCTCTCTCTCTCTCTCTCTCTCTCTCTCTCTCTCTCTCTCTCTCTCTCTCTCTCCGGTGAGTAAGAGAAATCGATTAGGTGGGACGTAAATGTTCCTTATTCAATATTGAATGACCTCGCCTTGACCTATTGTTGTTGTTTCACCAGCGGGGACGCGCAGTTGGGTATAACCTGTTGTTTTTGCATTTTTTGTTTATTTTTTCTGGTATTTTCTTTGTTTTGCTTTTGTTTGTAAGTTTTTTAAGAAGCTTTAAAGGGGGTTGGGGCTTTTATAGGTTTTTTTAATGGTGATTTATTTGTTATTCATTTGTAATTTTTTGTAATTTGTTTTTATTTTATATTTTTTCACTTTAATGTTGTTTTATAGAAGTACTTAGGTGGTTATGATTACTTGCTCGTTATATTTAATTAATATTGTATATAAATATATATAAAAATAGTTTAAATTTCATATTGTCCCATCAAAATAATGTAAATATTTAATCCCGTAGGGGTTAGTACCATCAGTGCACCTCACGTGATGCACTGTAGCCATTACTTAAGAGTCATTGCAGGTTCCCTTCTTCGGCCCCTAGCTGCAACCCTCTCATTCCTTTTACTGTACCTCCTTTCATATTCTCTTTCTTCCACATGACTTTCCACCCTCTCTAACAATTGACTCATAGCGCAACTGCGTTGAGGTTTTCCTCCTGTTAAACCTTTCAAACCTTTTACTCTCGTTTCCTTTCAGCGCTGAATGACCTCATAGGTCCCAGCCCTTTGGCCTAAATTCTATATTCTCTTCAGTATGAATATTTAAGTAATTATATCACAAGTACTGGGTCCTATGAGGTCATTCAGCGCTCCTCAAGGTTTTGTGACAGGTCAGAACGCTGAGTTCATTACCCTGTAGATACACTGTTACACACAGCAAAAATGAGTGTATGGGTACACAATCCGTTTTATACAGTAGGGTGTATGTGATGTTTTGCTGTGTATGTATATATTTTTTCATTCCATGGGATCTTAATTTTCAAAAATAATGATCTGTATATAATTGTATATAATTGTATATATATATATGTATGTATATATATATATTTATATATATATATATATATATATATATATATTTCTATATGTATATATTTATATGTATGTATATATACATATATATAGTAAACTATATATAAAATATATAAATGAATATATATCTATACATAAGTATATACATTATACATACATACATACATACACACACACACACACACACACACACACACACACACACACACGGCTAACTAGACGCAATGTCCTGTTAAGATATTAACACTCTCGCCTTGTTACGGGGGTGATAAAGCCATTGTAGTTTGTTAGAACCCATTGCTGAGGTTTTATCAAGTTCAATTGGCAGTCTACTCCGGGCCACTTAGAGCCAATTCGGCCCAGGGGTGAATTTGGGGAACTTGAGTTTGGAGTGTAAGGTTTTTTTTTTTTTTGTTTTTTTGGTTTGTTTGTATATATATGTATATATATGTATGTATATATATATATGTATTATTATGTATACATATATTAATATATATAAATATGTATATATATACATACGCACACATATAAAATGTGGAGAGAGCGAGAGTGCGTGTGTGTGTTTATTGACACTGATACCCTGCTCATTAGCTGTCAGAAAACTTTATTTTTTAATCTCTCTCTCTCTCTCTCTCTCTCTCTCTCTCTCTCTCTCTCTCTCTCTCTCTCTCTCTCTGAGCCAGTCCAGTTTGGAGGACGACCTTCCAAGGTCGTCTTCGGCAAGTCCCGGCAAGGCCAGGACTGGATTCCTATTCGGGCCGTGGAAAATAAGTCCCGAAATCCTGCGTCTCATATTTCTCCTTCTGTGTCGTGTTGCTTTCCTAAAGTAAGGAGCTTTATAGCTTTTTTATAGCCGCTTTATAGAGCTTCTATATCCCTCCTTCCTTTGTTATAGATTGCTGCTTTATGGAGAGGTGTTGTAGCTTATAGCTTCGTCAGTTCCGTTTGTTATAGATGACCGCTTTACAGAGAGGTGTTATAGCCGCTTTATAGAGCTGGTATATCCATCCTTCCTTTGTTACAGATAGCTGCTTTATGGAGAGGTGTTATAGCTTATAGCGTCTTCCCTTCCTTTTGTTATAGATGACCGTTGTATTGAGAGGTGTTATAGCCGTTTTATAGTGCTGGTATATCCCTCTTTCCTTTGTTATAGATAGCTGCTTTATAGAGAGGTGTTATAGCTTATAGCTTCTTCCCTTCCTTTGTTATATATAACCGCTTTATAGAGCTGTTATAACTCCTCCTTTTGTTATAGATTACTGCTTTATAGAAAGGGGGTTATAGCCTCTTCCCTTTGTTATAGATAGCTGGTTTATAGAGAGCTGTTATATCCATCCTTCTTTAGTTAAAGATGACCGCTTAATAGAGATGTTATATCTCTCCTTCCTTCGTTATAGATAGCCGCTTTATAGAGCTGTTATATCACTCCTTCCTTTGTTATAGATAGCCGTTCTCGTATTATATAGAAGCTTATATAGATTGCTGACAATCGGTCATACTGTATGAAAATTTTATTGCTGAATTTCCCGTGTCTGAATACGTGTAGAGAATTTGTCTGTGCTGTGTCTGTGATACCTGTCTGCAGTCAGTACCAGTGTGTTTGAAACTACATTCACAGACATTCAATTAATTCTTATCTAATTTTTCATTATTTTTTATTATTAACTAATTTTTCATCGTTGGTATTCAATTATTAATTAATTTTTCGTTATTTTTATGTTTTCAATAAATTTTTCATTATATTTCTTTAATTATTAACTAATTTTTTATTGTTTGCGTTCGATTATTAATTAATTTTTCATTTTAAATTAATTTTTAACTGATTTTTCATTATATTTAATTAACTAATATTTTTCATAATTATTTATCAACTAATGTTTCATTTTTATACAATTATTAACTAATCTTTCATTATTTTTATTTAATCATTAACTAAACCTTCTTTATTTTGAGCCCTAATGCTCATTTCCTTAAATATAATTTGAATCCGAAGCCGAAGGCTCATGCACGCGTTCGGACTCGTCTAATGGCGTCTCTAATGACATTATGTTGAAGTTGGAAGTCAATTTGTCTTATTAGGTTAAATTTGCATCGTGATATGATAGGATTTATTATTATTATTATTATTATTATTATTATTATTATTATTATTATTATTATAAATTTTAAATTATGTATCTTTATATAATAGAAATTATTATTATTATTATTATTATTATTATTATTATTATTATTATTATTATTATTATTATTATTATTATACACTTTAAATTAGTGATGACATAAGATAGCACCATGGATTATTATTGATTATTATTATTATTATTATTAATTGATTATATAAATCAGTGATGACAAAATAGCACCATGGAGAGGGAAATGAAAGTTTCTTTTATATTAATGAATCAGAACTCTCTCTCTCTCTCTCTCTCTCTCTCTCTCTCTCTCTCTCTCTCAAAACATCCCGTTGTTGCTTTTTAACATTTATGCTTTGTCAAAGTCTCTTGGCAACGACGAGTCACTTCTGAGTCACGGGGCAGTTCTCCTCCTCCTCCTCCTCCTCCTCCTCCTCCTCCTCCTCCTCCTCCTCCTCCTCCTCCTCCTCCTCCTCCTCCTTCTTGATATGGGACACCAGGATACGGCTAATTAAACTTTATACCTTTTTTTATTTGTTTATTTCCAATGTCTTCGTTTTTCCGTCTTTCCTGTTTTTTTTTTTGGTATTTTTTTGTGATTTTATTTTATACGTTTTATTTCGCGTCAATTTTTTTTCGTTATTCTTTTGTTTTGATTGTATTCCTATTGTTGCAATTGCAAGCAATTTATTATGCATGTTTTGTGGATCGAGGAATTGTTATAACAATCAGAAACATTATTTCTCTCTCTCTCTCTCTCTCTCTCTCTCTCTCTCTCTCTCTCTCTCTCTCTCTGTGGTGGAGCACCAATAGACTTGTTTGCAAAGGACGTAAGGCTAGCAACTTCACTCTCAGGCGCCCATAAAAAAAATATATATATATATACATACATACATACATACATACATACATACATACATACATACATACATGCACACCTGCAACATCGTTTTGCACACAAGTAGGCGACGTAAATAAAAAAACAATCTTGCTATCCGGAGCTGGTTTCGTAATGTCCCAATTGGGTATTCCGAGTCATGAGTTGTTTTGTCACATTGTAAGAAAACAATGGCAGGCGAATCGCATTTGGGGAGCCGTGAACACCTGTGTGTGTGTGTGAAACTCTCTCTCTCTCTCTCTCTCTCTCTAGATCATGCCTGTAAGGGGCTGGGTCTTCTTCTCCTACCGGAAATAGGTTCTTTCATCTCAGTGTCTCACCAACTGAACAGGTGTTTGCTGACGTCACAGGTGCATGGCAGGTGAGTCGATGGTGGTGATGCTTTAATTAGTTTATGTATGGTTGTTATTTTTGGTAATTTTTTTTTATCTGTCGAGGAAGCCGTTGTTTGTTGTGGGTTGTGTGTGTTTAGGTTGTGAATTGTGTTGTTTTTTGTGATTATTTAGCTTGATTGTGTATATTTTTGTGAATTGTGTATTGTGCTGAATTGTTTTTATATTTTACTTGAATATATATATATATATATATATGTGTATATATATATATATATATATATATATATATATATATATATATATATATATATATATATATATATATATATTTTGTGAACTGTGTATTAGTTGTGATTTTTTAATGAATATTTTACTTGAATATATATATATATATATATATATATATATATATATATATATATATATATATATATATATATATATATATATATATATATATATATATATACACATTTGAGTTAAGAATTTTTTTTATAAATATTTTACTTGATTTGGGGTCTTTATAACCATTGCCGCTTGCCATAGCTGCTAAGGATTGTTGCAGGCTGTTTTCCGCCAAGAAAGCTGTTTATTTTACTACAGACACTGTATTTACTTATTGCCACTTGCAATAGGTGTCTGAGGACTGCTGCAAGTTGATATAACTTCATGTTTTCCTGTCAGGATGCTTACATTATTATAGGGTCTCTTTGGCATGTTTATACGGCTTACGGATTTTTGTCATTTTTGTGACCCTGGCCACATTATCGCCCATCTCCGTTGCATTAGAATACCACAAGGTTTGTCGCAAGTATCAGATATCCACCGCTTTTATCTGGCCTTGCCGGGGTACGAGGGTATGACCTGTCAGTTGTTTTTATTCTTCTGAATGTCCATATTTCCGCCAGGTCAACTACAAAGAATATCTACTTATATCTGAGGTATTTCGGAGAGTTACGTTGATCATTTAAAAGTTCTGTGAACTTTTATTTAGAATTGACCCCTTTGGTCCATTTTTTTAACTTTTTGGTAAGAATTGAGATTTTTTTGTACAATGACATCATGATATTTTACTGTCAGACAGGTTTGAAAATATGATGCGAATCAAGGATATTTTACTGAAAGCAAACGAGCAGATAAATTGCGTAACAAAGACGGGAAAAACACAACAAAACGAGTAAATAATGCGCCGAAGTTTCTTCGGCCACCGAAAATATATCTATCTTCCGGTGGTCTCGTTATAATGCTGTATGAACTGCGGTCTATGAAACTTTAACCACGGCCCGGTGGTGGCCTATCCTATATCGCTGCCAGACGCACGATTATGACTAAATTTAACCTTAAATAAAATGAAAACTACTGAGGCGAGAGGGCTGCAATTTGGTATGTTTGATGATTGGAGGGTGGATGATCAACATACCAATTTGCAGCCCTCTAGCCTCAGTAGTTTTTGAGATCAGAAGGCGGATAGAAAAGAGTGCGTACAGAAAAAGTTCGGACAGAAAAAAGTGCAGACGAACGGACAAAGCCGGCACAATAGTTTTCTTTTACAGAAGACTAAAAATCATTTTTAGAAGCAAGAACGAATGTCATTAAAAATATTGATGATAAAACACTCCAAAATCATTATAGGGACATAAACGCACAAAGCAAGCATCTGAGAACGACAATCTTAACGAACACGAAGCTAGCAAACTATCCAACAACACAAAGCAGTCTGTCACCCACTCACGAACTGACGTAACGCGTCATGCTCGGGAGAATACACTTTCCCCCCCTATTCTACGCGACTCTGGAAGCTTCAAAATCTGCAATTTGCGATTGCGTAACAGCTCAAAAAACTATCGTGAGAAATTCTCCGTCGAAATGTCACACACACACACAGACGCGCCGCGAATGTCTTCTGGACACAGTCAGACATTTCTGAAGTTCTGAAAGTATCTGGGAATGTGACGC
>NC_089766.1:3613507-3753507 GCF_040412425.1 Macrobrachium rosenbergii
TTATTATTCACCAGCTGTCCAAAGTTCATTTATTCCTTGACTTTTCGGTAGAGCTTTCTACCATTTTCTAAAAGGCCTATTATTATTATTATTATTATTATTATTATTATTATTATTATTATTATTATTATTATTATTATTATTATTATTAAGCCTTGAGGAAGTCATGACTTCATTCTAATTATTATTATTATTATTATTATTATTATTATTATTATTATTATTTATTATTATTATTATTATTATTATTATTATTATTAAGCCTTGAGGAAGCCATGACTTCACTCTAATCCTATAGCTGCCAAATGAAGTCAGGTCTAAAGAAGTCACACGGAATCACCCGCAAGATTATTAACGGAATTTCGGCAGGCGATGTCAGGTGTGGGGTGAATTCACAGATAAAAATAAGACCACAAAAAAAAGTAATAAGAGGAAAAGGTTTATTTTGGTTGTGATATGAAGTCACTCAAACAAGCGTATGTATGACATGTGTTGGCTTGATTTTGCGGCCGTAAGATGTTAAATTTTTGCTTTTTTGAATTTTGCTGTATTTTGCATTTTAGTTTTTTTGTATTTTGAATTTTTTTTTTGCTGTATTTATTTAAGTTAAAATTCTTGTTTGAAACTTCAAAGGTGATGTCAAAATTTAGTTCATTTTCCTCTATAATAATAATAATAATAATAATAATAATAATAATAATAATAATAATAATAATAATAATAATAAAGTAATAAAATAAAATAATAATAATAATTTTTGTATTGAAACTTTCAAAGATGATGTCAAAATTATGTTAATTTACTTGCGATTATAATAATAATAATCGTAATCCCTAATAATAAAATAAATTATTCTAAGGTGATAAAAATAATTAAATGATAATGATTTAAACTTCGAAGATTATCCCAAAATTCCCAATAATTTTCCATGATAATCTTAATAATATAAAAGTTATAATAATAATGATAATTATAATTATATAAGAATAATAATTGTGACAATTGTCTTGATAATAATTAGTAATCCATAATAATATTATTCCATACGTACAAAAAGTTATTTTAAGGTTGTAATAATAATTACATAGAAATGATAATTGTGACAATTATTCCCAACAAAAAATTATTCATGATAATCTTATCCCCTGAATATAAAAAATTTATTTAATTTATAAGAATTTTTGCCATTGTCTTGATAAATAACTGATCCATAATAATCATTATTATAATAAAAGTTATTTATCAATTGTAATAATAATTATATAGGAATAATTGTGGCAATTATTCACAATAAAAAATTATTCATGATAATCGTATCCCCTACACAAAAAAATTTATTTCTTATTTCATTTTGTGAATAACTTCCATTATTATAATAATTCCGTTATCAATTACTGACCCAATTATCATGATACGTACAACGATTGTGTATGAACCAAGTGCCTAAATTCATCGTAGAAAAAATAATTGTTATTGTTATTTCTTTTGTAATAATTCCTACATCAATAACTGACTGAATTATCATGATAATTACAACGATTACTTATGAACCAAGTGTCTAAATCCATGAAGAAAAATAATTAAAAATAATTATTACTTATAGTTATTTCTTTTGTAATAAATCTTACATCAATAACTGACCCAATTATCGTGATAATTACAACGATTACCTATGAACCAACAGTGGAAATCCATCATAAAAAATAATAAAAAATAATTATTTACTAGTTATTTCCTGCTCCCAGCTTGACCTAACTGTAACTTCGTCTACCCAATTATTGTGATAATTACAACGATAATATATGAACCAAGTGCCTAAATCCATCATAAAAAAATAATTAAAAATAATTATTGCCTCTACTAGTTATTTCTGCTCCCAGATTGACCTAACTATAACTTCGTCACTAAGAGAGCTTGTTTTGGTGACTATTGCCAATGGCGACCTTTATGTTTGGGGTTATTTGGGGAGGAGGAGGAGGAGGAGGAGGAGTCTTCCTCCGTTCCTTCTTTCTCTCCTCCCTTATCTTCCTCCTCCTCGTTCTCTCTCTATCTCTTTGTTTCTCATCTTCCTTATTCTCATCCTTTTTTTTTCCTCCTCATCTTCCTTATTCCCATCCTCTTCTTCCTCCATCTCCTCCTCCTCCTCCTTCTCATCTTTTTTCACCATCTTCCTCATTCTCCTCCTCTTCCTCTTACTCATTTTCCCATCCTTTTGTTCTTCCCCTCATCTTTTCCTCCTCCTCTTCTTCATCTTATTCCCCATCCCTCTTTCTCTCCATCATCCTCCTCCTCCTCATCTTTTTCCTCCTCCTTCCTCCTTTTTCCTCCTCCTCCTCCTCCTCCTCCTCCTCTTTCCTCCTCCTCCTCCTCCTCCTCCTCCTCCTCCTCCTCCTTTCACCTTTTTGCTCCTCCTCTTCCTCCCATCTCTCTCTTCCTCCTCCTACAGGAATAAGTAAGTCTCCGTAAAGGTGAATATTTCAAGGTCGTCGAAGTCTTTCATTACGACTAATGATTGTTTGAGGTTTACCTGCTTCCTCCTCCTCCTCCTCCTCCTCCCCCTTTCCTCAGTACCTCCCTCCTCCTCCTCCTTTGTTTTATACCCCACCAGTCTTTCTCTCAGTCTCTCTCCTCTCTCTCTCTCTCTCTCTCTCTTTGTTCTCTACTCTCTCTCTCTCTCTCTCTCTCTCTCTCTCTCTCTCTCTCTCTCTCTCTCTCTCTCTCTCTCTATATATATATATATATATATATATATATATATATATATATATATATATATATAATTGCATGCATGCTTGTACGTATCTGTATGTGTATACGTGTGTGCGTATGATTTACACAATACGTACATATAAAAATATAGATACATATACAATCACATATTAACTAAATAACTCACATACGTATCACACATGTAATACACACAAACGTATATACACATATATACACAGTATATGTGTGTGTGTATAGTCACTTCTGTTTGTAGCTATCCTTCTTACAAATACCCAAATATTCTCTTTATAAAAATCCTTTTACTCTTGACGAATGAATAAAAACACTGGAATTAATATTTTTTATTTTCTATTTTTATTTTACTATTTTTTTTTTTTTGCGTAGCTTCTACACGTGTCTGCAGTCTACAGCACTTTGATGTGCCGCTGTGTCATTAAATTATGCACGCCCACGGAAGTACGGCTCTGTGGCAGTTGCGCTGTATCGACTAAGGAGAGAGAGAGAGAGAGAGAGAGAGAGAGAGAGAGAGAGAGAGAGAGAGAGAGAGAGAGAGAGAGAGACTTCTTCTTCTTACGTGAGTGACAAAAAGAGTACTGTGGATTTATATATTAGTAGTTTAGAGTAGAGGAGAGAGAGAGAGAGAGAGAGAGAGAGAGAGAGAGAGAGAGAGAGAGAGAGAGAGAGAGAGAGAGAGAGACTTCTTCTACTTAAATTATTGACGCAAAGAATACTGTGGACTCAAATACTCGCAGTTTAAAGTTGAGAGAGAGAGAGAGAGAGAGTGTTCGTCCACTTAAGTGGGTGATAAAAAGAGTATTGTGGATTTATATACTAGATTTATTAGTTTCGAGGAGAGAGAGAGAGAGAGAAGAGAGAGAGAGAGAGAGAGAGAGAGAGAGAGAGAACTCTTCCACTGAAATGATTGAAGCAAAGCGTACTGTGGATTTAAATACTGGCAGTTTAGAATTGAAAGAGAGAGAGAGAGAGAGAGAGAGAGAAAGATTAAAGAAATAGACGTGAGGGTGACCAATTGTTAACTAAACTTGCAACAAACCTTTGCAATCAGTTGCAATCAGCAAATGGGTTAAAATATAACCCACAAGTTAACATTGTAAGTGGATTATAACAAACCACATAAAAATTAATAAATAAAATGAACCAGTCGACGTAATTTCTTTTGTAAATGATAAAATATAACTTCTTCCAACCGTAGTCATATTTTAGACGAACTACAGATGATGTTGGCAGCCTGGGGCCTGTTGTCATTAGGACAGCATCCAAGGACCAGGATTTTGGGGCAGTCCTAGGAGAGAGAGAGAGAGAGAGAGAGAGAGAGAGAGAGAGAGAGAGAGAGAGAGAGAGAGGTCCGCGGTTCGCTCCTGATCTGCCGACCTATATATGGCTTATAAAGGCTGCTAATTAATTCCGTCATTGTTTCAGTATTATAGCTGAGAATTAATTGAGATCAGAGCGAGGGGATTGGAGAGAGAGAGAGAGAGAGAGAGAGAGAGAGAGAGATAAATACATCTCCCATCACAGAGATAGAATTGCTAGCACATAAACACTAGTGATTTACGCGGACGGGAACGAAGGGTTTTTATGTGAGAGGGGAATAAAGAGGGTGAATAAAGAGGGGGAAGGAAGAAGTCCCTGACGAAGGGGGAACAGGAGGAACGACGGTAATAACCCCGACGACTTAAAACCGCCTTAGAGGGGAAACTGAAAGGGTTTTTTTATGTATAGACAAAAGAGCAGATGCGAATATTGACATTTTACACACAAGAGGCCATTGGCTCTAATTGCTGCTGGCGAATGAGATGTATCTATCCTCTCTCTCTCTCTCTCTCTCTCTCTCTCTCTCTCTCTCTCTCTCTCTCTCTCTCTCTCTCTCTCATAACCATTTTAGTTCGTGGAACCGTTTTATTGGTATCATCTTAATATTTTGTGTATTCCTCTCTCTCTCTCTCTCTCTCTCTCTCTCTCTCTCTCTCTCTCTCTCTCTCTCTCTCTCTCTCTCTCTCCTGAGTAAATAAGTAACCATTTTAGTCTCAGGAAAATTTTGTTTATTAATATCAATATCTCTGTCCATTCCTATTCTCTCTCTCTCTCTCTCTCTCTCTCTCTCTCTCTCTCTCTCTCTCTCTCTCTCTCTCTCTCTCATTATAGAAAAATAAATAAACCATCCCGGTCTTAGGAACCTATTGTTTATTAAAATTTTAATATTTCTGTATATTCCTACTCTCTCTCTCTCTCTCTCTCTCTCTCTCTCTCTCTCTCTCTCTCTCTCTCTCTCTCTCTCTCTCTCTCTCTCTCTCTCGTGTGTGGCTGGACGTCTTGGGGGAAATGGTCCTCACGTTTCGCTTTATTTTTTTTCTTTCCATCACTGAGTCATTTCCTGATTTTTTTTTTTTTTAATATTGGCTGAGCAAAACCGTTCTCTTATTCAGTGTCATGTAGGTGGGTTCTCTGGTCTGATAATCGCCTGTCACTTTTGTCTTTAATTCTTGTATGTTACTGTTTATATATATATATATATATATATATATATATATATATATATATATATATATATATATATATATTTTTATATATATATATATATATATATATATATATATATATATTTATTTTCCTTTGCTGAATTCATTGTAAAATAAAAAAACGAAATTCCCACTGGAGAGTTTATTTGTTTTTTTTTAATATTTTTATAAAATAAAAATTACCTGATAATTTGAATCCTTTTCGGTTTTGAATATTTTTTTTATTCATTGAAATTATTTTTTATTTGCTAATTGCATTTACATTTACAGTCCTTAACGATTTCTCTCTCTCTCTCTCTCTCTCTCTCTCTCTCTCTCTCTCTCTCTCTCTCTCTCTCTCTCTCTCTCTCTCTCTCATTTCCCAAATTCTTGTCATCAATTTCAATCGTGTTTTTTCTTTTCCTATTTCTGTATCCTGTACCTCAATAAATGTTTTCTTTAATAACTAATCTCTCTCTCTCTCTCTCTCTCTCTCTCTCTCTCTCTCTCTCTCTCTCTCTCTCTCTCTCTCTCTAACATTTTGTCTCCAAATTTATCATGTCTATTCTTTTCCTATTTTTGTATGACGTATCTCAAAAAATAATTTCTTCTTATATAATTTATTTATTATCAATGTCCACATACCGATTACGACTCTGTAATATTCGTAAGTATGCTTTACAGTGGTTCGCGATGATGACGTCACGTGAATCCCCGGGGTAATTGCTTACCGCTTGCTTCGTTTGCGATCAGTAAGGGCTATTTTCAATAGAGTTCAAGTAGGAATTTCACCCTCAGTGCTGTAGTTTATTTACGTTTGAGAAGGCTTTATCGAATTCCCATGGTGTAACAGGATTAATGGCGCTATTATTTTTTTTTGTGTGTGTGTGTGGTGTGTGTGCAAAAATTTTGCCTAACATTGTAGGTAAGATTCGCCCCCCTCTCTCTCTCTCTCTCTCTCTCTCTCTCTCTCTCTCTCTCTCTCTCTCTCTCTCTCTCTCTCTCATATTTTGAAAATCAGTTTTTCTACATAGCTACATCTTCGAACGATTTAAAAATGTAATAATAATAATTCACTAAATGGACCCATTTATGTACTTCGTGATACCTAATAAGAATACCCGGCTTGCTAACAAATAAATAAATAAATAAATAAATATCTTTCAACCTTCAAACCAACTTTGTTTACATCTGAGGACTTCGGGCGTGTTTTACTCAACCTCAGGTTGTGGTCAGTAGAACGCGACCATGTTTCGAAGGAAAGGGTAATTCTTTGGTTACTGCTGGTGTGACGTCATGGTAGAATGGTTGCTTAGGAGAGAGAGAGAGAGAGAGAGAGAGAGAGAGAGAGAGAGAGAGAGAGAGAAAGAGAGAGAAAGTGTAGCAGGCTATGGCGTGAAATGGAAGAGGAGTGGCGACAGTGCGGAAATGTTCACAGTATATTCCTCCCCCCCCCTCTCTCTCTCTCTCTCTCTCTCTCTCTCTCTCTCTCTCTCTCTCTCTCTCTCTCTCTCTCTCTCTCTCTCTCTCCCGGAAGGGGTAGTACACCCCCTATTTACTGGGGAGAAGGGGTGCTGGGGGAGCCATGCTGAAGGTAAAGACAAAGAGTGACAATGGGAGTTCAGGAAGAGAGAGAGAGAGAGAGAGAGAGAGAGAGAGAGAGAGAGAGAGAGAGAGAGAGAGAGAGAGAATGCTAACAAAAGGTGTGAGGGAGGGGGAAAATAGTTCCATGACTTTAATGAGTATAGGGACGAAAAAAGTGAGTTTGTTTGATCTCTCTCTCTCTCTCTCTCTCTCTCTCTCTCTCTCTCTCTCTCTCTCTCTCTCTCTCTCTCTCTCTCTCTCTCTGACGGGTCATACCGGGTCAGTGTATGAACTCGAAGACCCGTTTATGAAACACGATTCCGTGTCTACACGAATTTATATTTCATGATTCATTAATTTTTATATGAATTTCTCGGTTATTAAAGTTTATGGATTCATGATTTTATTGTTTGAAGTAATCACGAGGATTTATGGGGCATAAACGTGTCTGGATTTCAAAATTTATTACCATAGAGGTGTATTGTCTAGTCAATAGTAAATTATATATATATATATACACGTGTATATATATATATATATAATATATATATATATATATATATATATATATATATATATATATATATATATATATATATATATATATATATATATATATTCTTTACTTCCATATAGGAGAGTTGGTTAAACAATCCCCTTTACACTTTACACTCATTTGCAGTAAACATACACTATACTTCCGTAAAGGAGCGTTGGTTAAGCAATTTTCTTCACACGTCTTGTAAGTACACCCCTTAAGGTAGAGCCGTCAGTGCACCTCGCGCACTGCACTGTAGACATTACTTAAGGTTCTTTGCGACGTTCCTTCGGCCCCAAGCTGTAATCCCTTTCATTCCTTTTACTACACCTCCGTTCATATTCTTTCTTCCATTTTATTTTCCCACCCTCTCCTAAAAATTGTTTCATTGTGCAACTGAATGACCTCATGGGTACCAGCGCTTGGCTTGGTATCTCTGTAATCCCCTAGAGGCCAAGGTGGATTAGGGATTTATAAGCTACTCCCGGTTTTTGGGGTCCTTAGGATTTGTATAAGATTTAATTCATGTTTCTTCAAAAGGGATTTTATCTGTGATTTGGATTCGAATCTGACTTCTACGGGGATTTTTATGATTTAGAGCTTAATTACCTTCCTCTCTCTCTCTCTCTCTCTCTCTCTCTCTCTCTCTCTCTCTCTCTCTCTCTCTCTCTCTCTGCCCTGGGGATTATGTTACCGTCTTGGAGGGTCTTACAGAGAGAGAGAGAGAGAGAGAGAGAGAGAATATGATTGCATTCTACACGAAACTAGCTGAGAGGATAGTGTATATTTAGAGAGAGAGAGAGAGAGAGAGAGAGAGAGAGAGAGAGAGAGAGAGAGAGAGAGAGAGAGAGAGAAGGTGATGATCTGCATTCTACAAGAAAGAGTCCGAAAGACTGCGTCTATTCTGAGAGAGAGAGAGAACTTCTCATGTATCATCCCATGTCTTCTTCCCCTCTTCTTGAGACACGAAAATCTTCCCCTTTAATCGTCTTTGCACATCGCTTGACCACCCCCCCCCCCTCTCTCTCTCTCTCTCTCCTTCTTATTGATTATAATCGTAGTGTTACTGTATGTTCGTATTGGTGTTATTTGTCATACACAGAAGAAAAATAGATAAATAACTAAACTACAATTTGATATATTATTATTATTATTATTATTATTATTATTATTATTATTATTATTATTATTATTTTGATTCTGAATATCTGTCGCTGACATGAAAGTAATATTAATTATAATGAGAAAATTAAATTATTATTATTACTATTATTATTTATTATTATCATCGGACTGAATATCAGTCGCTGACATGATAGTAATAATATTACTATAATTATAAGGAGAAAATGGAAGAAATATTATTATTATTATATTATTATTATTATTATTACTTACTTACTTACTTACTTACTTACTTACTTACTTACTTACTTACTTACTTCCAAGCACTCAAACCGCCGTAGACAGAAAACAGATGATAATAAATAAATAAAATATAAACCAACTTATAAAAATAAAAATAAAAAAACCCTTTACAAAGAATTACTGACAAGTTGCATGACACTTTTAAAAAGTGGTGTTCCAGAATTACAGTCTTACAGTATTACAGGTTCAGTGATACTTCCTCGGAGATTGATGGACACTTTTAGAGTAGAGGAAACGAGAGACCTCTGTTCCTCACTGCCTTCCTCACCTGCCAGGTTGATTGATCCGATTACACCTGTGTGCGGCAGGTTCCGGCCACACCTGTGCATGTGTTATGTAGTCTGCTCATAAGATGTGTGGGTGTATTTATGTGTAAGTTTTTTTTATTTTATTTTTTTTCAATAGTGTTTAGGTTAGGTGAAGTGTGTAGATGTTTAGTGAAAGTGTGTAAGTATATATATATATATATATATATATATATATATATATATATATATATATATATATATATATATATATATATAGAGAGAGAGAGAGAGAGAGAGAGAGAGAGAGAGAGAGAGAGAGAGAGAGAGAGAGAGAGAGAGAGCAGTTAAAGCATGCTGGTTGACCGAACAATAGTATTATGTAACCAAAACTAATACATAAGGAATGAGAGAGAGAGAGAGAGAGAGAGAGAGAGAGAGAGAGAGAGAGAGAGATAGCGTGCATACACACACGAATGCATTCTTAACCCTCATCACAGACACTGTATGGGGGAAGTCATGCAGCAACCTCTCTCTCTCTCTCTCTCTCTCTCTCTCTCTCTCTCTCTCTCTCTAATTACCCATCATCCCTCCGTCATCATCATCACCATCATCATCCCTTCTTTTCCCTTCAGCTTTTAACCGAATTCATCGCATGGCGTGAGGGAGAGAGAGAGAGAGAGATTTACCGGCTTCAGTAATTGTCGCTTTGGTCGCTCTCTCCCTTACATCCTCACGGCAGGGCTGTGGAAACTGTGGGTGTTATAGTATTGGTGGTTGTAGTGGTTACAGTAGTGATGGTTATAGCAGTGGGCAGTAGTGGTAGGAGCGTCCAACTCCTTTTTCTTAAGTCATTTAATGAAGAATGGATTGGTGTAAATGGTGGCATGGTGAAGCTCTCTCTCTCTCTCTCTCTCTCTCTCTCTCTCTCTCTCTCTCTCTCTCTCTCTCTCTCTCTCTCTCCCTTCCAAATGTATTAGTTTTAATTGCATGATACTATTATTTTGCCATCCAGGATATTATACCTACTAAAATCTCTCTCTCTCTCTCTCTCTCTCTCTCTCTCTCTCTCTCTCTCTCTCTCTCAAAGCCTTTCGGTAAATGCCTTTACCTTTTTCAAAGCTGTAAAAAAATTTACCTTTTTTTATTATTATTTTGCTTTTATTATTATTATTATTATTATTATTATTATTTAAAATTATTATTATTATTATTATTATTATTATTATTATTATTATTATTATTATTATTATTTTTATTATTATTATTATTATAGCGTTTTAAAATTATTATTATTAGTATTACAGCCTCTTCAAATTATTATTATTATTATTATTATTATTATTATTATTATTATTATTATTATTATTATTATTATTATTATTATTATTATCTGTAACGAGCATGAGAAATCCTTTTCAACAAAGAAGAATAAAATACCAATATGTACAAAAAATAACCCCCCCCCAAGATAAAAAACAGACTCATGAACTATTAGTAGTGCTCCTAGTTACATAAACAAAACAGGTGTGTTTTCTAGGAACTAGAGAGAGCCATCTAGTGGCAATTGTGTACACTACAGAAGTACTACCTAGAACATTACAATGTTACTCAAATCATTCATTTCCGTTCTACACTGTTAGTCCAGTTTAAATGTAGATTATTATTATTATTATTATTATTATTATTATTATTATTATTATTATTATTATTATTATTATTATTATTATTATTATTAAAAAATACTCATAGTAGCATGAGTCTTAAAATGCAGAAACAAATATAAGGCAGACTTTGGAATTTTTTCCTACTCACGTTTTCCCAAGAGGCGTGGTCGGGTTCTCCTTATAGGAGTAACTAGCAACTCTCTTTCCTACTTTGTTTATTTATTTATTTTACAGCTTTGGGAACACATAAGAGTTACATTATTCCGAAATTTCTATTTTAATTACTCGCAAAACTCTTTTTAATGAAATTTCTCTAAGTGACAGTCTTCGACCTCATTCGTGAGGACACACCCCTTTCATAGACCACGCCCATTTTCCAGTAGCCTCGCCCCGTCCGGGAAGGTCACCTGACCACCCCCGTTCTCCCATTTAAGTCCTATCAGATTTGGAAGTCCTACTTACCCTGAAAATAATAGTATCCTTTGTGTAGGACTTTGTAGCAGCGTGGGAGCTAAAGCCTTTGTATAGTTGTACAAATATTGCTGTTGTTTCGTAGAATTTGTGTAGATGTATTTTTTGTTGAAATATGTCTTTGTTTGTTTTCAATTTAGACCATTTTTTCTAAAAATAAAAAGATTGTATAAAGTGGGTAATGTAACTTTTTAATCATTAATGTGTAGAGATTTTTAATATACATTATAAAAATATGGACATAGGTAGACCTCTTAAATATTTTCAACACCGCAATAGTATCAATTTCATTTTGATTAATAATTAATTTTTGAATTTTGATATTTTTTTATAATAATGGGTTTCGAGAACTCGTTCCTTTTTTAATTTTCTGGTCGTGATTTCATACATTTTTTATTTTTATTTTTTTTAAAAGCTTCTAAAATTATATCATAGATTTTTAAAACTCATATGCCATTTTTATTGTCATAGGAATTTTTAAAATTTTCGGAATTTTTTTTTTACGCAAGATCGACAAGGTAGCATAGTTTTCGAAACCATTCTGAATTGTTATATGGAGTTTTGTGGATTTTATAAAATTTTCATAGCATTTTGAAAAGAAGCATTTAATGCCATTATTTTAAAAACTAGAGATCAATGTAACCTTTTTGAAACACACACACAATTACAAAATTGAAATTGTCACTATTTCTCACGCATAAAATTCTCTCTCTCTCTCTCTCTCTCTCTCTCTCTCTCTCTCTCTCTCTCTCTCTCTCTCTCTCTCTCTCTCTCTCTCTGGAAAACATATCCCACGGAAAAATAATTTTTCTACCACTTTTTATAATCGCGATTTTTAATATAAACCTTATCTATGATTTTGCGTGAATCTTTTTAAAACCGCCAAGACATTATGTATTACAAAGCGTTTAAGCTTTTCTCTATAAATAAAAATTATAGTTTTTTGTTATGTTTTTCTAAGCAACAAAACAACAAACAGGTGCCCAGATCTCGTTACCTTGTAAGGAAGGCGACCTTACCTTAGGCGTATGTGAGACAGGTAAGCTGAGAGAGAGAGAGAGAGAGAGAGAGAGAGAGAGAGAGAGAGAGAGAGAGAGAGAGAGAGAGAGAGAGAGTGGGGGTTATTGTTAAACTAGGGAAACTATCCACTTTATAGAAAGTGGGATAGAGAAAAATTATTTTTCTGTGAAATGAGAGAGAGAGAGAGAGAGAGAGAGAGAGAGAGAGAGAGAGAGAGAGAGAGAGAGGTTGTTTTTCTAAAGGAGAGAAAGTTTCCACGTTAAGAAAGGAATAATTATTTTTATAGAAAGTGGGAGAGGGAAAAATTATTTTTGATTGGAATATATTTTTCCAGGGAGAGAGAGAGAGAGAGAGAGAGAGAGAGAGAGAGAGAGAGTTATGTGTGAGGTAACTTGATCATTTTAATGTTTAGAATTAAAGCGAGAGACAGAGAGAACTTTACGTATGAGAAAAAGTGATAATTTCAATTATTATTGCTGGTTAATCAAGAAGAGAGAGAGAGAGAGAGAGAGAGAGAGAGAGAGAGAGAGAGAGAGAGAGAGAGATGTTCCTGAGAGGAAAAAAATGTTCTGGAAATTAGATATTTGTATCCACGAGCAAACTAAAATCTTATTCAAGAGCAACAGATTAACAGAAGGAATTCCTAGAACGATTTTTACCCGTTTCCGACCTGTAATGGACTGACTTCCTCTTCGGAAATAACACGTGTCACGAATTTGTAATAATAGGCGTGCATTACGTTAATGAGTTCATCTGTTGTAATGGCATTGAGCTGCTCTCGCTCTCTCTCTCTCTCTCTCTCTCTCTCTCTCTCTCTCTCTCTCTCTCTTCTTCCTTGGTTATTATAAATAGTTACTAAAATCTTGAATGATCACTTTCCTACACAAAACTCTCTCTCTCTCTCTCTCTCTCTCTCTCTCTCTCTCTCTCTCTCTCTCTCTCTCTCTCTCTCTCTCTCTCTCATTTTTAGGACACGTACCTACGTTTTATAATTAGCTGGATATTCAGATCAGTTTGTTGGACACGTTTCAGTAACCTGATTAAGCTTAGCTCCGTAAGCTTAAGCTAGTTCAAGCTTATCCCACTGAAAGCTTGACAATAAGCTGATTAATCTGAGCTCCCTGAATGCAGGGAAATAAGCTGATCAAGCTTAACTCCCTTGAAAGCTTTACATCCAGTAAGCTGCCCAAATCAATCTCTTATGTAGATTCCTAAGAATAAATCATGCGTACGTACATAACATTACGCTGTAATTTACAGGGGGGAGTTGGCTGTAATTCAACTGTAATCTGACTGTACCGTCTCACGGAACCCGATTGAGAGAGAGAGAGAGAGAGAGAGAGAGAGAGAGAGAGAGAGAGAGAGACCTGAATTTAAAGCTTGTTTGCGTGGGAGGCGTCGTTCATTTTATGTGTGTGTCTGAGAGAGAGAGAGAGAGAGAGAGAGAGAGAGAGAGAGAGAGAGAGAGAGAGAGAGAGAGATATCCTGCACCGCCCTAGGTCGAGAACACAATAGATAGTTGCCGTTATACTTATGAATACGATGCTTTTATATATATAGATATATATATCGAACAACGCCCCATTTACTACGCTTTGGTGAGTCATGGAATCTCTCTCTCTCTCTCTCTCTCTCTCTCTCTCTCTCTCTCTCTCTCTCTCTCTCACACACACAAGGTAACATTAGTCACTGGATAATCAATATCATAAAATATGTTGATATCAATTTTGTAATCGGAAATTCCACAACACATGACTATCCTTCTCTCTCTCTCTCTCTCTCTCTCTCTCTCTCTCTCTCTCTCTCTCTCTCTCTCTCTCTCTCTCTCGTAGATAACTGTTGTTAGGCGAACTCGCCAACCTTTAGACATTTTGACAAGTTACCGGATCCTAGCAGAGGCGACCTTTAGCTAAAGACTCGAAATGTCATTCAGTTTGTGTGTAGAAAAACAAGAGGAAGGGAATAGAAGTATGAGGGACAATAATAGAAGGAGGAAGGGGAGATTGATGATAAGAATAGGCTAAGAATGGGGAGAAGAGAGGAGGGGGGGGGACGTTTGGACCAAACAGGAATAGCTGGGAGAATAAGAAAAAGGAAACAAGAAGAAGTATCGATGTAGGAAGAGGATAATAATTAAAAATGAGAAGAAGAAGGAGAGGAGAGGGGAGGGTGATAATAGGAATAGGTGAAGAATAGGGAGAAGAGAAGAGTGGTTTTAAACTAAAGAAAAGAATAGAAAGAATAATGAAAAAAGGGCACTGCAGTATCATTCAGTTCGTGTGTAGAAGAAAAGGAATAGAAGCAGGAAGAGGAACAATAACAGAAAGAATAAGAATAAGAATAGGAAGAAGAGGTGAACAGCAGAAAGAATAATGAAAAAAAAAAGAGTATTGATATTGTTCCAGAGGCGGAAAGAACAGAAGGAAAGGCTTTCAAAGAATAGATAAGATAAGAATATGAAGGTTTCAAGAGCCATTTTGGGCGGAAATTAACCCGTCGTGAGGTTGGAGGGTTTGGGGTTCAGGGTGGGCGGAGGGTTTTTGGGGTGGGGTTGGGTTTAATGGGGTTATAGAGTTGGGGGAGTTGGCCAGCAAACCCGTAGAAGAATCGGAAAATCGAAGGGATTTATTATTATTATTATTATTATTATTATTATTATTATTATTATTATTAACCAGACCACTGAAAGACATAAGAACTTATATTTAGCTATCACTGTTCGTATCTAAGTTTAGGAACTTCGAAAGTTCCTCTGTGTTCCCGGGAGCGATTAGTCTAACCATGCTTTACATAATATATATATATATATACATATAATTATAAATATTATTAGACATTATAAATTCCTCACATTTTGGCATAAAATGCAACACTAAAAAAAGTAATAAATATTTCACGCCTTCTCGAATCAAGTTAAAACCAAAACATAATTTACCTGCGCTAATGAACACGCTTCGGCGCTGCTGAGGTCACCTCTTGTTCCTCCCTTAGGTCAAGGTCAACTACAATAACGAGGTCATAAAATCAATTAACGCCTGTCATTACAAAAGTGCAAATTCTTGAAGAAATTCTTTAAGAATTTTTTCCAAAATATAGATGTCTTCATACACATACGACAAAGGTAGTTTCATATATATATATATATATATATATATATATATATATATATATATATATATATATATATATATATATATATATATATATATATATATATTAGGTTTGGCGTTCTCCGAAGCTTTTATATCTTGTTTAGTTTTTGTGCCTCTCCGTTTTAAAGGACCGTTTATCCGAATTTGGGCAAGACGGAACACATGCTTGCTTGCTTGCTTGCAAGCAGCGACAATAGAGCGGGTTTGGGCAGTTTTTTTTTTCTTTTGGAGAACGAGGAAAAAGTGGATTGACAAAAAAAAAAAAAAAGATAAGTTCGTGACGGTTATGGCATTATGTAGGTAGAGAGAGAGAGAGAGAGAGAGAGAGAGAGAGAGAGAGAGAGAGAGAGAGAGAGAGAGAGAGAGAGAATTTCCTAAAGCTGATGAAAAGATATGAGAAGGATATAACTCCTAAGAGCTTTGTTACGGATTTTTATTACGAGAGAGAGAGAGAGAGAGAGAGAGAGAGAGAGAGAGAGAGAGAGAGAGAGAGAGAGAGAGAGAGAATTTCCTAAAGCTGATAACAAGATATGAGAAGGATATAACTCCTAAGAGCTTTGTTACGGATTTTTATTACGAGAGAGAGAGAGAGAGAGAAATGCAGTGGTCTTAGGAGAGAGAGAGAGAGAGAGAGCAGTGGTCTTAGGAGAGAGAGAGAGAGAGAGAGAGACGTGCAGTGGTCTTAGGAGAGAGAGAGAGAGAGAGAGAGAGAAGTGCAGTGGTCTTAGGGGAGAGAGAGAGAGAGAGAAGTGCAATGGTCTTAGGAGTATGTAGGTAGAGAGAGACAGAGAGAGGGAGAGAACTGTCATGATCATGGGAGTATAGGTGACTAATATCTAATCCTTCATGATGCCCATTCTTCTTGAGAGAGAGAGAGAGAGAGAGAGAGAGAGAGAGAGAGAGAGAGAGAGAGAGAGACCCCTAACTCTCCTAGAATAATCTCTACCCCCTTCCCACATTTTAGAACGTTTAAAAAAAATTTCTATAAAAATCTAGTTGCTACGAATGGAGAACGCTGCTACGCAGTCCGATCCTATCAATTATGAACCGCCTAGTCATTCCATGCACGCATAACTCCAGGAGGTACCTCTGATTGCTATGGAGTCGGAGGTACCTCTTTTTGGAATGCAAGCAGCTGGCGAAATGAGGTTCGAATATACGAGGTTACCAGACCAGCCTAAGAGGTAACCTCGAATAGGTACTGACATCGATGTGAAACCAGCAAAAAGAGGTACCTCTGATGCTATAGAGTCGGAGGTACCTCTTTTTTTGGAGAAGCCATAGAAGCTGCGTTGGAGGAAAACAGGTTTTTCTCTATAAAAAAAAATTAAAAATAAAATGGTGGCTGCTAAATTTAGTCTTAGGTTATCGCTCTATTCCATATTGCAAAGAGGTGCCTCTATCAATTCGTTATGCTGCGTCTTCTAAGAAAGAATTGTAGAGAGAGGTAACAGAGCCGTGTTTGTCAGTTAGCTGTAATAAAAACTCTTCTTAATTAGCTTTATTTCTTTTGTTTATTTTTTAAAAGATTATTGTCCCTGGCTAACTTGACCTCAGTTGTGTGTATATATATATATTATGTGTGTGTGTGTTTGTGTATATATGTATGTATATATGTACGTATGTATGAATAGAGAGAGAGAGAGAGAGAGAGAGAGTATCGTCAAAAGTTCCAAGAAATCACATGATTTCTTACAACAAATTGGCGTCCCAGCTCCGACTGTCTTTGATGTCGATTAAATAAGGAATAGGCAGTTGTGTGTTTTATGAGAGAGAGAGAGAGAGAGAGAGAGAGAGAGAGAGAGAGAGAGAGAGAGAGAGAGAGAGAGAAGACGCACAGGTTTCGTGATGCGTAATTGGTACCTGGTCGGGTAGAAAGACCATTTAGAAATAACCCTTTCACTTTCGCTCGTAAAGCAATGGGAAGCATCATGTCACTTGGGTGTCTTATCCTCTGAAGCTGTACTTAGATAAAATTATTATTATTATTATTATTATTATTATTATTATTATTATTATTATTATAGATAGATAAAAATGTATTAAAGTGCAAGGAGAATAGTATTAGTAGTAATGCATTGTATCGTAGTTTTATGTGTTTTTTTTTTATAGAGGAAAGATATAAAATGGGCTCGTTGTTTTTAAGGAAAGAACTTTTGAATGGACTATTATTCATATATTTATGAGAAAAGAGCTGTTAAATAGACTATTGTTCGTTTATTTTTGAGAAAAAACTGTTGAATGGGTTATTATTTATTGATTTTTGAGAACAGAACTGTCAAACGCATTAAGCACTGAAGCGAAAAAACAGGAACTTAATTATATGCATTGTTTTTACCCATTTGCTTATTTATTTTATTTATCTATTTATTTATTTTCATATAATTGTTTTTGTTATGAAATGAAAGCCTTTGGGCAAAGTATGTCCTAAGTAACTGAATATAATTTACTCATGAAAGGTAGTTTTATATATTACAGATTAATAATAATAATAATAATAATAATAATAATAATAATAATAATAATAATAATAATGTAAAAAAAATTACTGGTGTTTCCTGGTCTTTCTCCATGCGTGAGACAGAGAGAGAGAGAGAGAGAGAGAGGGGGGAGGTATATGTGTTTGTGTGTGTGTGTGTGTGAGAGAGAGAGAGGGGGGAGGTATATGTGTTTGTGTGTGTGTGTGTGTGTGAGAGAGAGAGAGAGAGAGAGAGAGAGAGAGAGAGAGAGAGAGAGAGGTATATGTGTTTGTGTGTGTGAGAGAGAGACACAGAGAGAGGGGGGTTATATGTGTTTGTGAGAGAGAGAGAGAGAGAGAGAGAGGGGTATATGTGTTTGTGTGAGAGAGAGAGACACACAGAGAGGGGGGTTATATGTGTTTGTGTGTGTGAGTGAGAGAGAGAGAGAGAGAGAGAGAGAGAGAGAGAGAGAGAGAGAGAGAGAGCAATTCCAAGTCAAAGACACCGAAAGCTGTCAACAACGACAGATGCAAGCAAGTGCAACAGATGACGGGTGAAAGTGACACTTGGAGGGGGTGGGGGGGGAGGGAAGAGATGCAGTTCACGCGTGACGCTATTTTGGAAATCTGGCGACCATTGCAGCAGCAGACGACTCATGATGATGATGGTGACATGCAGGTAACATTCTGGTGACAGGTGAGAGAGAGAGAGAGAGAGAGAGAGAGAGAGAGAGAGAGAGAGAGAGAGAGAGAGAGAGAGAGTCTTCCTGGGGGGTTGTTGAGGCGGGGAAATAATGTCTATTTTTACATTTATTTTTAAGATTTAAAGCTATATTTGTATTTATTTTTATATTTAAAGCTCAGTTTATATTTATTTCTGAGATTTAGAACATAGCATTTATTTTTGAGATTTAAAGCTATGTTTATGTTTATTTTTAAGATTTAAAGCTGTATTTATATTTAGCTGTAAGATTTAAAGCTATGTTTACATTTACTTTTAAGTTTTAAAGCTATGCTTATATTTATTTTTAAGATTTAAAGCTATGTTTATATTTATTTTTAAGATTCAAAGGTATGTTTATATTTATTTTTAAGATTTAAAGGTATTATATTTATTTTTAAGGTTTATAGCTATATTTTTATTTTTTTTAAGATTTAGAGGCAACTTCTCAAGAATTTCTGCATTGTTCGAGGTGAATTTACCAAAGTTTTTCAGGAAATTCGAGATAATTTCACAAGAATTTTTATGAATTCAGAACAAGAGCCCGTGTAAAATTATGAGTTTATCTTAACATACGAGAACGAATCACAATTTTTTTTTTTTTTTTTTTTGCAGCTTTCGAAAGAATCATTAAATTCTTTGTACTACTTCGTGAGAATTCGCGAAACTTGTAGACTTTCAATAGAAAATTACTCTATTTTTACTTTTCTGCAAAAGAAAACTTTTGTGCCGGCTTTGTCTGTCCGTCTGCACTATTTTCTGTCCGCCCTCAGATCTTAAAAATTACTGAGGCTAGAGAGCTGCAAATTGGTATGTTGATCATCCACCGACCAATCATCAAACATACCAAATTGCAGCCTTCCAGCCTCAGTAGTTTTTATTTTATTTAAGGTTAACGTTAGCCATAAAACGTGCTTCTGGCAACGATGTAGGATAGGCCACCACCTGGCCGTGGTTAAAGTTTCATGGGCCGCGGCTCATACAGCATTATACCGAGACCACCGGAAGATAGATCTATTTTCGGTGGCCTTGAGTATACGCTGTAGCGGCTGTACAGAAAACTCGATTGCGCCGAAGAAACTTCGACGCATTTTTTCTTGTTAAAAATACGATAATTTTTTTGTATCATTTAAAGAAATATTAAGAGCTATTGAAATTCAGTGATATTAGTTTTTAAATTTTGTATATTCGTTGAGATTTTTATATATTTATGTCTTAACTGCTACGAAAAGCATTTAGAATAAGATTGTTTTTCATGTATGTTCATTACGAATATTAAAATGATTACTCCTTAATTGTTTAGGTAGCTTAAAGCTATAAGTAATTTTACCTACTTAGTACGTTTGTAATTTCTGAACGCAGAAAACAGTAAATTTTGCAAAACAGTAAGAGAGAGAGAGAGAGAGAGAGAGAGAGAGAGAGAGAGAGAGAGAGAGAGAGAGAGAGAGAGAGAGAGAGATTTTATTATTAGAGTAAATGCACCTTATTATTCGGGGAGAGGGGAATAGCCACGTGGCAGTTGCCAAATAGCAAATTATGGGGAAGGGCGCTTTCTATAGCTCATAGCTCATGATTAAGTAATGATTACAGTGTGCGCTGTATTGCTTAGTAGTATGCTGTTATTATTATTATTATTATTATTATTATTATTATTATTATTATTATTATTATTATTGTATAGAAAACAAAGCAATAATTTTAATTAAATTTAAGGCTTGATTTTTCATGCTGTCACCACAGAAGCATTTATTATTATTATTATTATTGCAATGTTTATTATATTTTCATTATATTTTAAGGCTTCATTGTTCAATATGCTACAACCAAAGCGATGATGATGATGGTGATTATTATTGTTATTATTAATGCACAAGAATACGTAATAAAGAGGTGGTGATATATATTTGAGGTAATTTTTTTTATTGCTGCTGGGATAAATTAATCCACACTAGATTTAAGCAGTAGAGGATAATCTGAAAAGGTCGATAACATAATTATCCCACTAATTTTGGCAAGTCTCCCGTGGCTTGAATAACTCAAGGACCCTTAAAACAATTATTGAGGGTCTAGGTGAGTTGGGGCGGGGTGTTTTAAAAAATCTAAATTGAGACGAATATTAAAATTATTTTTATAAGTTGAAGTGGACCGAATATTAAAATTATTTTTATAAGTTGACGTGGACTGAATATTAAAATTATTTTTATAAGTTGAAGTGGACTGAATATAAAAATTATTTTTTTATGAACCGTTAAAATTATTTTGAAAAAATTTACTGAGGACCGAATATTAAAATTATTTTGAAAAATTTTGAAAAATTTACTGAGGACCGAATATTAAAATTATTTTGAAAAATTTACTGAGGACCGAATAATAAAATTATTTTGAAAAATTTTCTGAGGACCGAATATTAAAATTATTTTGAAAAATTTACTGAGGACCGAATATTAAAATTATTTTGAAAAATTTACTGAGGACCGAATATTAAAATTATTTTGAAAAATTTACTGAGGACCGAATATTATAATTATTTTGAAAAGTCTGGAGTTGACCGGACATTAAATTAGTATTTTTTAAAAGTGTAAAATGGACCGAATATTAAAATGCCTTACTGGAGAAACGTAGCACTCTAGTGCCAAATTGAAAACGGGCTTAAAAAATGACATACCAATACCAGGACCCGGATGAACGTGGCACCCATATATTACTCAGGAAAATAGTGCCAATATTAGCACAGGTTATTATATTGAAAGCAATCAGGTGTTGGTGGGTAGAAAAAACTCAAGACACCCGTTATTTTGTATATTTAATTCATTCATTCGACAGCGTAGACTGATTTTGCTCGAGTAGGCTACATAACTTTTAACTATTGATTCAAGGTTAAATTACTGAATAAGTGAAGCGGCGAATACTTGTGTGTGTGTGTGTGTGTGTGTGTGAGAGAGAGTTTAAGATCTGCGCGTGCGCACAGAAGCAGTATTTATAACTTGTAATACTCACCTTCGTGTGAAATATGATTATTGATAAATGTCAGGGTCACCTCGGTGGCAATGTTTAATTCAAGGTTGATGGATTTTGTAGCATAAATATTCTATATACGTCAAATCAGGTGAAACTTTATTATACAAAGTTCCCGCTGCTGGACAATGATTCGTGCTTTTGACTGTGTACAAGTTCTTAACTGTATAACTTCTGTAACTGTCGTGTCGTTTTTGGCGATTTTAAGCTTGATTGATAGAAAAATATTCACTGAACTGACTCATTTGCATAAGAACCTTGACTTCAAGGTTATTTGAAATGGATTTCATTGAACAGAATGTATAAGTTAACTCATTATTACCTTTAACCTTTACACAATTCAGAAACTTCAGACACAAGAAATTATATATCTTAGAGACATAGACCTATCCATCTTATATATTATGGCGTCCCCATCAAAATACTGATTCTTGATGTTTTAATAGTTTACTTCTTGGAAACCTTGGATCTTGACCTTCCAAAAACATTGACCCCAAAAAGGGTTACTGACCTTTCAACTAAGAAGTATACCCGTAATGTAGGGAGAAGCCATCCAGTGCCCTTGTTACGCGGAAGTAATTCTAAACGAAGTGTATATCACAGCACAGTTACTAAACACAGTCAGGCCTTAACGTTGCCCCACTAAACACACGAAAGCACGTCTCATACCCATGGCATTCCTCTGCCTCAGACGGGGCATCGGCTTCTATTGATGCCCAGGGGTATAGCCCATGCTTGAGTGGGCTGTTGCTAGAGACCAACTTACAATATCAAGTTTAATAGAAGAATTTGGTCGAGTTCATTCGGAAATTTGGGCGGCGGAAGTAACACTGCACCCTACCACAACAGAGCTATAGATACGACTGCATGTCTGTGTTGTACGTGTGTCTGTCTGTTTGTACATGCGTGTGTATGCCTTCCCCTACCCCCCCCCCCCTTTAACACCAAGGGGTCACCCAACCACCACCCATCCCTTACGGCTCACCCGTTCCTCGTCCGGCAGCTGTTAAGCACTACAGCGGATTAGACCCTTAGACCCAGTTCGTCTTTCTCTGTTTAAGAGAAGAATAAAGGTTTTCCTTTGATAGTTTTCATAATAACTGATATTTTATCTGTTTGTTAGTGAGTAGAAGTTATTTCATTACCCGGAACTACCTCCATGAACTAAACGTTTACTTGAGACTAAGGTTATAAAGGCCTAACCGGTAACCGAATGTCATTCACTCCTGGCTTGTAAACTTTGCCTGGTTGCCATGGCAACGCTTGTCACAAAAGGCGCAACCCCCTGCTGCTGCTTCTTCTTCTTCCCGCAATTGACTTACGCACCGATAATAACCGCAGACGATTTTGGATGGAATTCCTTCCTCACACTCCTCCTCCTACTTCTCTCTCTACTCCTTCCTCCTCTCTTCTCTCACTTTCCTTTTTCGTATATTTATTCCCCAGAGACTTAAAGGAATTGAGTTATTTGAGAGAGTAGGAAGAAGAAGAAAAGGTTAAAAGCGGAACGACTTCGGAAATTCTAACGGGAACCTAACACCGACGACCCTCTGTTAATCCTCTCCCCACCCCCACACACCTTTGCACCTTTTTGCCTTCCCACGTTTACCCACTTAACCCCCTCTCACACCCTTCCCCCTCCCCTCCCTCTCCCCATACCACACGTGTTGAGGAAGTGTTCAGTTTTCAGGATTACTCGTGGACATTTTAGGAAAAAATGCCTCGTGTGTTGATTATATATATATATATATATATATATATATATATATATATATATATATATATATATATATATATATATATATATACATACACATATATATAATACTTAGACGTACCCTTAACTGTTAGAAGACACGTGTATGTAGGCGCTTTGGTATATCATGAACCAGTCAATGTCATTTGAATGCACGAATTCAGATTGCTTCACCTGTCTTGCACTTGGGTCTAAAGCTTTGTACTTACAAGCGTATCCAAAGAGTGTGGAGAATTGTGCAAGTTATGAGGGCATTGTGGCTACTATAATTACATACGTATCTGGTAAAAAGTGACTAGTGTTTTTTTATGTTTTTACATTAGATATTAATATTATATAATTATTCAAACCGTATACAAGTTTCTTTGTCCCACTTAAGTAGAAACCTAAGTCTTGCCGTCTCTGAACATGCACATATGTGCATGTGTCAATGTGTGCTCATATATACACATGTTCACAAATCATGCGAATCCCACATAACCTCCACACGACAATAAAGGGAATTCTCACATTAAACCTGCACATTAATCACATTTTATTATTTGCGAGTAGCGAGAGTACATTTCCACGTTTTGTACTCTCGCTGGCTCGTGTTGCCACGTCGGCTGTTTTGTACCGAATCCATACACGAATACATGGTGATGATATTGTTGCCATATGAGCGAGTCAGTTTTTTTAAACCTTTCATTCTGTTGTCTTTGTTGCGTGTCTCATTGTGACCCTTCACAGCTTACAACGGACTATATATGTCTGTTGCAAGTTGCAGTAACGATGTTGATGTAGAGCATGCTTTTATTATTTTTAATTTAAGGTAAGTTGGCAGGTACCTCCAAGCGCCCATATTTGATATCCACATATTATGTACAATTTAAAAACGGTCTTAGGTCGACATTTGACTTATAGACAGAGGATCTAGAGAAGATATAGAGGCAGTGCTCCAAACAGGGTTAGATTAAGGCTAGGACAAAGCCTTAGTATCTTACATGACAAGTTTCATTTCTATAAGTTTAGTTGAATTTGGTTAAGATGAGGAAATGTATTTTATGAAGAAGTCAGTGACTTTCGCTAAATATGTCAAATTAGTTCCATGACACGTTTTAAAAGAGCCTCGTTCTGTTGAGATATAATTTATCATTGTCCTGTTGTTAAGAATGATATAAATCTGTTTATAGTTATTTTATTATTATTGTTTACAATTAGGTTCCCTATTTTGAAATATGATAAATAAGACTTGTAAACAATCTTGAACTTCTAATGCTTTGCAATTCTCTCTCTCTCTCTCTCTCTCTCTCTCTCTCTCTCTCTCTCTCTCTCTCTCTCTCTCTCTCTCTCTCTCTCTCTCTCTCTCTCTCTCTCTCACATATGCATATCAATCTACAAAGCTATCATAACTTGCCTGTAGGTAACCCCGCCCTCAGAACAAGTTTTTGTGCAATTGTACGTCGTGTACAATCTAGGCATAATTTAAAGCAATGATTCCTCATATGGTTACATTGGTCTTATAAGTTCATTGCACAATATCTCCATATAATTCATGATAGGTGGAGTAACCTGCTCCCTAATGCTTGGGTGTGAAAGTGAAATCCTCTCTCTCTCTCTCTCTCTCTCTCTCAGACCTTCCATTTCTCATTTACACTAAACCCACCATTATTGCTTTACAGAGAAAAACAGCTACCTGAAATTCTCTCTCTCTCTCTCTCTCTCTCTCTCTCTCTCTCTCTCTCTCTCTCTCTCTCTCTCTCATTTACTGTAAACACACCAATATCTCTTTACACACAGAAAAAGGCTACCTGAAGTCTCTCTCTCTCTCTCTCTCAGACCTTCCATTTCTCATTTACACTAAACCCACCATTATTGCTCACAAGAAAAAAGTTACCTGAAATTCTCTCTCTCTCTCTCTCTCTCTCTCTCTCTCTCTCTCTCTCTCTCTCTCTCTCTTCAATTCTCATTCCAAACCCACCAACATTTCTTTACGTACGTAATGGCTTCCTTCCTCTCAACTTTTAGCAAAATATTTCGTCAAATGACCTTGTTGTTTTCGTTGCACTGACCTTGCAGCAATCGATGAGTACGGTCACCGCCTTCCGACATTACCGTACATGTACGATAAGCTGGAAGGAGAGAGGAGGGAGTTTGTCCTTGGGACGGTTGTTAAATATATTTTTTCATTCCTTCCTCCAAATCAATCGCCTCTTCTTTACGGCTTACATTATACTGCGTCCGCTCACGCTTTGTGATAAGCCGCACGAAAAGTAAAGTTCTGTTTTGATAACTTATATTTAGTTGGGTTTCGTCTCGTTGTCGCCCATTGACAGTTGGTGGTACCTGACCGACGTGGGTTCCTGTAAGTTGTAGTAATACGCTTTTGGTCTTGGCATTGTTTTGTTCCCAGAGTTCTTTCGTTTTGTGCAAGTTTCAGTAATACTGTTTGTACTCTGTATTTTATCCAGTTTCCAGAGTAAGTTTGAGTATTTTATTAATGACTCAGAAATATTTGTACGTCTAAATGGTACTGTTAGTTACATCATTATCGCAAACTTTTTTTTTACTTTAGTTTTTCATTTATTAGGTGTGCGAGGTATTTACTTTCTCTCTGATGTTTGCAGATACTTGACAATAAGTTTCACCACCGTAGATAATCATCAACCTGTTATTAGTATACCAGGTGTGCCTACCTTACCTTTCTCTGACAAAGTTTTTACTTTATTTCCAAATTCAAAACTCGTTTCATACTCTGCTCTCGTTTACTGATTTACTTTTATTGGAACTGCGACGAACTCCTCTTTGCGTTTGTGTGTATGTATGTATGTATATGTGTACCCTAAACTCGAGACACACACACCTTAAGGCTTATAAACACCCCTGATCCGCCGTTCGCTTTTGGACGTGCAAAACGACACAACACGGTGACAATACCAGAACTTGTTTTTCTTTCTCAAAATCATCGGGTGTCGGAGGCATGGTCGTTAATAGCAGGTGTCGGGAAAGATTTATTTCTGTCGCAAGCCTTGGGTCCGACGGTATTGCCCCGTTTGTCACGCCCGTCCTTGAAACCTCGAGATAAATACCTGTCTTATCATAAGATGCTTCAGCACATCTCTCTCTCTCTCTCTCTTTTCTCTCTCTGTCGCTGAAATGCACTGAGAGAGAGAGAGAGAGAGAGAGAGAGAGAGAGAGAGAGGTTACTTTTGCCTTTATGAAAAAGGTGAAGAGGTAACATGAGAATGAAATGTTGCCTTGAAAATAGGGGTTTACAAAACTTGATAAAGTTTAGTATGTTTTCTCTTTGATTTGTTGGTGAAGAGTAAGCGATTTGAACCTGAATTGACAAATACATTTTCGTTTAATACACGTATCAGAATTGCTGTCACCACAAAAGAGCTTACGTTCTGCATGAAACACACGTGAAGAGCAGGTATTTTTTTTATATATAAAATGCTCTCGTCATTATTTGCAATTCTCTTAGATTACAAAATATTAGTAGAGCGTAAGTCTTACTTTTTTCCTTCAGCATTTTATTTTCGTTCATCTTCAGCCAAGCTAAACAATTTCTGAATTTATGAAAAATATGATCTGATGTTTAACAAACAGCAAAATGAAATCGATTCGTGAACTGTCAAATCTCTTAAAACATTACATTGAAATATTATCTTCTTGGATTTTGTTGGTAAACGAACGAAGCCATTAACTGAAGCTTATAATAACTGTACTTGTTTATACAATGTCTACAACATGTAGAATGGACAGAACACCAGGCATGCAGATATGTTTACACAACAGACTTAGAACAATAGGTACTTTTCTTCAACAACCTCTCTCTCTCTCTCTCTCTCTCTCTCTCTCTCTCTCTCTCTCTCTCTCTCTCTCTCTCCATGGAGCTCTGGAGAAACTGGAATGATCACATGTTCCTTAGTTTGCTAGTGTGTTCTGCCCTGACCTCAGGTTATGGGTTGCAACTCGCATATAACCCCAGGATGCTTAGCATGACTTTGCTCAACTGTCATATTTGGTAACAAGAAAAAAAAGTTAGGAACACCGTTTGTTGTCATTGTTCTTTGTTTATCTATGAAAGGAGGGTGAGACTGTACTGTATTGTTTAGCTGAAACTGGCCTTATGCCAGCATGAAGTCATGCACACCAAGCACCCTTGATTCACTTAGTAAGAAGGTTGCGTTTGAAACCTGTGGAGTAAATAGCATCTAGAAATAAAGTGAGGTTAGGATCATTGACGAAACGAGGCAGGATTTAAACTGTATAAAAGAAGTAAACCAAAAAAATCACCTGAAATATGAGAGAAATACCCCAGACAGGGACAAATAAGTCCAGAATCAGGTTTTAGTAAACAGTCACCCCAAGTGTTATGGAGGCATATTTAGCAATTTGATGAGTGTGGTTTCTCCAAGACATGTTTGAAGCAGCAATAACAGCCAGAATATTGATAGAAAAGAGGTTAACCACTTAACTTTCACATAAAATAATTAGTTTTGGAGGAGCTTATGTTAAACTGCTTTTTAGGCTAATTTTAAGGTCAGTGCAAAATATTATTATTGTTATTTTTATTATTATTAATATTATTATTTTATTATTAGGTTCGTGGAGTACAGCACAGTATTTTGACCTGATCTGTGAGTCAAGTTTGTTATCTCACAATATAGTTGTATAGTATACAGTAATTTCAAAAGGCATTTATTATTAATGAATTTCATAGGATAAATAATAGCAGAAACCAAGTATAAAAAAAAGAAACCCATTTTATTTTTTTCATGCTCAGCATGTGTACTGCAGTACACTACAACACTTTGAAGATCATCCAATGACAAGGGAGGGCTGCAGTCTGCCAAATCCAATCTTTGGAATGTAATAATTAACTACTTCCTATAGCTTACAGAATAGTTATCACATTATCAAAACACAAAGTATTGGAAGTCATATGAGGTCTGAACACACAAATGTGTTTTTCAAAGTTATTGCAAAGATACCTTACAATGTTACAATGAGTCTGATGAAACTGTTGTAGAAATTATATTGTAAATGTCATTTTTACTTTAAGAGTAGTTTCCTGTCATATATACCTGTGACAACTTTTTACAGTTTTTTTCAAGTGTGACTCTCATGCAGCCTTGTAACACATTCACAGCACTCTCTGTAAAACTTGTAGGTGAATTTTATAGTTTCATTTGAAATACCACATCATGCAAAGATGCTGTAGCATTCGGTAATGGAAAATACAGTACTGTATTGTATTCTAGAGGCTTGCACATTTTAAAGGAATACATTTATACTTTGTAATATTTTTGTGATACAGTACATATGTGTATAAATCCCCGGTGCATGGATGATGTTTATTATCATTCCTTTACAGTGTAACTTGACTACCATTCCCACACAGTTACCTTGACCAAAAATAATAAAACGCAAACTATAAATCATTTAAAAAATTTGTCTTTTGTAATGCTAAGTTTTTTGTACATAATAGTGCTTTGGTAGATGATAATTTTATTCAGAAATAAGACAGTAAATATAATTTGAAGAATTACCAGCAATTCAGGAGTATATTAATTTATCATTTTTGTCTACTTTTGTGCACATTACAGAAATTCATATGAATACTATTACCTTGAGCATTTATTTCTGATAATCTGATGAATATAGACTTTTTGCAAACAAACGTGATAACCGTTCATATAAACCATTGCCCTGAGTTATCCAATGCATAGGGCTGTGAAAAGCAATGGTTTGTTTGATACGAACAATCAGTGCATAATGAACAGTACTGTAATTCAGGAAAGTTGATATGTATATAATACAAATATATATGTATTACTGTGCTATATAAACACCAGTTTATATACAACTGTATCATTCATGTAGTAAAAATTCATACTTATGATTATTATAAAATAAAGTGGAATGCAATCTAAATACAAAAATATTGTGTTATGGATACAAAGGTGCTACATTTTCATCTACTTAGTAATTCATTAATAACCAGGGTTTATCTGCACCCTTTGGCATTGTGGAATTGTGGTATTCCTTTGCTAATGACCAATATCTGTAACGCATCAAGTGACCCGCCATCTTCGGTTGACGAGCGCGGGTGAAAAGACCCTTCATGCAAGCCCCTGGTCTGTTGTATTCTGAAATGACGGATAAAGATTCTCTAGTGTCTTATATGAATGACAGTGTAGGTTCATGCTCTAATTTTAGCATATTAATTTACACTACTCTGACTGAACTTACAGCACTTGTTTGCTGTCTGAAGCTAGATAAAATTGTACGGAAACAGAGTTAACCAATTATTGACGTCCAAAATGCATTAGAAGAGCAAATGAGGAAGAGACGGAAATGGAGAACCATATTGTGGCAGTTGAGCAAGTCTTAGAAGTAGAGTACCTGTATTTCTGTTCACATGGGAACACACTGGACTGGAAGTTGTGATTGAGAGGGCAGTAAGCAAAAAGAAAGTAGCTGCAGCTGGGTTGGAGTGGAATTAGCTAGCTAGTCTGCTGGCAAATAAAAATTTGTTAGTGGAGAGAGCAGATGCCTAAGGAGGTTCATAAGGCCTGTACTACTCTGAAGCAGAAACATGAGCGCTGACAATGAAAGTGCAAGATCTGAAAAGGCAAGACTATAGGAAGTTAAGATTCACAGCAGACTTCAGAGAGTGACATTGTTTGGACTTGTGATGAGAAGAGATGCGGAGCAGTTAATCAGAAAGGTAGTAAATAGGGCAGTTACAAGACAGGGACTGGTAGGAAGGCCCAAAAAATAAAGGAAAATTGTCAATGATAAAGACTCACACCAGATGGGAGCTGGTTGGAAAAGTGTCATCTGAGAGAAGAGTGGACAAAATCAATTTGCATCTAATCTTGTAAAGGAAAAATCCAATATAAAAATGTTGATGATGATGATCACTTCCTAATGTTTTGTTTTACCTCCTAAACCTGTGCCTTTTATTCCCTAGAGCCATGTCAGTGTTCATCACATCAAGAGTTTGAACCCTCTCTTATTCTTGATGACTGCTTTGTCTCTTCACCTTGTTTTAGTCGAGCATGTTCACCTCAGGTGGCATTCTTGCTCTTTAGAGTATACTGTGTACTTCCATACTTATATAATGTGATGCTTGATATTTCCTAAGCTGTAAACCATGAATGAAAAAGTTATGCAATTCACTGACAGGACTTGGCAAAGCACTTTCTGTCCATGAAGCCAGCATATTACCAGTACTGATGCTTTTGGGAGTTGAAGTTGTCATTGCAATGTCCTAGTGTACTTTGGTGGACAATACTGTAATTTTATGAATCATAATGGTGGGCCTATTTTATTTTAACCATGCTTAGCATTTATAGGGTTAAACTACAATCAATTCATACTTCAAATTCTTAGGATTTCAAAAAGCCACACTTGACTATTTTTAGTTTTTTGAAAGTACTGAGATTTTTCATCATGCAATGGTAAGTAAAGTCATTAAGAAACATCTTCTATAATGTATCAGTTACGATTAATAAACACTACTCATCTGCAGGTGGAAGTGTACCAGAGACAGTAGAGCTTCATAAAGAAAAAAGGCAGTTGGAGAGACAACTCCAAAGTGGAACCATTACGAATTCAAATTTATGGGATCGAGTTAATGCCAGAATGATGCGACTAACAGTATGAATACTTGAACCACCACTGAGGAATAGGGAAGCTCAGTCCAGCTGTGTCAGGTTCAAGAGGAAGAATTTTGTGCACTTCAGGTAACTAACTTAATACTTACAGCTTTCAAGCATGCAAAAAAGCTGTTTTCATGCTACTTCCAGTCATGAAAACTAGTTTTGGTGTTCTTTTTACCATTCTTATCAAGTTGATAGCTTTCTTATTTGTTGAGTGAACATATTAGAATGCTTCAAAAAATCCAGAATGATCATGTTTTAAAGCTTTTCCCTTGCAAAAGCACAAATAATTAGGCTGTTGACAACCCACAAAAAAAGCATTTTCAAAATATGTTGCCTCGGTGTAAAGCATAAATATACACTATTTTAATGTTTATATATGGTATATATGTGATACTAACATTAAAAAACAATCACTTTAACAGTTAGTAGAAATACTGTATATTTTGCAGAGAAGTAAAATTTAAGACTTGTTTTAGTACAGAGACTATTGAAAAGATGGGTGGGACATTATTTTAGAAGAATATAAGCAAAGGTAAAAATGAAAGGAAAAGCTATTAAAACAATTTCTTTAATGGCTAAAGGTTCACACAATGGATCCGTTCCACTGGCCAAAAGTACATAACAATACAGTATTTTATAATCTTGAAACAGGAGAGTTTTCAAACACAAAACAACAATACATGATAGATTACATAGAGATAGTGTTGGTCAAAGGCATCCTTAAATTTTCTTGTACATTTTAAAAGTCTCATTAAATTATTCTGTCATTGAACCAAACCTAACCAGTTAGGTTTTAGATTTTTCTGTTAATTTGTACTCTTACTGCAATATTACTGCACCCTCTCAAGAAAGAATGCATAATTTACTAAATAACTATCTTCTAATTCAATGAATGCATAATTTACTAAATAACTATCTTCTAATTCAAAAACTAAACTCATTTTAATATACAAAATATTTTGAGCATAATGACAAATTAATGAGTCCCATACCATTTTATGGTGCCTTGCACACTACCCAGCTGCATTGAAAATTTCTTTATTAAACGTATATAATGATAACTGAATTTTCTTAGTACATTGTATTCTTTTCAATTAAGTTCTTGATTAATTCAGCATCTGAAGCCTCCCCTACACAGAGTCAGTTTGGCTGAAAATCTAGTTTCAGTAATCTTTCGTGAGGTCTGTATTTTTTTAAAAGTTCAGATAAAGAACTGGAACACAAGTAGTTACCTAAAGTATTTATACTGTAGTATCCGAATGAGTTTGAACAGACAAACATTAAAACTTAAGGTCCTACATCAAATCTCAGATGTATAAAATCTCTAAAAATAAACCTTATCCGTGTTTCTAAATGTGTAAAATTTCACTGCAGAAAAACAGTGGTGTTGTATTTCTATAGTACTGTGTTATAAAACAGTCCTAATGTCTTTTATAAAACCCTCAACTAAATAACAGCTACATTGTGAGTACAACAAACTTTCTAAAGGACAATTAATTTTCAGGGTACTGAGTATTTTGTGCAGGTGCTATATGGACTATCTACTGAAACACCAGCAAGGGCTTGATATCGGTTACGGAGGAGGTGGGCTGCAAGTTTAGGCTGTCGATTTCGTGTGAATATTCCCTTCCTGTTGCCTGCCACTCGTCTGAAACCTACCAGTTCAAGTTTCATTAAACAGAAAATACTCAAGTTTCTACCAACTACACATAAATGCCATTAACTAGAACATTCCAAAGGTCAATATATATATGCAATGTAGTCTTTTCAAGGTAAGATTATACACAATTGGGTTTAGTTATATAAAATCCAACATTTTTAGAATGCAAAATTGTTAATAGTTGGGAATTCTTGCTAGGAAAGTAAGCATACCAGGTAAGGCTGTTGATACATTAAGTCCAACTGCACTGAGCCTTTTGGAAGTAGTTGGCACATTCAGTAGCAGGACTTAGCATTGGACCAGTTTTCTTTAGAGAAAGAATGTAGTTAGTCTAACTTCTAAGATCGAGCACTCAATGTCTCCAGGAGATAATTTACACAGAAATTTTGAGCATGTACTGTTAGGTTTAACTAAGGAATATAATTTGAATGGCTTACTTTTTATCTCATTGATTTAACTTATTTTGAATAAGAACTGTTAATTTGAAAACTAATTTGTGACAATTGTTCAGGCAAATGTGCTGAAATTTTTTTACTAATTACTAAAAGTAATTCTTCATGTGTACTTTTATATGTCAGCTGCTCATACAATACTGTTTTAAAAGTGTACTAATCATCAGTTAACTTTATTATAGGATCATACTAAAAATTTACTTAACCGTTATGAAGGCTAAAATCTTATATTTTGAACACAAGATGAAATGGTCTCGCTGTTGGTTTCATTAGCTAGACTGAGATAGCGTGAACGTAGAAAGTGAGCTGCCAGTTTTGGTTGGCGGTTCCTGGTAAATATTCCCTTCTTGTTTCCAGCTACTCTGGTAGCACCTAAAGGAAGCGAGATTAAAAAAAGATATGCAGATTCACCATTTTGTAAACCACTTGGACCAAAATCACCACCACCAGTAAATCTTTTCTAACTGAAGAATTTAATTCACAGGTTTCAAGAGACCCAGAATATTAAGCAATAACTGTGGGATTCTTGGCAAAACTTAAATAATTTTATTAGGAATTGCTTATTATCACTTGGTGCAAATTTAATTGAAAATTTACAGTTCTTTGATTGTTATTGAGCAGTTAGTATCTGTAGCATATAGTAATTTTTTTCATAATTATTTCCAGGAAAAGACTTGTAATCTGCCTTCATCATTTGAGAAGGATTTTCACTGTAGAGCTCTAACAGAAAGATGTCTGTGGAGGGAATCACATCATGGAATGGTGGACAACAATCACGACATATCTTTCCCCGAAAGGTGTTCAACGTAGAAGACTGATTCCTATCCCAAGCTTCAACTGTTTAGTCAATCACATCCTTCCAATACTTCTTGACCATAATGTAAGACTTGTGTTCAGTAAATGGACTGAGCTTTCGTATATTTGACACTTGGCCTTAAGAGTTGAAACTATCCACTGATTTGTGGGTGGATGAGAGAGAGGGTTTTGGTAAGCAAAAAGTTAACGTCCTAATGTTCTCATACCAGTCACTTATGGCCTTCGTCTATGGGTTTCAGCCATCTAGATATCATAATCCCAGACAAATGCTTTTGGTTGGCAGTATGATATACTAAAGTTCAATGACCCCCCTTCCCAACTTGTTGACAGTGTTGTATGTAGATACAAAACTATTTAGTATAGTGAGGAACAAACTGTCACATACTTACTATATTTGATATTGCTCAGTAAATGCATCAGTTTATGTTTGTTAAACATAGATGTTTGAATTGTAGTAGTTAAGCATATGTTTTTATTGTAGTAGTTAAGCCAGCAACTACATAAAGAATGTTTATGTCTCTTAACTTTGCCCATACTTAAGGGTTAACAATTAAAACCAGACATAACGGCAACATGTACTTAACATATAAAATCAAAGTTCAGAAGGAAAAAGAGCACAATACATTTTCATGCTTAGATTAGTTTCACATCAATTTTTACACTTACACAAGTTGACAAACACAAAAAGAAGCAAATATGCACATATCATTATTGTAAAGAACAGGACACAAGCTTAAAAAGGTGAAAAGTTAATGCAAATCAGCTTCAATAAAACATAAAAATGGTAAAGAGAACACACTACTGGATCCACTCTTCAGTATGTAAGTTATGGAATTTTCAAGGGAAAATTTGGGGTAGTGTAAATACAAATTAAATTTTAGAATACAAGCAAATGATTAAACTGTCCTACCAAAAACTTACTTCACATGTGGTAAAAGTGAAAGAAAATTTAGTTAGTGTACTTACCCATAGGAGTGGCAAAGTCAGCAAAATTCCAGATCATTTCCCCGATGAAAAATCCTTTGTTGCGCAAACTGTCAAAGGCTTTGAAGTTGTTCATCATCAGTTCAGCCTGATATTCTTCTGTCCATGTAAAGGACGGGTCCTACAATAAAATATAAATCCTGCAAGTAACACGTTTGACAACTCTGCATTTTCACTTCAAATCATGAAAGCCTAAAATAAATATTGTCTTTATAGTGGATTAAGAAGCAAAGATGAATGTGGTACTTGAATTGTTAAGTGAACTCGAATGTACAACCACTTTAATCTGTCAAAGGGTACAAAAAGAAATATAATTTTTTAAACAAATCTACTGCCTCAAGTAAATATTGCTTATGACCAGCTTATTACAAATAAGACATGCAATTACTGCAACCTTCATAATGTAATGTCTGAAATCACAAATATTGCTGCTTGTAAGGAAAAGTTCTTGCTCATAACAGCAGAAAATCAGACGCTGTAAGAAACCCAGTCCACGAACCTGATGGAATCCTGCAATCGATCCTGCACCATACTCCGAGATCATGACAGGTTTGTTGTGGAGGAGATGCCATTCTGTGAACTCTGTGATAGTCTGCTGCTCAATGATTTCCAAGTGACCTGTGTCACTGTACCACGAGTAGTATCGGTTCACTAGAATTATATCCAAGCTGCTTGCCTGTGGAAAGAAACTGCAATGTCTAATTGAAATACTTGCTAAACGTATTGTATTAAAGAACCAGACTGTGATCTGTTGTTAATGAAAGTTATTACTCTGGGAAAATCAGAATACAAATTTAATTTAAACTGAATTACGTTTATAAAAAAAAAATACCCTCACAAACTTGAAAATTTATTTTAAAATGTTAGGTATTTTAATTCAGAAATTTTTATCCTCACTAGAAAAATGAAGAGGGCTGTTTTACATCTGCCTACATTTCCAACCATAAGTTAAAGTATATTTCGCAAAAATTAAACTAACCTTTTCAGTTTTTTAACAACTCTGTACTAAATATTACTGCCATCTGTCTGTGAACACTCAGTATGTTTCTACACCCTCCCATTTTCACCACAAAAAGTACATACGAAAAATGACATAAAAAGACTGTTCATGCACTAGACATGCCAAAAATACATTTAATGCACTATTTACAGACACAATTGTACCCAGTATTGCACTATTCTCGAACACTTGATAAAACTGAGGAGAAAATTGCATAAAAAATCTTTTAAAACAAATAACTGCATGCAAATATAACAAATAACTGCATGCAAATACAAGAAATTAATGCAAAGTTGAACATAGGCAGTTAAAATGCAAGCCATGATTCCATCTTGTACATTTAATAATGCAAATTAAGAAACAAACAAGAACAAGTATATGCCTTTGCATGGCTAAAAAAAGTTGAAACTATAGTCATCGTTGCCTCCAACACCGACACAAAGGGCCCCTGTGAAATTCCACCACTCACGTCTTTTCTATTGTTTTTATTTCCACAGACCTACAGCATCCTGTCTCATAGTTTCATCCAGGTAATCTGGGTGGGACGTCAGATATAGACGAAACTACAAATCTCTAAAATAACCTAATTAAATTCCTTGCTAAATAAAAATCAGTTCTCATCGTTTCTAAGGAATATGTTGCCTTCATACTAAAAACTGAAAACAAATATGATATTTCCCACTAAATATGAAAAAATTCTATGTTGTTAGCATTAGTTGATTCCCTTTGCCCTTAGTACTGTCTACATAAATTGTCACACACTAAAACAGTGAACAATTTTTGGCTGTATGTCAGTGGAACCATAGCCCGAAACTAGATTGCTTCACTCAAGTGAGATGAATCATAGCTGTGAATCATAAGAGGATAAAACTGAACATGGAAGAGAAAAAACTGCAATGTACACCAAGTTCTTTTTCTTTAGGTTGACTTAAAACACAGGTAACTGGTCTCGTTGGGTCTTCTGACTTAGTTGCGTTGACAACATTGCTGAGGGTGAAGGGAGGAAATTTATAAATGAAAGCAATACCAAATCATACGGCAGACATTACAAAACATTGAAAAATCAGTACACTGTACAGTTAATAATAAGAAACCACATGAATCAAAGGCAACATGTTTAAGGTTAAAGGTTTTGGAACACACAGACTGAGCAAATGTCACAAAGTTTATAATCTGTAACTAAAGTTATTAGTGGTAAAATTCTCATAAACAATTCTCTCCTATGATCACACTACAGACTACTCCACCACCTTCTTAAGTTAGTGATATTTGCCATATGGTAAATGCATCAATTTTACTCCATAACTGATGTCACACAGCAGTTTAATACTCTATCCCTAGACATTAAATATTACCAAAAGCCCTTCCCAGTTTTTCAGCCTACTAAAGAACTTGTTGACCTATTTTATGGCCTGCATAAAAGCAAAATAGTTTTCTTTCACACTGATCAAAGCCCATTCCTAGCACACAACTTTTAAAGAGGCCTACAGAGGAAGCATGTGCATTGCAGTAACTGAAGGCTTAAAATGCAGTTCACACAACAACAGAATCATTAGATGGAATCAAAAGTACGAAATTTGTCATTCCACTACAATAGTAGAAGATCAGAAGAAGCACAGTTGCTATCACAAAACATGCTGCAACTGTATACTGAGCCTAGCCTTGTCTTGCACCTACTGCAAATTCAAGTAAAGCACCCTTATTAAGGACACAGGTCACTGGGCGTGTCGAGTCAGCCTTGCGTGTAGCTCCTACAACTGACCTGGGAACCATAAAATTCAATCTTTATCTCTTATTTATTCAATTTAATGTCAACCTGTTTTATTATGATTCATCAAAACCACTTATAATTAATGTAATTTTGAAAACAAAATAAAGAGTTCTACAGACTTAGTCATTTACCTATAATCATTCACTATAGCCAAAGGATACCAGGCTAAGTGACACAATCTTATTTCCTAGAAATTTTTTGCAAGAGTACTCATCTTTAGATGTGGATGAACATTTTTTTTTTTTCCAAAGGGCTTAAAAATCTGATAATTCTTTGGTACTACAAAAGTATGACATAAGATCGATGACTTCGGATCAGTAATGATCTGGTGTCAAGGGTCTTTGCAGCCTGACTTGAGCCCCACATTCATTATTTTCTGCCTTTTATATTTCATCTGTTCTCTTTGGTCTCTATTTAAATTTCTGTCCAACTTCAATTCTTCCTTGGCACAAGAGTGTCTAGTAGTGTGACTCGGCAGTCTTGTTAAACCAGTTTACAATAATAAATATTCTGGTGTTTTACTAACATGAGAACAGTTTAAGCTAAAAAAAAAAAAAAGGCAAATAAAAATTTAAATTAAAACCCATTTACACAAGGCTAATAACTTGTCCTTCAGCATACAATACTGAATTTCCCCGTCTAACCCAGTCAAAGGAAAGCAACCACCTTTCTACAACCAAAGGAATGTAAATGGAGAAGCCAAGCTAAAAGATTGACTTCAATACACTTTGCAAACCATCTGGAAAAATGGAATCTTGTGGAGTCTAAAAATGGAATCTTGTGGTGTCTTTCTTTTCAACTTTTGAGCATTTTTTCCAGAAAATAAGGATTCTCTCCATTTTCTTCAACTGACGAAAAGTCACTTTTCATGAAAAGATGACCAAGGCATGAATGAATGGAATACTGTATTGCTGTACACAAAATTTAGCCTCACCATCATAAGAAACAAAGGGAAAAGTGTACAGCCAGGTGTGGGGAAAGTCTCAACAATGCTGACAAAGACAAGATTTCTTCCCATAGGCCCAAATTAGAATACATATTCTTCACAAAAATTCAAGAAGACCAACCTCAGAAAACCTGTTTTTAATTTCCTGGGAAAGCAAAGCATTTGCACATTTCCTAAACCCTTACGAAGATCATAAATGAAAATTCTGATGTCCTCATCTTCAAAATGACAGCAAATCATAACATATGCACACATTCCTAAAACCAAAGCATTATATAGTGTACACAAAATAACACACAAGCACACAAGTTCCTATAAAGACTATTTAGAATATTTACAGTGTATTTAGCTTTTTGGCTGATAGCCACAGAGGGATTTTGACAACCTGAAGACAAGATATATACCAATGAAGAGAGTAAAACAATTAACAATATTAACTGCACACTTCAACAACAAAAATGGGGTTGCATGTGGGGATTGCAACTGGTCAAAGTTTACATTAAACAGAGATATACTTGCAATCACAAATTCATCAGTAAATAACAATATAACAAAAAATACAGCATGATGCAAAAAAATATGATAAAATGCATTTAAACTAAAAATACAGTGGCAAGGAAACAACCACCCAAGCTGGCACATATTCATAATATCTCTTGAAAAATTCTAAACTGCTCACTCCATATCACAGTCAAAATGAAGCAATAAAAAATATTTTCAAAACAGCCATTACCAAACATACAAAAAACTGAGTTACGTACAGCAAGGTCACCATTTTTGTCATAACTCAAAACACAAGTAACTGGTCGCTGGGATGGGTCTGCTTCTTTTGTAGCATTTACTACAGCGCTGAAATATGTGGATGATGAATGAGTTTAAAATGGATTGTGTCCACTTCTCTTATGCAAAGTGGAATACCAGTGTTACTAAAAAACAGTCAAGCATATTTAAACCTACCTTTACACCGAATGTCAAATTAACAAGGGTAGCATTTGTGAACATCCTCTAAATACACAAAAAAGGTACCAAACAATACTTAAATGGCTTAAGATCACATTAAAAAATTATATATACTATATTAGACTACATCTCATAAGATGCTAACATCCCTCTGAAAAAAATCGTGTACTGTGCAAGTTACCACCAATCCCATAAGCACTTCAAACAATTAACCAAAAATAAACTGTTCTGCACCTCCACTTCTAGTCGTATATTTTTAAAATAGTAACATACGAACTCTACCCTGACTATCAATGCACCTCTAATGCCAGTGACAAACTTCTAAACAATTTACTTAGCAGAAATGTGTTGTCAAATATGTAGCTCTAAAACCAAAAAGCAATGTAACTTCAACCAATAATATGACTGAAAACACACTGGCTGACCACCACTGAAAAAACAGATAAAAATACAAGCCCCTCTGCTAATTACATACCTTTGCACTTAAAGTAACAGTTCTAGCTGTACATTAGCAGAGGATATCTCTGACCACTAAAGGATTTGTTTGAAAGTTAGCATCACTGCACTATTCAAAGTGTCACTCATTTACTCCCTACAAACCTCATCACCAAGAACTACGTTTCCAATTTATTAAGCTTGTAAAATATTAATGCAATTTTACATACACCAAACACCATGATCCATGTTTTTGTCTTTATGTTCTGCACAAGTAACAGGACGGTTATCAGGATCTTCAGCTTTGGTGGCATAAACTACATTACTGAAAATAATCAATTTGACAATGAAGGACTGCCATTACTTCCAAGAGATATATTTCTGAACATAACCTGAACTACTTTCAAATGTGCCAGTTTGACAAAATGTGACCCAAAGAGGGCCAAATTTCAGATTTCCTGAAGGGAACATTTTTCAAGTGAAACGGTATTCCTTCTAAAGAAACTGGCTTCAGAGAAACTCAAAGACTTGCACACAAAAGCACCACATCACTTAACCACTCTTTACTCCTCTAGGATGAGTTCCAATGCCTTATGAGGGATCTGTAATTAATTATATTAACACCCAATAGGTATTGAACTACTATACAGTATCTTTTTTTTAGAAAACTTATAATTGCACTTGCTTCCACGCACACACAAATAAATGAAAAGAATAGTAATCATTCCAAATAATGTGCAGCACCTCTTTAAAATATCAATGCTACTATCAGCCTCTACAAAATGCAACAATTTGGATACAATATTTTTCATCATACATCCACTTTAAAGTAATGCTATACTCTTCCTTTGCTTCATGTAAATGTAGTATTGCTCATATCAGATATTAACAAAATGAAGGAAGCCACTTTAAACACTTACCTGAAATAATCTTTTGCAGCAGGCTCATTTGAAACCGGCTCATTGCCAACACTCCACATGATGACAGACGGACGATTCTTATCCCTTCGGACGAGTTCCTTCATAACGGTTATGTGGTTATTCATCAACTCTTCCCCAAAGCCACTGTAAAAGATAGATATACAGTAATATGACACCACAAACTAGACTACAATGTAACCAAGATGAAACGAAATATAATAAAAGTATTACAAAATTAAAAACTTCTCCTGTAACACTCGGTTAAAGGCTTACAACTCCTCTGCTCCTTAAATTTGGAGAAGTCAATAATATTTGAAAAAAGAAAAAACTACTTTAGAATGCTAAAGCAATTGATTAATTACTACTACTGTTACTCCTAAAACCGATTATTTTAAAAAGCTCCTAAAATTTCCTATTCACAATCCTTATGCTGAGCTAATCAACACACCAATTCCAGCCTTATACATACAGCATATGAATTTTGTTTACATAAACGTTAATCTCGCCCATTAAACAATGCAAAGAAATAACTATTAGTAAAACGAAATTATTTAAATAAACAGACACACCTGAGACCTACTGCAGGACTTTCATCCACAATCATGATGCCCTCCTGGTCAGCCATATCCATGATCTCTTCGGCATAAGGATAATGGGATGTTCGGAAGCTGTTGGCTCCGAGCCACTTCAGCAAACTGAAGTCTTTCACAATTAAGGGATAATCCACACCTTTGCCCCTAATCTGAAGGCAAAAGCACAATTTTAAACTACAAAAACCATTGGTGAAGTTAGCCTCTTCCTCTTAATGGATACTGTACCTACGTTTGCAATTTATAAAAATATTTAATATTTTTATATAATTTTTCATAATATATATTATACATCACATACTGAAAAACCAGAATTCAGCATAAACTATAAAGTTAAAATATACTGTCTTGTAAAGCCCCATGCATTGCAATCATCTAGCCAACTTCATCTATCTTGGAGCTGGAATCTCATATTCATATACTTTCACTGAATGTTTTCACACCAGCTTACATCAGAATCTTCATGCCTTCCGCAGCCACGCAAATATGCAGGAACGCCATTGATGGTGAGAGTGGTCGAGTTCCACCCAACAACACGAATTCCCACCTTCTGGGGATAAAGGTCTAAGTTTCCTTCTTCGTCAGATACGGCAACCTGTTTCGTATTGCAGAAAAATGTTAAAATATGAATATAACCTTTAATTTTATTGAAAAACACAAGAAGAATAAAACAATAAAACTATAATATCAGTGAGACAGAAAGACTTACTATCATTGTATACTGGTAGCCAGGGTTTTCGTCCATGAGATACGGCCACCACAAAGTTGCATTTTCAACTTTGATGGAGCCAACACAGCCCATAGCGCTCTTAACATGTGCGCCATTTTTATCAAGTAGTTTAATAGAGCACCCACTAGCCCGTATTTTATTTGGTCTCGCATCGACAGACTCATATGTTACATTGTAACTGATGATTCCTGGAAAATGAACCGTGTTTTACATTAGTAAATTGGAATTCACTCTTAAGTTAATTTTTTCCATGTTCCTTAACTATTGTAAAGTGTAAATAAAACCTGACAATCTGCACTGTAACTAACATAACAATCATTAGGATTGTGAAGTTTACTTACCATCAGTTCCATCAATGTCTGTGGTAACGACAATATCGTCAATGTAAGTGCGAGGAGTAGTGTAGATGTACACAGGACGATGTATTCCAGCATAATTTGTAAAGTCAAAGTTATATTCTTGAACAAAATAACCATCAGGGTACCTGGAATGTTTAGCATTTTTTAAAAGTTCAACCATACATAAATATCCACTGATCTAGTCTTGATAACACTCTGGGTCTACGATATTTTACGAATAAGTCGAGCATATCTGGTTGATATTTAAATGATCTGATCCGCATAGACTGACCGAACAGTGGCTCCAAATCATACAGAACCTGATCTACAACAAAACCAAATTTTACAAATATCAATTTCATCAGTTTGCAAAATGACAGAACACTTTTTTCTCGATGTTTAATATACGGTTTCGATGTGCCAGCATGAGCTACTAAGATGAATATTCTTGAAAGACGGGTACAAAAACCTATTTTAAAAACGATAAATGCAGCTGCTTACATTGTACTCTGCAAAAGCAGGCAAGCGGCTTCTTACCTGGTTGGGTCATCCTTGAAAACTATTTTTCCTTGGGGCACAGTGGTAGGAGTGAGCGTATTGTTGATAGCCACGGTAACGAGGTTTTCTTGACCATACACCAAACCAGTGGTTATTTCTGCCATAATTGGAAGATGCCCGCCCTCGTGTGCAGTTAGTAACTCTCCGTTCAAGTACTGTGATGATATACAGTAAAGCATACATAAGTATTGCACCTATTACTGTACTGCCTTAAATTAATGTGCACTGCCTATATGCATTACGAACACAAAATAAATACACCTTACTTATCTAGTATTATGCATTCTTTATGTGAAACATACTTTAAACAAAAATACATATGAAAAATATCTCCAACATGATTTAGCTGAATCACATACAACTAGCACTGCAACTAATTTCAATTTGATACCAAGAAAATCTGGACATACACAACATTAAATATCTTGGAATATAACTTTTACCTGTGCTCAACACAAAAAATTACACCAATTTCTTTACTGGTATCACTAGTTTACACAAATCTTCACATTTGAAAGAAAATACATTAATTATATGGCTAATATTTTTTACTATATCCTTAGACGTGATATTAATTGTTTAATAATAAATCACAACCTTACAGGACAGACAAAAAAATTCTATAAAGGTAACCTGAAAAACAGTACACTTACAATCACGGAATTATAATGAGCAGATCCCAAACGCAAAACGACTCTCTGTTTGTCAGCCTGCCAGCGCTGGGGCACTATGAATGTGCGATCATACCTAAAAGAGATTCATAACAATAAAAAATTAGCAAAGTTTACGGTACCCTTTTCAAGGCATCTTAAGATTTTAATTTCTTGTCTAATAAGACCACAATACTGTATTCCAAAAGGCTAAAGCTCCTTCCTTAAAAATAATCTTTTCACTGAACAATAAGCTTTAAGACAAAATACTTAATTGGAATGAATTTCATTTTAGAACTTTACTATAAAGCTTTGCTATGCCACATCTTCCACAATTGGAATGAATTTCATTTTTAGAACTTTACTATAAAGCTTTGCTATGCCACATCTTCCACTGATCTGACAGGACTTCCAGGGCTTAACACAGTAGAAAATTCATGGACTTTACATGGCGCACCATAAACATTCAGTTTAACCTTGTATAGATATATATGAGTAAGTAGACATACCATGCCCATCCAATATGATCTCGAAGTTCTTTATCCTGAGTCACGTCATTGTAACTACTTGGAACTGCCATTGATATCACTGGCCCACTCTGAAATATGCAGTAAAGGTTACCACAATTAAAGAGGCAATGATGCACACACGGCTTGCAAACTCAAAAGGTTTCTATCAAAGTCAACCACACAACAGTCATAGCATGCAAAGGAATAACAGAGACGGGTAATGCAGTATTATAATTATAGTATTTTTGAACAAAGTAAACTCCTACTTCAAACAACTACAGTAATCTGATACAATACCAGGCTAAGTGGCTGGGAGTACCATTCTTCACGGAAACCTTGGTCTGGGTCTTGGAGAGGTGCTAGTCGAAAGTTCCACAACCCATCTAGTGACTTAACTTCTCGAGAAGCTGACTCTCTTGGATACAAACCTCCCCATGTGGAATTTATGGCTACAGCTTCAGTGCCAACAAATCCAAGGAGTGCAAAAATTGCTATCAACGTCCCCATAGTGACGTTGACGTAATTTTCTGAAAATGAAAACAAAAAAGTTAAGCAATAATGCAAGTTCACCAATCATTGAAGAAAATAGAAATATCCTTCATATATTTAGTTTATATATCCAACCTAGGTTAGGTCATGCTGTATAGGATACAAGTACTATGGTCGTATTATGTCAAAAAAACACTGCACTTTTAGAAAATAAAGAAAATACACAATAATTCATAAAAAAATTGCCTAATAACAGTAGGACAGACTGATTCTCTCCGAACATACGATCCTTACAAAATTATGGGATGACCACAGTAGAAGATGAGTTTTAGATGGGGAATAAAAATGAGTGCATTAATGGTGAAATATGCTCAAAACAAGACATGGAGCTGAAAGAATATATGGTTCAACTGTACAGTAAAACTAAAACTAAACAGAAAAAAACAAAAAACTACATAGGGTGCCATGTCCTATTGAGACATATCGAGAAATCATTAAGGAAAAATGACTCTGCGTACATTACATTCACCCAAGAAAATTGCAAAGACATCACAAATGCATAACTTAATGCGGGAATGTTCAAACAGGGATTTAGAATATTTACAAGCCCCCTTCCATAATCTATTAAATTTCCAAAGCTACTGACAAGAATGCTCTAGGTGTAATGAGAAAAGAACCACAGTCATCATTACTTAAAACTGTTGCTAATTCACTCTGTCCTGGTAAAAACTAACGTGTCATACCTTAGCCAAATTACCCTCAACTTAAGAGTAACTAAAAAATATATTATATACCCCTAGGCTACAGCAATTCCATCTACTGGGTAGGGTTATGTGTAGCCTACATGAAAACGTAGCCTAGCACATATAGCCTATGATTCTGACTCAGGCTAGCAAGGCCCCTGGTAACAGGCAACGAAGATTGTGGTACGGCCTAACCTGACCTTCCTTTAACCTAACCCATCCTAAATCTTGGGTACTTTGGCCTGAACTTAACCTGTGTGGCTTTGCGTCCCTGGACTCCGGCCCACCCAAAAAAATGAATAAAACGTGACATTGTGCATTGCAGAACGGAGTGTACAAGGCTACTCTACAGCATTACTTAGAGGGCTACAGTATAAACTTATGCTATCCTGCACGGACCTAAACCACAGAGTATTAACTTTGGAGCTTTACCATAAAGTTTTACTAATTTAAAGGAAAAGTTTTTTTATATTTTACTTAATAAAGGTTTCACTAAAACATGCCGAACGGTACAATAAGACATAAGGGGGCGTCACAAACATACAAAAGACGGTAGTAAATTTGAAAAAACAATAATATAAACTAAATATTAACAAGAAAAACCCTGTAAGCCACATTAAACCAGAACTTACAAGCTTGTAGATAGCAGAAACCCACCGAATGCCGGCAAAACACGAATGTAAATGAGTGATAAAGACGGCGTATCCGGAATGATAAAGGAGTGGAGTCTATTATTTACCAATTGGCATCCGTCATTCCCAGGTACAAAGGTTCAGTACCCTGAGATAAATCGGTCTTTATTTCACATGAATGGGAAAATGAGTCTGTTTAAAAGATAATAAGTATATAAGCATATTTCTATTATTACTTACGTTTATGTTTTTACATTGTTCGTTGATATTTTGCAATTTATTGTTTTTATTTGGCAATTTGGCGACAACAAAGTCACGTGTTTACGATAACTGTCAAAATCCGTCGGCGTCTTCTTCTTCTTCTCTAATTTTTGCCGAAGTTAAGACTGCCAAGAAGAAGAGAATTCAAATAAATAAAACAGAATTACAGCTTGTATTTACACGTACAAAAGAAATAACAATCAAAGGATGTTACTACAGAGAATCAGCATTAAGTTCTAAGTTTGGACTGAACATAAAAACCTTAATAACAGGAAGGTATTCAAAACGGAAGATTCTCAAGTCTTTGTTGTGCAATGAAACCATCAAACAAAATTACACTTTTACTGTCAAGCACATGATGATTGTTCAGCAATTTCACCAGCTTGATTAGTAATAAATCCTAAGCTAAAATGCTTATAGATTAACATCTGAAGAAATTCAACTATTACTGAGGCCAATGACACTTGGAAAACAAAGCCAAACAGGAATCCTTTACTAATAATATTTACTTTTTGATCACGACTCCCGGACAAGAGTTCATTATATTATGATGATGATGCATTTGATAGCAATTTCTCTCTCTCTCTCTCTCTGACAATGAAGATATGCTAACTCGCAACGTTCTTGTAATAAATATATAAGTAGATCTAGAATTCTTTCAAACTAAAAGGTATTTACTAATATACAATTTCAATATCGTGTGAAGAAATGATAATAATATAGGCTTAGGGTATACGATATCTGTCAGCAAAACCGTCTGCTTACGGCCAAGTACACCGACATAAAAATCATACAACAAAAGCTAAACAGTTCTGCTACATTTTCAAACAAAGCTGGACATTTCCGCAACATTACTTTCACGCATGCGTTCCGCCTACACACGCATGCTTATTCCCCGGGGTCCCCCGGCCCCAATGCAGCCCATTCCCCCCTCGAACCAGATCACTCCATGCCATTCAATCCAGTTCTCATGCGAACCTGCATTAGGCTACGCAGGGCACGGTATGATTTACCTGAAATGTGGTTTGAATGTCTTAACTGAATTTTCCTTAGTTCATTCCGGTTTAGCTTAGCCTGCCTGAGACAAACTTTGCCTTGCTTATTTATACTTATCTTAGGTGAGTTAAGCCACGGTCCAAGGAGTTGCGGGTAAGAATAGGATATACCAATCACGTTCAGAAAGTGGAAATGATTTGTTATATATATAACGCAGCATTGCGGATTGGCAACAAAACTGATCACTGACTACCATACAAACAACAACAAAAAATAACAGCAACAATAATACTAACTTCAGCCAGTCTTGTCTCAGCACCATTACCGTTTGCCTTAAAGAAAAATGCAAATGTGAACAATAAAAGAAAACTTTTTAAAAACTGAAACCAGAATCTTCTGTGACATGAACAGCTGTTCCACAGATTATACCTTTTCCAACATCACGTGAGTGGCACATTCGCAAGATAGAACGAACTTTCATGGAGACGGGGAAAAGTGATTGTCAGTCATACACTGAGAGAGAGAGAGAGAGAGAGAGAGAGAGAGAGAGAGAGAGAGAGAGAGAGAGAGAGAGAGAGAGAGAGAGAGAGAGAGAGAGAGAGGCTTAGGGAAGTCACAGACGCGAATACAATGAAACTAGGTATATACCCTTGTGTAATCCATACCTACGGAGATAATATGGCGTACCAGGCAGTTACTGGTGAAGCATGTGTGTTTACATCTGCGGTGAAACGAGTATGCATACACATACATACGTATACATTTATAAATAATACATTAACTGAGAATGTATGTACGTACGTAGGCCTATGTTGTTAAGGTACTGATATGAAATTCAGTAACAAATCATAAAATATTAAGGTACTTCCTCTGCACAATTTACTAATTTAACACGTACAGACGACATGAGCAAGACAAAACCCAGATTTTACAATGTTACAAAAGTAAAACTATAACAACCATTGCTATAATTAAGTGGAAAACAGTAAAACTACAATAAACATTACTATAACAATGTGGAAAATATATAGACAACGTGAACTAATGAATATCATGACCTAATATGACCTGTTACCCATTAGCAACGAACAGACTAATGACTATCCTGACCTGACATGACCTCTTACCCATCAGCAACAAACAACAACATACCCAAGGCGTCAAAACTAAACAGATATGACCTGACAACAAAAGAGTACCACCATGACCTCGCCCGCCCTATTGTCCGTGCGCTTATCAAGGCGCGGGAGATTTGACAAGCATTTTAGCACCTGTTTGTTTTCACAGGAGATAAAAGACGAGGGTCAGGCAGTGCCTTCGTGGTGGGAAAAAGTAGAAGAGAATTGCCTTTGGGTTTAGGGAAGAAGACCATAAGGTAAGTGATAAATATTTATTTTCCTTGTGTTAGGTCTATTTTGGGTAGGCCGTGCACAGGGAATATGCAGCTGCGTACTCAAGAAATAGGTTTAACTATACAAATCTGAACAAGATTACAGTATATTTCTACTGAAATATAACAAGATTATATATATATATATATATATATAATATATATATATATATATATATATATATATATATATATATATATATATATATAATAGAAACGAGTCTATAATTCAATAAACTAATTATTTCGATATACGCACAAGGGCATACAGAAAATCACTGATAAAGACAGAGATAGCAAAAACAAAAAAGACGTTAACGAAAACTAAGTGATAACAGATGCCGAGTTTAACCGTTCGTCGCCAGTGACTAGAAGTGTTTACCCGTACCGCGCTGGGCAAAAAAATGAACTAATTTAGATCTTGACCTCGCCCGGTGACCTCTCGCACAACATAACGTTAACTCGATAACAACCGTTGAACGGATTGCATAGACAAATAAACGTGAAACATTAATGGAAAAGGGAAGCCCATCTGGACGAAACTAGGGAAATTATACCAGATTTAGGCATCGAACCCATACCCATATATACGAAGGCTCTGGAAGCAGAGTTAGTTAAAAAAAAGGCATCAGGGCAGGGAGTGTGCGAGATGTGTGGAGAGGTGACTGTGAAAGCTCGAACAGACTTGTGAACTTATATAAAATTTCTGAATGCCCATAGTACAAGTGAAATTCTAAGTCCACGAATTTTACGATGTGCCTTTTAAGATAAAGACTCGGTCATTGCTACCCATTGAATGGCGGAGAAGTTGTACAGTTTAAAGACTAAATAAATGTAATAAAGGGGAAACAAATTTCATTTAACCAAAATTAATAAAGGAAGAACTTATGGAATATTGAAAGATAGCCGACATCTGAGCACGATAAGCGAAGTTCCAGCATAGTTAAATATCGAGCAACTTGTTCCTACGGAAGTGAAAGCAAGCAGTACAACAGACAGATAATAAGAAGTGCATGCCTTCCCCATTACACACACACACACACACACACACACACACATATATATATATATATATATATATATATATATATATATATATATATATATATATATATATATATATATATATATATATATATATATATATATATATATATATATATATATATATAGAGAGAGAGAGAGAGAGAGAGAGAGAGAGAGAGAGAGAGAGAAAGAAAATTACCTACGCTCTCTACGAATATGACCAAATCTATAACAATAAGATGCAGCATGGTCTACCCGGCAAAATCTGGTCTAGGCCTTAAAGCACAAAGTCACAGCACAAGAAATTAAAACAAATAAAAATAATCAATCAGTATTTTTTAATTTTACAAACTGTCACTTGACAACAGACAAACAGGTATGTAAAAGTTTGGAGGAGCTAAGCAGCTGATAACCTACGTGTAATAAAAACTCTACTGTAGTTATTTATTTTAGCAATGGAAGTCTGTTCCTTGAAGGCTGACTAGTAATAATAATAATAATAATAATAATAATAATAATAATAATAATAATAATAATAATAATAACAGATGTGACTTCTGAGCCATCCTCAACCATTTCCATCAAGTAACGACGCTATTTCAATAAAAAATATATAACTTTCCACCAAATTCCACAGGTGGCGCCCAGAAAAATCATTAAAAGTCCTAAATTTAATGACGATGCAAAACAGCTGTTCGGAAACCGCTCAGTCAAATGTCAAGCTCAAACCCTTAACTTCAGTGTAATCACTTCTGGCATCCGGAAGGCGACGGTAGTGCGAGGTGAGTACTTTGTAACGGCCCATCATCTCTGTAGCGTTACGAGTGGATTTTGAATTTCATAAACACGCAAGTACAGGTAGGATTGGAATGGAATGTCAATTTTAGGCCGCAGGCAAAGCGCTGGGGACCTAAGGGGTCATTCAGCCCTGAAAGAGAAACTGAGGGCAAAAGGTTTGAAAAGTGTAACAGGAGGTAAACCTCAAAGCAGTTGCACTTTGAATCAATTGTTAGGAGAGGGTGGAAAGTAAGATAGAAGGAAATCTGAGGAGGTACAGTAAAAAAAGGGGTTGCAGTAAAGGGAATACGAATCACGACCAGGCAAGTAGTGTGTATTATTAAAGCAAATACACACACACACACGCTGATATGCCATGCCATGAAACTAATACACTGATCCAGTCAGGTTCAATTAAACGAGGCGTGGCTGAACGAAAGTCTTAATGGATCCAATGACATTTAGACTTTTAAGTGGTCCTACAAAGGTTGAACTCAGGATACGACTGAGCCTATAAAGAGAACTGGGAAACTAAACAGGACAGGGTGAATAAAACAAAAATGTAAAAACTCAGACCTTTTTTCCTGTGGTGAGGACATATATCTGTTTGAGATATTTCGTGTTTAACATCTATAAAATAGTGCCAAGTGTCTTTGCTTTACCTATTGACTTGCAATGTAAGTCAGTTAAGAACATAAATGTTATTTCTGTTATTATCCAGGAAAAAGCTATCACAGAACTACTTATAATTGTAATAAATATATGGAAACATTTCCAGGAACACACACAGACATATATACACACACACACATACATATATATTTAAACACTCACAAACTAACCAATCTACTCTATTCTATAAATTATTCCCAGTATTGCAATCACAGCACATACCTTAATCACCGCATCATGCATTCTAACTCATAAGCTATGAAATGTGACAAAAATACGTACAAAGAAAAAAAATAAAAGCAAAATTCGCCTAAAATTCCGTTTCCATGTCAAAAACAATGAGTATGTGCCTAGGATACAAGGATGGATTATGAAATTCAGGCATAGAAAACCCACCAGTGGGACCACAAGGCCGTTCTATATGGCTAGGCCCTGTACACACTGATTTCCACCAAACTAGCCACTTTACCTGTGCAATGTGACGCGAAAACGTTGTCTACAGAGCTTGCAATGACTGCGATAATGTTCAAAAAAACATTTTTCTAAGACTGGATATTCAGAAATCAGGGGAATTCCAGAATACAAGTCATGGAGTCCTGGAAGACTCCATGGCAGAGATAATATTCCAGCAAGGACGTGGTCTAGATCTCACATTAATGAGTAAGACCTCGAGTTGAAAGTCCAACTGTTCCAGCCATGTCAAGTGCCTGTTATGATACAGAGCGGCAGAGGAGGAGAGTCATTCAGAAAAACAGCATTAATTATACTGTCTCAGGAGATAACCGTACTCAAGTCCAGTGCTAAATTTCATGTACTGAATTGAATTTAGGCCAAAGGCCAAGCACTGGGACCTATGAGGTCATTCAGCACTAAAACGGAAATTGACATTAAAAGGTCTGAAAGGTGTAAAAGGAGGAAAATTCGCAGTTGCAATATGAGTCAATTGTTAGGAGAGGGTGGAAAGTAAGATGGAAGAAAAATGAAAGGAGGTATAGTAAAAGGAACGAAAGGGGTTGCAGCTAGGGGCCGAAGGCACGCTGAAAAGAAATATAAGTAGTGCCTACAGTGCACCGCATGAGGTGCACTGACGGTAATACCCCCTACGGGGCAAATTTCGTGTATGCTAATTTGAAGTCACCTACCTGAATAATTTTAACAAAACTATATCGTTCCAGATATTCATACCTACAAACAATCATCTGCAATGACCTTGGCATGATAAGAATGGACGCTGGGTATTTAGGAACACCAATTGCTTGCTGTTAGTTGATTTTTGCTTTATTTCGCCCACACATGACTCTAAAAATGACCTTTTCAATGTTCCCTTTCAGGCTGAGTTATCGTTCCATCTACAATGGTCAGACTCCGGAAGTTTTACAAGTTCTTGAGGTCCTTGCCTGTATATGCTTTCACGATTTTCTTAGTCGTGATATACTACATTTACAGCAGAGACAGAAAGCCCGAACAGCTGAACACATGGATGGCCAAAAGACAACTCCTCTTCAATTTTCCACCTGAGAAAATTAACGAAACACTCCAGGGAAAGTTGAACTTTGGTCTGATCCGAAACATCCGGTGGGAAGTCGAGGTTCCGCAGAATTCGTCCATTCAGGAGATCCTGGATGAAAAGGAACTGGAAGCCAAGATTCGAATGGAACGGCGGAGGAACCACGTCCAGGAACTGTGCACGGAACCACGATTCAGTTGGTGTCATATCGATTCAGTGCTGTACAACCGAGTTGGCATGTTCTACCAGTACAACGCCACTGTTTGCACTATTGCTAAGGTTGGTAGTGGTCACTATTTACTAAGACAGCCTCATTACTATGAAAACAACTGCTTTTATTCATATTTCTTCCTTGGACAGCAAAAAAAAAAAAAATGAAATAACTACTCTTACACTCTGAATTTGACTGAAAAATAAAAGTTCAAGAAGAATAAATGTACAAATTCATGGGAAAATTCTCAGTACTGTGAAAACAACTGCTTTTATCATTTTTCTTCTTCGGACAGCAAAAAAGAAATTGAAATAACTACTCTTACACACACTCTGAGTTTCGCTGAAAATTTCAAATTCACGAAGAATAAAACAAACTTTGTGTTTTATGGCTAAAACCATCAGTCTGACATTATATAACCTAGGTGTGAATACCAGGGTTTAATTATGCGTATAATCACCTCACACTGAAAAACTCAGGGTTAAGCGTAGTGACACATGGAGCAATATATCAATAAAAGATGATAAAATTTTGCACTAGAGCCAGAAAGAGGTCATTGGACTAATTGAAACCATTTCTCACAAACCTGCTAACACACAGGAATCAATTTAGCAATACACACGCAATGCCTAACACAGCCATTTGTTTGTGTTCAGTCCTAAAACAGCTGTCAGTTAACCATCTTGGCAGTATTATTAGATCTCGTAGGAAATTAAGGGATGTGTAGTGAAGTGCACACATAAATAAAACAAAGAAAGACAGATAAGTATGTCTGAGTGATTTGCTTTCATAACCAGGCTGGATCCTCCACTTGGCGAGCACATCTCAGGCGTGTAAACAAGGGCCCGCCCTTCAACCAGTCTATGGAAGATGACGTCATCTGGAGAGCTTTCCTGAGTCAGCCGAGAGAGACTGTCTTAGAAAACGTAGTTGCCTCGAACAAAATCATCACAGTCAGGTAATATGGTCCAAATCTGTACAGTGTTTTAAGTCTAAAACATCTAGGTACACAAGTGACAGCTCAAATGGGCATGTCTGGTAGACCACTGCTTCTCCAGAGCAGGCTGCACTGGTGTCCTAATGTCCATATCTATATCTACAAAGGATAACATTTTAACGTCACAAAATCATAGGCCTTTCCATTCGACTGGCAGCATCTCTGAACCTGTCACGCCAGTCTGATAAGATAATCAATCTATATATTATGTCCACCTATCTAGAGGCACTGACTCATAATGGCTGCAGTGTCTCTTAAGATACCCTTGCCTTAACTTGGCAAGGTCTATCATGTGTGTTATTTTCTAACATGACCCATATTCTTTGGAAGCTTGAATTTCAGGTCAGTGGCCCCGTGGGCCTGTACCATAAGAATAGGGTTCATCTTCTGCATAATAATAATAATAATAATAATAATAATAATAATAATAATAATAATAATAATAATAATAATAATAATAATAACAACAATTGGCTACCATAACTGCAGCTACTTTCAAATTGATTTTCATTTACAGACATCCACTGACTCGACTGGTCTCGGCTTACCGGAACAAGTACGAAGGAGGAAAGCCGATGCCCCGACACAGGCCAAAGTTCGAGGACAGGCAACGCAAGGTGAGTTCACCTGAGAATCTTCGACTCGACTTATGAGGTCAGTGATTCCGCCAAAGAATTCACCATAAGGCTCCTTAGTTTTGCTGACGAGCTTACATATAGTGAGTTATTACTGGAAAGAAAATAATGACGTATCATTTGTTTAGTGTACGAACATTAAAAACTGTATATATATAATATATATATATATATATATATATATATATATATATATATATATATATATATATATATATATATATATATATATATATATATATATATATATATATATATATATATATATATATATATATATATGCATAAAATGGGCCTCATGGTGTTATACTAAGCATGCTCTACCCCCTCGTTAGAACACATGAGTTCGAATCATGAGCTTGAGTTCGAATCCCGAGCTTGTAAAGAGTATTGCAAGCACCTCCCGCAAACCTACGCAGTGAGTTATGCACCTGACAGTCACTACACACTAGTGGGCCACTGGACATGAAGAAACTTGCAATTCCAGAAGTTTTAAGTTACTTTTTGACAGGTATTCCTCGTAATTACATCAACTGTGATCCCTAACATTTTAATATTTATTCCTACCAGTGAGTTACTATTATTATTATTATTATTATTATTATTATTATTATTATTGTTGTTATTATTATTACTGTTGTTACTGATTTAGTTTAATTTGTTTTCCTAACACAAGCGGATAGCAGGAAGTTACTGGGACGACAGATTCTACCAATTCTGGATGCCCGCCCTGTTCGTCAACGACAAAGTGCCCTCTGATACCCACCTCAAGGTGGGCATGAAGGACCCGATCGACCCTAGCGTAAGGTAAGATAAAAGGAAAGCCTCAAATTAATTTCTAAAAGGTATAAGAAATAAGTTTCAACTAAACAAATAAAATTAAGTTAATTTAGTTATAAGAAGTGCTTGCAATTCGTTTTTTTCAGATCATCTGAAGTGCATCTGCAGTAATGTTTGAAAATGTAATATTTAACACTGATTAATTTTGTAGAGCGAAGCATTCATGCGCTCTACAGTTACAGAGCAAAGAAGCATGAATACATGTTCTATAGTTGCACAGTGAAACTGCTCTACAGTTACAGAGTGAAGCATGCATACTTGCTCTAGTTACAGAGTGAAACTGCACTACAGTTACAGAGCGAAATTGCTCTACAGTTACAGAGCGAAGAAGCATGCATACATGTTCTACAGCTACAGAGTGAAACTGCTCTACAGTTACAGAGCGAAGCACGCATACTTGCTCTACAGTTACAGAGCGGAACTGTTCTACAGTTACAGAGCGAAGCACGCATACTTGCTCTACAGTTACAGAGCGAAACTGCTCTACAGTTACAGAGAGATGCGCGCATACTTGCTCTACAGCTACAGAGCGAAACTGCTCTACAGTTACAGAGCGAAAAATGCAAATGTTCCACAGTTACAGAGCAAAGCACGCACATATTGGCATCTACAGTTGCAGAGCAAAGCGCGTTCTCACCCACTGCGTAATTAAACATCATATGTTCAGGTTCAATGATGAGAGGAACACCGATCATTCTGATAAGTGTTTCTAATGGCTTAATGAACTCGTAATAAAATTTTTATGGGACGTTTAAACTTTAGAGCAGCCATCTAAAATTACTTAATGTCCCTTACTGAGAGAGAGAGAGAGAGAGAGAGAGAGAGAGAGAGAGAGAGAGAGAGAGAGAGAGAGAGAGAGAGAGAGTTTAATAAGGATAGAGTGTGAGAATAAAATCTGGGTTGACAGTGTGTCAGTGTTATATATAGAGTTTCCTATACACACACACACACACACACACACATATATATATATATATATATATATATATATATATATATATATATATATATACATATACACAAGTACACATATACACACACACACACAATCATTAAGCTACAAATGTCGTTTAATATCCAAATCGCTCTGCCTTGGAATAATATATGCATACTGCCCATGCGTGAGCGAGAAAGAGCGTGGACAGGACCACTTAATTTCATGCACGTACATTTTATAGCCCAACAACTTGAGAAACATAACGCATGAAATGTGAGCAGATAACAAACAGCAAGAATATATTACGGCAATTCAGTCCTGCCACGCAGCCACCAACGCTGATGATAAAAAGATTAATATTATCATCATCATTATTACCAAAATAAGATTTTAAACACGTGTAGCAAGCCTTGAACAGAAATGATAACTTCTTAAAAATAAAATTTATCTTTTAAATTAACTCTGAACCTCTGATTTTGCTTGCAAAGACAGTTAGGCGCGGGGGAAAGAGAAAATAAAATATCGGAAATATCGAATTCAATATGAAAAGGTGTTCTGAACGTGCGAGAGGAACCAGAATCAAAATATTTCAATATAATTTCAGATGTCACTCGAGTCAATGCTGCTTAACGGATTCTCAAGATGTATATTTGAATTCGTGCCGAAATACAACGCCAGGTTTGAAATATATAACCTTGACTGCAAGAGAGTTACCAGGGAAAAATGTGAGGAGTTATGTGTGTATGTATGTATGTGTGTGCGTAAGTATGTGTGTATGTATTTATGTATGTATGTATATATGTATATTATATATACAGTATATATACCTGTATATATACATATATGTACACACACATGTATATATATGTAAATATGTGTATATATATACTTATATATAATTATATATATATATATATATATATATATATATATATATATATATATATATATATATATATATATATATATATATATATATATATATATATGTGTGTGTGTGTGTGTGTGTGTGTGTGTGTGTGTGTGTGTGTGTGTGAAATCCCATTACTCAGATATCCTAAAATAAAATATTCCAGCATTTATACGAAAACAACTGATACATCTACAACCACCACTTCCCAGACATTAAACAATTAACCCAAAATCCTTTTCCCAGGCACAGGAAAATCGACGAGGAAATCTTCAAAGGACAGGGAAATTAAAATCACCAGAATATGCACAAGTTTACATCATTTCCCATAATTCCCATGGCCTCGAAATGGTAGTGGAGGAAAGTTTTAATAAGTTTCCTGAGTTATTGCTTGGTATCAACGTCAGTTTCAAGGCTCTCTCTCTCTCTCTTTCTCTCTCTCTCTCTCTCTCTCTCTCTCTCTTCAGCAACGAGAAACCAAAACATTTGTAAACGTAAAAAATTGCATAGAATATTTTCATCATTTTCCTATTGATTCATACACCTGACATGATGCACACAATCTCTCTCTCTCTCTCTCTCTCTCTCTCTCTCTCTCCAAAACATACAGAAGATAATGTATTAAATGTGTATTCTATTGCAGGTATTCCACCGAAGAATACGAGAGATTGTATCACTTCCTCAGGCCCAAGTTGTCATTCCCACAGTTCCTAAGATTTGTGGTTTACCAGCACGAGATAGGGACGCCAGATGCTCACTGGTTAGTATGAACAAATAAATAACAATAAAGAGAGAGAGAGAGAGAGAGAGAGAGAGAGAGAGAGAGAGAGAGAGAGAGAGAGAGACTTAAAATCCAAAAATGGCCATAAATAAAAAATGACGTTTTTCCTTTTGATTCATATATCTCATGTGATGCAGACAATCTCTCTCTCTCTCTCTCTCTCTCTCTCTCTCTCTCTCTCTCTCTCTCTCTCTCCAAGCTAAGAGAAATCAAAATATCTGCAAACATTAAACATTACAAAGGAACATTTCCTTTCGATTCATACATCTAACTCGACGCACACAATCTCTCTCTCTCTCTCTCTCTCTCTCTCTCTCTCTCTCTCTCTCATGGAGGCCATCCCAAGAGTGGACGATTTGGAGAGTGCAAACCCGTCACTCTGGCGGAAGGACTTGTTGTAACCTTCTCTCTGCCACAAAAAGAAAAATCTTTATTGAAGCAATATTTTTGGACTTCTGACTGTGGTTTTTGTTAGAGCAAAGTTAATTAAGTGAGGAGATGAGATAGAGATAATTAAAAGATAAGTGGTTTGTTTCGACATAAACTGAAGACGATATATATATATATATATATATATATATATATATATATATATATATATATATATATATATATATATATAAATATATATATATATATATATATATATATATGTATATATAAATATATATATTTTTTCTTGACAGGAGAATGGCATTACGTTAACGTGAGGTTTCTGCTCTCATAAACAATACTTGTGTAATGAGAAGGTGCTATTAAATTTAATGGGGAGAAAGTGAAGCCTCCTGTAAATATATATATATATATATATATATATATATATATATATATATATATATATATATATATATATATATATATATATATATATACATATACAACCATTAATCTCGACACAGCAAAATACACACATAAATACACTTATTTCTAAAAGAATATTAAACTATACACTGTATATTCATGACTTTTGAAATATTGCCTATATACCTGTAACAACTATAAAAAATAATATAGAAATAAAACTTCTGCGCCTTCAGGAGACCCTATCACACCACCTGCTGCCCCTGCCACTTCGATTACCACTTCGTCACGAAGATCGAGACCCTTTCTGAGGACCTGGCCTACGTCTTCAAGGCCCTGGGCATTCCGGCTGACCCTGACACCTCCATGAATCAGCTTAGGTCAAACGTGGCTGCTTCCATGTACAAGGATTTCCAGTAAGTTGTGACTGGAATGTCTGAGATGTTATCAGAAATAACTGGGTCATCTCAGGTCACATATTCGGCTGGAGAATGAAATCTGAGTGACCTGGGTCATCTCAGGATGTTGGGGAATCTGGGATATTATCTGAGTGACATGGGTCATTTCAGGTCGCTGGAGCGTCCGAGATATTACCTGAGTGACCTGGGTCATCTCAGGTCATTTATTCATCTGTCTTAGAGTCGTGACTTTTGGGTCTGTTCTCAAATCTTGGTTTAGTATTTGCAGTGAAATTACCTTCAATACTGATAAAACTGGGTCATCCCAGGTCATCCACTCATCTTTCTTAGGGCCGTGACCTTAGGGCCAATGTTCTCATAGTTTTGGTTTCGTAGTTACTGTTGAATGACCTTCTCTGCTGACCTACCCAGCGACTCAGGTACTTGATAGACAAGAATGTTGTGATAAGGGGGTCCCACTTAAAAGAGAAGAGATTATAAAGATTTTTTACGCAAAAATGAAAATGGTTTATAATGACCAACCAATCACAAATTAAGCTTAAAAACTTCTTACTTTTATTTTTTATTCCAGGTATTACCGTGAAGTTCCTCCGGCACTGAAGAAGGACGTTTACAAGTGGATTAAAGAGGACTTGGACTTATTCGAGTACGAACTTCCTAAGAATTTCCTGAGTTAGACGTAAATCTCAACTACAAACGCCGTATTCTTGTGTATGGCTACATTAAATACGTTTGTTGTGTTTCTTTGTATAGTTACGTATTATGAATGTTTAAACGTATACATGTATAATGCACGGATTTAAGAGTATGTGGTTACAGGTAACTTATGTCCAAAAAAATAGAATATACAATGAGATGACATATATGTGTAAGCATATTTTCCTTTTTCTCAAGAAAAAAAAAATATAATGGTCATTATCACATTCATACTTACTAGCGGAACTCCCCTATGTACACTGCGCCACTCACCTCTATCTTACAAACACTGCACCACTCACCTCAATCTTGCGCATACTCACGCTGGGTTGATATTTCAATCTTTTTCGCCTATGGCTACATTTTACACTTCTACACACTTCCATACCTGTAACCCAGAGTGGTGTGAATACCCAAAGGGAAATTTCAAAATAAGCAACGTTGGGTCTGGTCAGTACTTGGTTGGGTTACCTGAAGGGGAAACTTTTTGGTGCCAATTAATCTAAGTGAAAACAGGTGATAAAATCCACGAAGGAAAGGGAAACACTGGAGTGCTCCAAGGCCTTTCGACTCTTTCGTCCTTTACTTAGCAGATTTTATCTTTATTTATATATTCATCACGTTCCATATTTTCGTGATTCAGTTATACATACATACATACATACATACATACATACATACATACATACATACATGAACATCAGGCATAAAGACGACCACGGGAAAACTTCATAATTACCCAAATGACATTCAGTCCTATTCAATGCTTCGTATACGAAGGATTCTGGAAACTCATTTGGTGAGTCTGTAGGATTCCTTTGCTCTACTGTAAGGGACCTTCCTATACAACTTCCCCCCCCCCCCCAAAACCCCTAGGTCCCAGCGCACGAAAGATATCATTCTTGAGGCTCCAGTGGGGATGACAGTCCCTGAATGTGTGTACGATAAGTACAGTTGCACTTGTAGATTATAAGCCAAGGAAAGTCCAGAGAATATAAGTAAATTGTTTGTTTGAATGTGAATATTTCTTATGAGTTTTCGTAGTTATTTACTTACCTATTACTTTATATATATATATATATATATATATATATATATATATATATATATATATATATATATGTATAGTCATCAAATCTGCTGATTCTCAAGCTTAGGAAGTAAAACTGAATCGAGGGTATTTTCAGATAAACCCGAAATTCGAAAGAAGCTTAAGCTGCAGTCATAAGCTTAAGCATTTTTTTTTTGACAGTGAATTTTGTGATAATGTGCCATATGATTATGATGATTATGATGATGATAGTGAAGACAGTATCACAGAGTGTATAAATGACTAAGTACTTTTGGTTGTATGATCTGATCAAATAAAATAAAGAATTTTAACCTGAAAATTAGTCTGGTATGGGCCACTAGGGGTCACAGTGAGACTTACGAAGCCAACATGGGTACACTTATCAGCAGTCTGATATATTTACTGATGTCGGAAATCCTACGTGGATGAACCTTAGAAGCTGCAACGCCAGTTTAATTTATCTCTATAAAATAATAGCAAGTGATAAAGCTTACAGGAGGGAATATTATTTATTTTAAAAATTAATATTCTTATGAATTCATTTTGTATATACTGATTATTAAGAACTGACAGTGAATGGACTGGACAGACAACTACGTATTAAGATCGTCAATGAACCAAGAATTTTTATGAATGAAACCTGGGATAAAAAGAGCCTGAGCAAATACACAAAACGAATGAAATTACTATAAACAAACACCGTAACTCTACTGGACATTCGACATTTGTAACAGGCTGACCTTGAAAAACGAATCGAATCAGCCGATCGCGACTTCCGGGACATTTTCCCACAGTAATCGAGAGATTACGTTCGATTACTCGCTGTTATTTCTAGAATGATTACGAATAACAGTGTCTTTGGGGGCCGGTGAGGACGGTGCGATAATAACAGGGGAGAACGGATTGGAAATGACGATCAAGAATAAAGAAAAAAAAAAATTGATTTTTCGGCTTCTCCTTTAACGGGACCTGATGTCTGCCTTCATGCACTGGAGGGGGGGAGGGGGGGGGGGAAAGGTTGTCGGGTAACTGACTAGGCGACTTGAAGGAGGTCGGGTCGGAGTGGGTCCTGGGTCGGACTAACAGTGATATGGGAGGGGCGGGGGTTTGCCCTTTTCAAGACAGGGTCATTCAACCCCGGTACCAATCCCTGAATGCCATCCTTTCCACACTGATGAATAAATTAAGGTAAGTAATAATACAGCATTCGATTTACAAGCGATAACAGCAAGTCATGTAGTTATTACAGTTACAGTTATATAGCCTTACAGGGTTTGGAAATTATAATATCATGCGTCTTATGTAGCTTGAATTTCACTCTCCCGTCCTCAAAACTACTTAATTTTTCCTTACCAAAGCTTTTCAGGTTGTATGTTTTGATATATGAAAGATATCAAAATATTTTTAAAGCAAGCATGGTCTCGCTACAGACAATGACATACGTAATACTAACAGCAAATCAATTCAGATAAATTACAGGTGAATGACACAAAGTCTGTAAGATTCGAGGCTTAACGCAACATCGGACGTTGCTCGGGTCAGGTTCCCAGATTCCCGCGCATCATACCCACTACCCAGTCGCCCCCAAACCTACCCTTAAGTCACTCCAGCCCTGCTTGAAGTCTAGGTCAAACCACGAACGCAAGCATTCAGGCAAGCATGCATAGAAAAAAACACGATCGCCTTATTTAGGAGCGTGGTGCATCTTTCTATTAGCCGGTTGTAGGATGAAGAACCTGCTTGCTCCAAGCTCTGCTATAGTGCATTCAGCTGCTTGTTGCGATGAGGCTAGGTACAGGGATGGCTTGTGTTGCTGGCAAACTCATAACAGGAGTGTTCTTTGCCCTTGTTTGTTGCACGGGCTCTTCTCTAGGGTGAGTACACAAACCATATCGTTCCCTTTCTACTTTTCCGTAAAAGAAAACTATTGTAGAGATGGCTATTTGTCAGTCCGTCCGCACTTTTTCCTGTCCGCTTTCGGATCTGAAAAACTACTGAGGCTAGAGGGCTGCAAATTGGCATGTTGATCATCCACCCTCCAATCATCAAACGTACCAAAGTGCAGCCTTCTAGCCTCAGTAGTTTTTATCTTATTTAAGGTTAAGATTAGTTATGGATCGTGCGTCTGGCATCGCTTTCCGGAGGCGTCGCCGACGAACATTCTCTTGACCGCATCTGGGGAGCAACTGAGCGCTGCCCGGTCGTAGCTGAGAGTTTCGTGCAGCATTATACGTTGCACAGAAACTCGATTGCGCCGGAGAAACTTCGGCGCATTTTTTACTCGTCTGATAGCGTCAAATGTGCATTTTTTCAATTATCTGAGGTTGCCGGACTGACAGTGATTTTTTCATTGTCTTTTCGTTTCAGGAATGTATAAAGTCTGTCTCTCTTTCACCATACATCCTGAATGGTGAGAGAGACAGACTTAAAACTTTGCTGAAACAAGAATACAGTGAAAAATTCACCGTCGATGCGGTTACCTCAAATAATCCCAAAACAATTTAAAAAACGCAAATTCGACACTTTGCCAAAAAGGGGTCGATACATTGTAATATAGATTGCTAATTGGTATAAAGCGTCTCGGAATTGGAATATAGAATTTAGGCCGAAAGGCCAAGCACTGGGACCTATGAGGTCATTCAGCGCTGAAAGGGAAATTGAGAGTAAAAGGTCTGAAAGGTGTAACAGGAGGAAAACCTCAAAGCAGTTGCACTATGAATCAATTGTTAGAGAGGGTGGAAAGTCAGATGGAAGAAAGAGAATATGAGAGGAGTGACGGATAAGAGTCTGCCACGCGTCGGGTCTTGGGAAAACGGTGTATAAAATTATTATTATTATTATTAGTTCATTTGTTGTCGTTTCTGACGTCTTATCCATTCGAATTTCAATGAATAGCATATTCAGTCGTCGTTAGTTCATATTTTACTGACAGGGGATATTTGTCAAAATGTTTACAATGTCGTAGGCATGAAAGAATGCGTTAAATTAGTTATGGAAACGTAGTTTAACCAGATCCCCAATTTACATTCTATATATATATATATATATATATATATATATATATATATATATATATATATATACAGTATATATATATATATATATATATATATATATATATATATATATATATATATATATATATATATATATATATATATATATATATGTACACAGTCAGCCCTTGGATTTGATTTGTTAAATGACCTGGCGTTCAAACGCATGAGGTCAACGACGCCCAGATAACGGAAGCAGAACCCTTGCCTGTGGTCAGAGGTGGTGTGGGGGGGAAGGGGAGAGGAAGCAGAGTCACCTAGCAGTTTTCTGTTAATTTTTCATTATCACTTCATGGCAACAAACCAATCAACAGTGCAAACTTCTTAAAAATTGTCGTGCCAGGGCACGATAATGAAGCCCTAAGTCTTGTTGGCCACAGACATAACCAGTATGAAAGCCCTTGACTTTTAATACATTTGTCCAGTTGAGAATTGCTTTGGGATGATTTACAAGACTAAAGAGAAAACACTGGCTTACGCATGTTCATTGTCTGTTAGCATGCCATAAGTGGACCACAGTCAAGCAATTACTAATGGCAACTAACTGTCTCGATTTCTGACCTAACCAGGAGCTACGTGATCACAGTCCCCAAGAAGTGGTTTCCTGGTGGGGCCGTTCAGGTCTGCATCCAGGTGAAGAACCCTCTGGCGCCACCAGGGGACGTAATTGTCCGCATTCAAACTGCTGAGTTCACGGGCAACATTCAGCTGTTGCAAGGATCTATACAGGTGCCACAAGGTAAAGCTATTCTGTTCACAACCTAGATTACTGTGTTTGGTGCTCATGAAGCTGATGACTTGAGCTGTAGGTCTCTGAGATGATGATGATGAGCTTGAATCTTTTTAAAATGCACAGGCTCAATAGCTTTGTCTCTAACTACGGAAAAATATCCTTTTCAGGTAACCAGCACTTCTGTACCGACATTCCCCACTTACATACGCCACAAGATTCACTACTTCAGAGGCAAGGAACCGATACCGTGTCCATCGTTGGAGAACTCGATGGCATCGTTGTCAATCATACCCGCAATATCGATCGTCAGATCATCTACAAAAAGACGATTGTCCAAACAGACAAGTCCCTGTATAAATCAGGGCAAACTGTCCACTTCAGGGTGCTTGCTCACTCTGGTCCCCTGATGGAGATTTCTACTGAAAATGTGAGTGTTTGGCACAAGAGTGACAAGTTCTTTAAAAAATAAATGCTTTACAGTACATGGCATACAGAGTGAGGTCGAGTATGAGAGATTATTTACTTTGTAATTCAGAGCCCATGGTTTTTGTCATTTCTGGTCTTCAAAATGTATTTTGAGATCCAATTTCCATGAATCTCCATATTTCTGTTCCTTTAAATTCTTCTCACACCAAATACATTGCACGAACAGTTCATCTTGAAAGCTTCAGCCATCAAGGATTGGCTCAATAATGCCTTCATACATTCCCACATTAACTTCCAAGGATAATTCAAGTCACTTCCAGATCCCATTACCCTCCTTGCTTCACTTACTATGTGACTCAACTCTTCCCTCATCGTACTGCAGTATTTCCTCCCAAATACCTATAAGAATCAAACACTCTTGTCTGCATCTACTTAACCAACAGCTATTGCTGGCCAGCCTAGAAAGACTTAAGATATTTAGGTAACCAACTATTAATGTTAAGTTTATTGTCAAACCAAGGCTCACATTCCTGATAATAATTTTAGTTTGTGCCCTCATTTTCCAGTACCAGGAGATCTCCGTAACCACTCCATCTCAAAACAGAATTGCCCAGTGGTTAAATGTTGACAACTCCAAAGGTCTGGTTCACCTGTCACTCCAACTCTCCAGTGAGCCTGAGGAGGTAAAGTCCAGTTCCTTGCTTCTCTTTCACCTGTACTTTCATGAGGTCTAATATGTCAGTCTTCAAACCCTCTGGATGATAACTATCTACAGTTTTTCCAAAATCTTTACTTTGGACGAGATGCTGGAAGCTGAAAACTTCCACATTTAATTAATAAGCTCTAGAGATCCAATTTGCTTTTAATTAGAAGAAACTGTCTATAAACAGGGAGAGTACCAGATCACAATCGTAAATGGAAGGAGTGCAGACACTATTACAAACTTTGAAGTGAAAGAGTACATCCTGCCCAGATTTGAGGTCATTGTGAAACCACCTAAATACATCCTGGCAACAACCAGAAGCTTTACCTTTACTGCATGTGCCAAGTAGGTTACTTAATATGACTATCTCCACTACATTTGTGATATTCGTGCAATATGAATACTGTATAAGTATTTAGCATGTGGAAAAATAAAATTTGTCGCTGGTGTGCTAAAAATCATGAAACGATAAAATTCTAGAAATAACATACCTCAAAAGCCATACATTTGTAATGTCTTCAACCTAATACACCTCAGCTATACACATAAGTGCCTGACTTCAATCTGGTAAAAGCTGTTACGTATTCTCTCATATGTCCAACAGGTACTCTTTTGGTGAACCAGTCAAGGGGAATATTTCTTGGGAGGTCAGCAACCTGAAAAAGTATGGATGCAAAACAGTCATCTCCAAGAATGACACTGTAAGGAAGTTGTAGATATTTATTCCAGAATTATAAATCTATCACAGAGTATACACATACCAGTCACACGCATAAGTGTGTTTACCAGTCCAGTCATAATTCTAAATGGCAAGAGAGTCTAGATAATTCATCACAATTGAAACATTCTTTGTACTGCACGCCCCTTCACTTATTCAACTGCTAGAGTAGCCGAAACATACTTAAACACTTCATCCCGTTATTACTTCCGAGTATATTTCAAAGACTGCTTTTAAATGCAGTTATTTAGCATGACACTGAGCTTTTTTTTTTTCAAGTCATTTAACTAAAGCATTCATCTTCAGATTTCTGGTTGCAATGACTTAACAGTTGAGTCCACTGATATACAAATGACTGACTGCAATGTAAACATCATCAAGGCTGAAGCTACAGTTACAGAGGACGGTACTGGGGCTGTTGAGACAGGAAAGGGAGAAGCCAGAGTTGAAAGAACGGCAGTGCATTTTGAACCACTCTTCCAAGACAACTTCATGAAACCTAATTTGCCATCTACACTGAAGGTACACCTTTATGAGTTCAGCAATTGCCAGAAAATGCATTTGTATATTTGTGAAAAATGGTCACCTGAACATACTACCATGAATATTTGCATGTCTCTGCTAAGTTTTCCTTGACATAACATGAATTCCTTGCTAAGTGACTCAGGTTAATGATACTGTGAAACATTAGATATTTTCTGGTTTACTCTCCTAATACCAAAGTGGGAGACCCATCAAGAGTGAGCTGATGAATCTGTTTTTGAAAAGGTAGTGGCTAAGTCTCCAGATGGATCCCCTGCTGGTGGTGAACCCATTGAGATCTGCCACGGAGGATCTTGCATGAACATCACTACCACTTCAAAGGGCATTGCAAAAGTTTATTTAACCAATTTAAACAGTCAGAAAGTTGTGGTGAGTAGAACACAGTCTGCATTCAATTGCACCATGAAGATAATTCACATAACTGTCAAGGACACTCGTAAACACGATTTGATTTCATTTTCACCCAATAGATGAAACGCGTGATGACAAGAGCATTTTTGGAGGAAGACACCTTTGTTCACTTTGGGAAGAGGTTTCACTCTCCGTCCAACTCATCCCTTCTTATCCACGGTCCTGAAGATATTATCAGCTGCACCAGTGGTGAGGAAACCAACTTCACTTTAATGGTCTCATTTGCAGCTGTTCGGCAAAAGTCTGCTGTTGTAAACGTTCAGGTAAAATCTACTAAAAAAAGGTTACGTCACAATAAAGAAACACATGCACCTATTTTCACTACAACCTATGAACTTACACAACAGTTATTTCAGTCTATATCCACCTGAAAATATGAACACCCACCAACAACAGGGATTTCATAAATGAAAAAAGGCTTACTGAAAGCCATTGGTTAGTAATGCTTCTCTTTTATCACACATTACTGTCTCATTTCCTTAAACTGCAGGTGATATCCAGAGGAAAAATTCAGTACTTCAAGTCACAAGAGTTTGAACTGACTCCCTCTGAATTACCTTTCGAAGAAGAACTCTTCCTAGAGCCTCTGTCTACTGCACCAGCAGATACTGTCACGGGAATTCTCAACATTCCGATAAGTCTGCCCTTGACTGCATCGCCGAAGATAAAGGTAAGGAATAAAAATGGTCTATTTAAAGGTACTTATAACAATTTTTTGATAAATTCTACTTTCAGTCAATCATTAAATGTATATATTTCAACAATTTACGCTTACAAATACAGCCAAAATTTAAAGTCTTGTATGATAAACACCAGAATTCTAGCTTTGAAACTAAAAACCCTAGTTGACTGATTTATGAAATTTATGCTGTCAAGCCAAGCAGTGGTGCACTTTCAGCCATTCAGTGCTTAAGATGGTGAGGAGAGTGAGCTGGAGTGGTTGGAGAGCGAGATAAAGAGATCCCGACAATAAAGATGAAGTACCAGGGTCTTAAGGTGTAACTGGGAGAAAACCCCCACAGTTGCACTAAGAAGTAACAAACAACAGACGAACTGAAGCAGGGATAGAGGTAAAACAAGGCTAGAACGAGGTTGCAGCTAGGGCCCAAAGGGATGCTTACTTACAGCACTGAATCCCTACAGGGAACGAACTCTTGTCAAAACTTATTTATAATTACAGGTACTTGTATGGTACATAAGAGACGATGGAGAAGTTGTGTCTGATGTGAAAGAGATGATTCAAAGGAAGTGCCTACCAAACAAGGTTGATATTGCCTGGTCCGCTGACAGGACACAACCAGGGTTCACATCCTCGCTGACAATAGCTTCTGCTCCAGATTCTATATGTAGCTATGGTCAGTTGTCCAAGCATTTTTAGGTTATAATACCCAAAGTATTGCATGATTTAGTATCCCAACTTTTAAAAATTGTTTAAACTTATTATCTTAATGCCAACTGTCTTACTTCTGCCACACAAAAATTCTTTGTGTTCAATAGTAATTCCATCATTCCTGTGCATATTATGGATCTTCATACTGTATATACCTTCATGTGGGACTCAGTGTTCCTATAACAGATGTACTGTGGTTATTATTTTCATTGTTTTAACAGCTCTACCATTAGGTAAACAAATATCAGTAAACAGTCAACAGTAACATCCAGTTGATCAACCTTACTGACTTCTGAAACAATTAAATTCCTTCGCTTTGCAGTCATAGTGGGTTCAGCTTCAACTGATGAAAGTTATACCAACTCAAAACATAGCTTTATAGACTTTTCTTAGACACTAGAATTGCTATAAAAAAGAATCACACTGGCTTCTTTAGTGCATCTGGGTTAATCAGCATACACGAATATGAACTTTAAGTGGATTTTGTAAAATTATTCCAAATAAAAAAGACAAATTCGTGTTTTTCTTGAACCGCAGGAGTGGTGTCAACTAGTCGGGATACTGAAACTGTCGAAAAATTCTTTTTCGACGACTACAGATACTACATCAAACCTTGGATTCATCCGCAAGCTAGGGACGAAGAACATTGCAGGAGGCTATTGCAAGCAGGTTCTAAAGGTGAGCTGAGATTCGGTTTATTTCTCTATTACCAACTAAGAATCTCTTACTCCTGTAGCTGCAGTGAAAGCTGTGTGTGGTATGGCACCATAAAATTGTATCCAAAGCAAACCTAGTGAAATACAATTTTTTATTCCCTCATAATAACAGATTAAAAAACACTAGTTTCTACCATAATTCATCTTCACTCTCTCAAATATGACCATTTGTCTTACAGAAAAAGGAAAATTCAACTATGCAACCGATTATGTTGATACTCTACATATGTTTGATGTAAGTAGGAAATTTAAGGAAAATTCATATAAGGGTTTTTACAATATAATGAACATTTATCATCATCCCTAATCTGAATAATGACTGTATTCTTAATCCCTATATGAAATATTAACTATTCTTTGGTTTTCGCAGCAATCCGGGCTTTACATTTTCACGGATCTCACACTGGAAACTAGACCTTGCGTCAAACTAGGTAAGAATCTCTAGCATAAAAATACCTGTAAAATATAACTCTACTTATTCCTTGCACCCATTCCTTTGAAACCTTTCCGTCATCCATACATACCTTACACACCTTCGTCATTCACTCAATCACACTTTACCACCATGCTGCATGTGTCAAACTAGGTAAGAATCTCTAACATGAAAATATTTTCTAACATCAATCTTCTATAACGTACTAGGCAAATTTTAACATTACTAAGACAATGATATAGAGCTTCAATTACAAACCAATTTGTTTAATGAAATCTATAAATCTGGTACACCAAGTGCATTCACAGTAACTAAGATATAAATACCTCATTGGGTCAGATACAGGGAACTAACATTAACTTACAAAAAGCACATATCATTATAAACTGGTGCCATCAAACATTGCAGATAATTGTGTGAGTATAGCTTATATTAAAAACAAATCTTGCATCTCCTGAACATCTCTACAAATAGTAGAAACATCTTGTCCCATTCTTACAGAAAATGGCGATCTTTACGAGAGAATGGAACGTTTTTCACCACTAGAGTCAGGAGACGACTCAACAATGGACGCCCATGAAACCTGGCTTTGGAATCTGGTAGTCATTCCGTAAGTGAGCATTCTTCACTGATGCTACAGCATATTATTTTATTTTCAATACTAAGTAAATTTTAGTATAATACTTTAAACTCACATTAACCACTTTCCCTAAAGGTCAACTGGAATACTCAAACAAGACGTGGAGGTCCCAAACACCATCACCGAGTGGGTTGGGAAGGCCGTGTGTGTCCATCCGCAAAAAGGTGTTGGGTTATCAGAAGGGGCTTCTCTCACTACCTACACTTCCTTCTTCGTCGACCTTGCGCTCCCTCCTTCCACCACAAGAGGCAAAGTTCTGCCAGTCAAGATCTCTGTTTTCAATTACCTTCAGCAACCCTTGCCAGTGAGTTTGTGGAATGAAATATTTTTTGTTATTCTAATTGGTAAGACTCCATTAAATTTTTTTTTTTATGATGAATACACTATCAGAAAGTGGCATCAACTTATGCCCAAACTTACTCAAAATAAACAGCTAGTATATGCTCTTATTTCAATTACCCAGGTGATGGTCACCCTGGAGAGCAGTACAGAGTACGAGCTGGTTGGAGAAAATGATGCAAGTGGCTGGCCAGCTGCCCAGAGAGTATCCTGTGTTGGATCACAGGACAAACACGTCCATACACTAGCAATAAGACCCATTATCACTGGAGACATGAACGTTACCGTCAGAGCCTTCGTGGACACTGAGAATTCTATACCCTGTGGGGATAAACCCCTTAACATTGACAAAAAGTAATATTATTTTGAAAGTTATGGGATGCAAAATATTGTGTTATACAGGTAGTCGTTCCAAGTCAGTCAGTATTCTACAAAGTCTACAGAAAGTTATTATAATCTTGAATGTTAATATTTTGCAACCAAGAAAACAATTTCATTTTCTAGGTATGAACTGGTGAGTCCCATCACAGTTAAATGGGAAGGTTTGCCAAGGGAACAGACATGGAGCAAATATCTTTGTGCAAAAGGTAAGTCCAAGTAATGTTCAGTTCTTCACATTAAATAATAACTGCACAAAGTTGACGTATTCCTTCAGGAGACACCACTTCTTTGAAAACTCGAAACTCCAGAAATTGTTGTGCTACCACACAAGACTATAAACACTGGGAAAGGATTTTATCAAAAATAAAATGCATTACTCAAACCATGTGTACTACTTCGATGAACATGGGACTTTACAATTTTATGTTACAAGGAAATTTATGCATGCCCATATAATTTTCCAGTTAGTGTACCCCTTTACCTGTCTCATGTTGCAGGAGATGCAGGAGGACAAGGTTCCCTAGAAACGGCAGAATTAATCGTACCCCCTGGTACAGTGAAGGGATCTGAAAGGGCATGGGTCACTGTTGTAGGGGAAAAATTAACCTTACTCTTCCCGGTGAGATTTTGTTTCAGTGTTTTTACGCATTACCTGTCATACCTCTGATCCCTAGAATACTATCACATGGTTGAAGTCACTAGTTTTTTTTTACATTTATAAATATTATATTCAAATTACTGTTAATTGCTCAGTGGTATTTATAACAAAGCAGTGTCGTGCATGCTTCCTTAAGTACTAATTAAATTATGCAAATTCCAATTAATTTTTCCACAATACTGATAACTCCAGTTTAATGACAGCATCTTGGACTCCTCGTTCATCTGGCAGACGGATCTGGAGAGGACAACATGATTAACTTTGCCATTAATACAATCGTCCTAAAGTACTTGCAAGCTACAAGACAAGACATTCCAGAAGCAAAAGAATCAATGCTCAACCTCGTAAGAACAGGTAAGTTCCATCACCTACAGTTACCGCCATTCAATAGCAAAGAATATTAGTTCCCTACATTGATATTCCAAGCTCAGATGGTACACATCTTAACCTGCCATGCTTTAGAGGTTCTCAATGGGCCTTTGTTACCACTATATGATGACGGATACTCATAGCTAAACTCCATCTTGGTCTTGAGCACATCCGCAGCATTAGTAACCAGGCCCTTGAATTAAGGATCCTACAGCATACAATACCAGTTTAAAACTTGCCATACCAACACCAAATAAAAATCTTGGATGGATTCTATCTATCTCTGCTACATTTTCTTGCAGGGTACAAACGCCAGCTGCTATATAAGCGTTGGGATGGTTCCTACAGTGCTTATGGTAATGCAGATGATTCTGGCTCCAGCTGGTTCACTGCCTTTGTCATCAAGTATTTTGCTCAAGCAAGAGAATTTATACTGGTTTGTGCACGGAAATTTACTTATGGAACTTGACAAAACAACCTACAATTTCATAATTAGTCCTTTGATATAGAAAGCATGAGAGCATCTTAAAATTTAAGACTAATAATAATTATCTTTTTTCATGTTGAATTTAGTACCTCAAAGGTTAACCTGGATTTGGTTGCTTACTCTGACAGCATTAGCATACATCCCACTAAATGCACATATAATTCTTTCAGATTGATGAAGGCAGCTTCAAAGAAACCACTTCGTGGTTAATAAACAATTATGGCAATGAAAGCTGCGCTGAGTTCATTGGACAAGTATTCAGCACAAAACTGAAAGTAAGTCAGGACAGTCAATTTCTTGTTTGTTACCAATCTGCCTACAGAGGTTATTGTATTTGACATTTCTGATATATTGGCATCTACAATAAATAGTTATCAACAGTTACCACTATATAATATCAATTAAATCATATTGTATCTCGAGTCCTTGAAATAAAATTAATGATTCACATGAAACAATGACTATAATCTCAGATAAGAAGAACATTATTGGTTCAAAATTTTGTTTGAGAAATTTGGCTACTCAAATTCTAGCAGACCATCAATACTGAACAATTAAAACTGCATCCATAATGAAATAATAAAATACTTCACAGAGAAGCTTTGGTACTGGAGAATCCTCACGTGTTCCACTGACAGCGTACATCCTGATATCTCTCCTGGAATCAGGAGTTTCCACATCTGACCCCACTATGCAAAAGGCTCTGAGGTGCCTCTCTGAAGACAGTTCTGGAGACTCTTATACGGTGGCCTTGAAGGCCTATATTCTGGCTCTTTCTGGAAGCCCAGAGGCTCCTGGAGTGCTTCAACAGTTACTACAGCAAGCTACAGTTACCAATCTCTCAATGCACTGGGATCTGCATGGGGGAATGCCCGGCCTTATACGTAAGATCAAACAAAGAGACACTCTAGCAAGAAAATAACTGTTCTCATTAAAGTTATTTCAGAAATAAATTCTTAACGTTCACTGCAAATTTATTTAGAGGTGGGACAGTCAATTCATATTCTATTTAAGTTAACTGTTACAAATAAACTTGAAAGTATATGTCAGTGTCAAAGGGGTATCGCACACATTTTAAAACTCTGTGGTACTTCCTCTCCACAGCAAGCACCAGGGTATTAGAAGTTGAGACAGCTGGATATGCCATCTTGGCAATGATGACCACAGATCCTCCAGCTTACGAACAGGAAGCAAGAAATGTAGTTAGGTGGCTGACCATTCAGAATGACATCTACGACACAGAATTCATACAAGTAAGCGAAGGTTTCGCCGAGCTTGAAGTGTTGTTGATTCAATTACACTGGACAAACTCCTCAAAGTCAAACACACGGATCATTCAAAGTCCTCATACCTTTCTCTTTCAGGATACAAATGTTGCTCTTCAGGCTCTGGCTACCTACGAGTCGACTCAGTACCAGGGGGACTTGAACGTGAGTGCTATAGTTGAAGCTCACAATTTTTACCACTCGTTCCCCGTAACCGAATCTAATCAACTCGTACTGCATCAGTTGCCATTGCCGGCCATTCCAACTAATGTCTCCTTTAGGATGGTGGGGCAGGGTTGTGCTATAATTGAGGTGAGCATAAACAGTTGAATTGTATACATTTCAGAAGTTGTGCAAGTGGAATAGTATTTAAACTCAATACAATATTTGGAAACATACAAATGTTTTCCCCTTCACAGAACTAAATGTCTGACAAATTTCACCTTCACATACCAAGTGTAATCACAGTTCAACTTGATATTTTCCTACTGATGCAATTCTTTTTCTTTTCTAGACTGTTCTCCAATACAATGACCCCGAGCCTGAAGCTAGCAATGTATGAAAGCTGGGATTCAACTACCGAACTGAAGAAGATCCTTTCTGTGAGACCCCAAGGATGATATAATTATTTATTTGTTTTTCTACTATAGCAGAGATTCTGCGGAGTTCCTACGTTGCGTGACACAAGATGAAAACTAAAAGCTTAATACCATGACTCATTTATGACACAGCGTTTGGGTTTTTGTTTATTTAATGAAAATCTTGGCTTATTTTAAATTAACCTGCATTCAATCTGAATACTATTAAAATTCAAACAACGTCAACAGAAAATAATAACTGTCCCAACAGGTTTAATTCCTGTTACAGTGTTACACATGCAATGGGGTCAATTGATGGGTGTGCACGAAATATTGTGCACAGACACATATGACACTTTTTAGAGGACTTGACTAATGCCTTCAATACCCAGAGGGCATTCCAAGTAACCATGGTATCACTGCAATGCTCCGAGGGCACTCCAGGTGACCTAGATAACTTTATGCTTCCCTGGGTCAAGTGTAGATGCCTACATGTCCAAGGATTTGGAATAAGGTCAGTTGAAGAGGGAAAATGGTCGAGTGCAACTAATATATATAATATATATATATATATATATATATATATATATATATATATATATATATATATATATATATATATATATATATATATACACACACATATATACACACAAGCAAAAAGTAAATGAAATATACCCAACAAATATATCCACATTCAAAACAACAAGCAAACAATCAAATATTCAAAACCGCCGAAGGCTAAAATCAAGCATAACAATAATCATTACCAAGGAAAACCCATCTTCAAATAGCCCAAACGACCTTCAATCCCTCAGGAAAGGATTACGAAGACTCCTATAATGACTCCGCAAGATTCCTTTCCTCCTTCCCTTCATATCCTTCGCTTATCTCCGCAAGGATTCATCTTGAAGGGCCACGCAAGTCCTTGAGGGGACACGCAAATCCTTCGTCAGTTTGCTCCAGTAGTGGCTGGTATGGGAATAATCATTGTATGGGTCAAGGGGGTTTTAGAATAGAACAGAATGTAGAATTTAGGCCAAGCGCTGGGACCTACGAGGTCATTCAGCGCTAAAGGAAAATTGACAGTGAAAAGGTTTGAAAGGTGTAACAGAGGAAAACCTCGTAGCTGCGCTATGAAACGATTGTTGAAGAGGGTGGAAAGTCAGGTGGAAGGAAGAGAATATGAAAGGAGGTACAGTAAAAGGAATGAAAGAGGTTGCAGCTAGGGGCCAAAGGGACGCTGCAAAGACCCTTGAGTAATGCCTACAGTGCACCACGTGGGGTGCACTGACGGCTTGTTTTATTGTGTTGGCAGCGGCTAAAACCAGCGTCCGGGAATAAAGTTTTCTCCTGATCTTGGACAAAGAGACTTTTTTTTTTTTTTTGAGTTTTTGCCGATTGTTGTTTTTACTTTCTTTGTTGTTTTTACTTTCTTTGTTGTTTTTACTTTCTTTGTTGTTTTTACTTTCGTTGTTGTTTTTACTTTCTTTGTTGTTTTTACTTTCTTTGTTGTTTTTACTTTCTTTGTTGTTTTTGTAGTTGTTTTTATAGTTGTTTTACTTGATTGGTGCCTCTATCCACGTTCAATGTGCGAAGAATGTTTCCTGCATAAAAATTTGATAACATAATTAAATTACGAAAATAAATACTGCTGTTTTATAAACAATATAATGTATGTATGTGTGTGCAATATATATATATATATATATATATATATATATATATATATATATATATATATATATATATATATATATATATATATATATACTCTTTACTTTCTAGAAAGCAATGGCTTTCCCTCAGATCTTCGTCAAGGTGTTACAACGACAGAGGGAAAAGTTCGCTAGACACTGACCTAAACTTCTCTTTCAGTGTCACGACAGACAAACGCGCTCGCGCGCTTGATTGCGACGCAAGAAAGCCAATATCTGATTGATTTGGATTAATAGGTTTCAGCACTATGGCATCTTCAGCCATTCAAAACCCGAGACAATGAAAAGAGGGAGTTAGAGTGGATGGACAGCAGAATAAAGAGACCCAGAAAATGAATGAGATGAAGTATAAATGTCTAAGGGTGAAACTGGGAGGGAACCCCACAGTTGCAATAAGAAGGAATGGTTCGAGAGGTTGGACGGCAAGACTGGAGAAAGGAATCGGGAATGGGGTAAAGTAAAAGATAAAGGAATCGGGAATGGTATAAGTTAAAGGTAAAGTCAAGATTTCGGGAAAGAAGGTAAAGTACAGGAATCGGGAATGAAGGTAAAGTAAAAGGTAAATGAATCGGGAATGGTATAAGTAAAAGGAATCGGGAATGGAGGTTAAGTAGAAGGTAAAGGAATCGGGAATGGTATAAGTAAAAGGTAAAGTCAAGGAATCGGGAACGGAGGTAACGTAGAAAGTAAAGTACAGGAAACGGGAATGGAGGTAAAGTAAAAGGTAAATGAATCGGGGATGGTATAAGTAAAAGGAATCGGGAATGGAAGTTAAGTAGAAGGTAAAGGAATCGGGAATGGTACAAGTAAAAGGAATCGGGAATGGAGGTAAAGTAGAGGGTAAAGTCAAGGAATCGGGAATGGAGGTAAAGTAGAAGGTAAAGTAAAGGAATCGGGAATGGAGGTAAAGTAGAGGGTAAAGTCAAGGAATCGGGAATGGTAAAAGTAAAAAGCAGAGGCAAGGAATCGGGAATGGAGGTAAAGTAGAAGGTAAAGTAAAGGAATCGGGAATGGAGGTAAAGTAGAGGGTAAAGTCAAGGAATCTGGAATGGTAAAAGTAAAAAGCAGAGGCAAGGAATCGGGAATGGAGGTAAAGTAGAAGGTAAAGTAAAGGAATCGGGAATGGAGGTAAAGTAGAAGTTAAGTAAAGGAGGGGTAAAGTAAACAGTGTGGGTTCAGCTATGGGGCGAAGGGACGCCGCAAAAACCCAATAGTAAAAGAGATTTCTGAAAAAAATAAGAATAATGAACATTTGCAACAAATAAACAAAAAATGTTGCATTTTTGCAACATCTTCAGTTAATTAAGAGTTTATTGTCGCCCATTGCCCACAATGTCAAGACGACCAAAAATGAATTTCTTGTGTAATTAACAAAATTTTAATAATATTCAAGTCTAGCTTCTGGTTTCTCCAAGGTTAAGAATAATCAGCGAACATACGCTCTCCCATATAACAACAATAATGATAATAATTATGACGCTCTCAGGAAGTTTAATTTAAACTAAAAATTATATGATAAGTATATTAATAAGTCTCTTAATTACTAGGCTACTTCACCAAATGACTTTTAAGTTATTTAAATTCCTCAAATATTTTTTGAAGACGGTCACCACCACCACAAGCCTTGGGCCTAATGTAGAAAGCCTTTACTCCCGTGAAGGGATTCGAACCTGCAAACGTCAGGTCTGAGTGAGGTTAAACTAAATCTCTCTCTCTCTCTTTATATATAGAGGTCGTGGGGAGGAAATGAATGGACGCATCCCACTGGAGAAATGAATGCGGGCGGCTGTCACTGACTTCCGGGAATACTTTCCCGATTTTAGGGGAAACCCCAAAATTAGGAAAACGACTCTTGGTCAAAGATACGTTTTACGATGCATTGTTCAAGGTCCTCCTCCTCCTTCTTCCTCTTCTTCTTCTTCCTCCAACGCTCAGGAAACTACGTTTGATTAGGAACTTATTTCCGGAATAAGAAAAAAATTTGACAGTGCCCTCGGGGTATATTCCTAGCGAAATGACTATAAAAGCGTTGGAAACATGTACAGAGAAAGCAGATGGAGAAAATGAGAGAGAGAGAGAGAGAGAGAGAGAGAGAGAGAGAGAGAGAGAGAGAGAGAGAGAGAGAGAGTTTCCCTTTCTGAAGAACCCGTTGACGTCAGGCACTAGGAAAGGTTGTTCATAATCGGGTTGCCGATTTGAAAAGTTTAACTCAAAACTACAAAAGCAACGCGTAAAAGATACATAAAGACCAATAAACAAAACCATCAATTACAGCCTGGTCCCGCTGTGCATGATGCAAGCAAATATCTCATGCAAATGCTTCGCTGGCAATGACCACAATAGCGTTTGCCTGCTTGTTCCATTTCAGTGGCTGGCAACATCTGGCAACTCGTCCCGTCCAGGTGAGACGGGGTATAAGGTAAATTGCTACTTCACAGGTATCAGGAGGGCATTTCGTTATTTGTTCTTGTGGTGCAGTGGTTAGGCGCAAGGATGGCTCCTTCTGCTAACAAACTGGGGGCATTCTTTGCTCTGGTTTGTTTCGTGAGTTTTTCTTTGGGGTAAGTAGCTACTGTATGTATTCAGTGAATGTTTATGTATGTTGTTCGATTGAAAATGTTTAAAATGGTACAACGATTGATATCTGAACTTTCTCGATATATATATATATATATATATATATATATATATATATATATATATATATATGATAGCTAAATTTTTCTCTTTTTAACTGCATCTTCATAAACCTCATTACCATTCTATCTTTTATTAATCATTTGCCATTCTGTCTTTTATTAGTTATTTACCATTCTATCCTTTGTCAATTCTTAACCATTGTGTCTTTTATTATTTAATTACCGTTCTGTCTTTTCCTAATTCATTACCATTCTGTCTCTATTCATTCCAAGTGTTTCATTTCTCATCTTTCTCAACTCGTGCCAACCGCCCACACCTCTCGCAAGAAAAACTACCCGGCCCAGTCAACTTGAAGGTCAACACGTTTATTTGTTTATCTGTCACTATTTAAAACCTCCCGTGATTTGTCAATAAATAATTCAAACAATCATTCAACACATAACTTGGTCCCAGTTCCATCTCACACGAGCAAATAGTATTTTTTATTTTTTTTTAGTATTCTGTGAAAGAAAACTATTATAGAGATGACTATTTCCCTCTCCGTCCGCACGTTTTCTGTCCGCCCTCAGATCTCAACAACTGCTGAGGAGGCTAGAGGGCTGCAAATTGGTATGTTGGTCATCCTCCCTTCAAGCATCAAACATACCAAATTGCAGCCCTCTAGCCTCAGTAGTTTTTATTTTATTTACGGTTAAAGTTAGCCATGGGCGTGAGTCTGGCACCGCTATAGGAGCCGACAACACGGGACACCACCGGGCCGTGGCTGACAGTTTCATGGGCAGCGGCTAAAAATTACATGGGTCGTGGCTGAAAGTTTCATACAGCATTATACACTGTACAGAAACTCGACTGCGCCGAAGAAGCTTCGGCATATTTTATTTACTTGTTTGTTTATGTTTACAAATACGAGTATCTCGGAGGAACAAAAACGGTATCAGGGCGTTCTACGTGAGGTTTCCGTCAATCTATCAATAATTGTTGCTTGGACGAATTAACCGTCCTGTCAATTCTTCTTCAGTCTTTTTGACACACCTGTCAGTCAGTAGTCGCTGACATATTCTCAATAAGGACAGACAAAAAAAAAAAAAAAAAAAAAGGGTCGCTTTGTTTATGGATAGATGATTCATTCTTATTTTTCTGACCGGTGACGTGTATCAGATTACATGGAATATATCAGTTTATTTACTATTTTATGAACTATAAAAATTAACATAAATTCCTTAATATTAGGTTAATTTTAAACAAGATAAGGCAATTGGTATGTATGTATATACACATACATACACACATCCATATAATACATATACATATATTTATATATATATAATATATATGCACACATCTATGTATCTATCTATCTATATGTGTGTGGTATGTGTGTGTGTATGTGTGGGTGTTTGTTTGTGTTTGTGGCAGACAGACACACACATTCAGACCAACAAGCCCAAAACTTAACCCAGAGGAAAGCCAGAAAATAAACTATTGGAAAATGAGAGACTATAGGAAACAAGCAAAACGGAAACTTCAGTTTCTCTGACTCAACTGACAACGTCCAGGCTTTCGAAATAAATAACTATCCTTTCCTGTACAAGGAGAGAGAGAGAGAGAGAGAGAGAGAGAGAGAGAGAGAGATATTGGAGGAGGAGGAGAAAGAGGTACTAATCTAAAAATGGGAAATACGTGGACTGAAACATAAACATCACGACCCTGCGATTACTTCTTCGCACGCCGCTCGCCTCATCGTGAGTATGCAATTTCCAAACAGCCTGCTCATCTCTCTGCATAAACAAGGATAAAAACCTGTCAAAAAAACTGTCAGAAAACTATCCTTTGTTGTTGTAACAAAAGGGCCCCGCCGCGCCTGCACGCTCTCTCTCTGGGCACGCGAAGCGACAGGCATCCTGGTATCCTCTCAGGCGTCCTTGTAACCAGAGAAGGAATTTGCCTAGAGGCGTTTTTTTGAATGGTTTCACGCAGGCGTTTCCACGCGGGTGCCCAAACACAGAGCGCACCCTCTGTCCAGGCGGTAACTGGAGATAATTATCCTTCCCCTGTGTCACGGTTTCTTGCGCAGGCAAACCACGGCAGGAAACGTTAAAAATTATGGTCCAAATTATGGCCAAAGCTTCCATAACGGTCCCTCTTTGTTTGTTACCCCAGGATACCCAGGACCTTTTTGTTTGTAACTTATTGGTACCAGGAGACTCTTTGTTTGTTACCCCAGGGGGATACTGAATAATGGTACCAGGGGACTCTTTGTTTGTAACCCCAGGGGGACACTGAATAATGGTACCAGGAGACTCTTTGTTTGTGACCCCAGGGGGACACTGAATAATGGCATCTGGAGACTCTTTGTTCGTAACCCCAGTGGGACACTGAATAATGGTACCAGGAGACTCTTTGTTTGTAACCCCAGGGGTACACTGAATAATGGTACCAGGAGACTTTGTTTGTAACCCCAGGGGGACACTGAATAATGGTACCAGGAGATCTTTTGTTTGTAACCCCAGGGGGACACTGAATAATGGTACCAGGAGACTTTGTTTGTAACCCCAGGGGGACACTGAATAATGGTACCAGGAGACTCTGTCTGTAACCCCAGGGGACACTGAATAATGGTACCAGGAGACCATTTGTTTGTAACCCCAGGGGGACACTGAATAATGGTACCAGGAGACTTTGTTTGTAACCCCAGGGGGACACTGAATAATGGTACCAGGAGACTTTGTTTGTAACCCCAGGGGGACACTGAATACTGGTACCAGGAGACACTTTGTTTGTTACCCCAGGGGGACACTGAAGATACAGAGAATGGTACAGATTCTACTGTACCCACAGGAGACCACTGAAGATACAGGGAATGGCAGAGATTCTGGTCTGTAACGCCCAGGAGATCACTGCAGATGAAGGGAATGGCATCTTCCTCTCAAAACAAGGCCATGGGAGTATGGGAACACGAGGTGTGAGGGAATGCTGGAGTTTTGTGTTTAACCTTTAGGTTTAGGAAATACGAAAAGACAACTTTTTGTGTTTAACCTTTAGGTTTAGGAAATACGAAAAGACAACTGTCTTCTGTAGTTGTTTGCAATGATTGTTTACGTTTCCCAAGTGGTATGGTTTGCTCACTAAACAAATAGCTATGTTTTTCTGTATAATTATTCACTGATCAGAGTTAACTCTTCGTAGACAATGTACATGCATTTGATAACACTGATAGAGAGTAATATCTGAAAGTATAACACATACCTTACGATGACCCAAAAAGCTTTTTTTGGTGAAAGTTTTACACAAGACCCAGAATTTACCTGAAAACAAAAATAAAGCATAAGGAGGAATAAGAATTCAACAAAAGTGCACATATAAACACCTATATGAACATCTGTTCACAAACCAGTACGATATACGTACATCCGTGTAAGCGAAACAAAGCAGTTAAGGGTTCTGAAAGTGTAAAATATCATTTTACACGAATACTCGAGAAGCAAAAGTAAAAGGACTTCTTCAGGGAAAGTTGCAGACCGTTCAGTTCTTGACTGATGACAGATTTCTGGTTATGTACATCAATTCAGTTCAAATTAATCTGACAAAACGAAAACTTCATATATCAGCAACATCGACACGAGCATATTTGATATTTTCGTGTTCATTTTTTTGTGTTGTGACAAGTCAGAATCAACATACATCACCCCAACCCCCGCCCCACCCCAGCCCCGCTTGCATCAGGACGCTCCCACCTTGATTCCAGCCTGGTGCGTTTTCATCAGCGCTTCAAGCGCTGTCACCATCGTTTTAATAAAAGACATCTGTCTTCAATGCCACCACGACATGGAACCATGGCAGTTCTCGCAGTCCTGGGACTTATGCAACGAAGATTAAACAGGGAAATCACACGAGTGAGTCTGCGGAAAACCAAATGGGTGGTTTATTCGACCGTAGCAAGGGACTCGTTCGTTTTAGTTTTCTGTTAAAGAAAACTATTGTGAAGGCTTTGTCTATCCGCCATCTGATCTTAAAAAAAAATAATGAGGCTAGAGGGCTGCAAATTGGTATGTTGATCATCCACCCTCCAATCATCAAACATACCAAATTGCAGCCCACTAGCCTCAGTAGTTCTTATTTTATTTAAGCTTAAAGCTAGCCATAATCGTACTTCTGGCACTGCTATAGGTATCACCAACAAAGGTCACCACCGGACCGTGGCTGAAAGTTTCATGGGCTGGGGCTAAGAGTTTCAGGGGCCGTGGCTGAAAGGTTCATACAGCAATACATGCTGTACAGAAAACTCGATTGTGCCGAAGGCACTTCGGCGCATTTTTTACCTGTCAATATTTCTGCCTGAATTCCACGTCCTCTTCAGAAGCAGAACACTGCAACTAGCAGACCAAAGCGACAGAGATCATCTCACTAAAACTTATTATTTGTTAGCTCATACTAATCGCACCAAATTACTAAATGAAAACTGATTTACTGTCTCTCTTTCTGACTCCACCAGGAGCTACGTGGTCACAGTCCCCAAGAAGTGGTTTCCAGGTGGGGAACTGCAGGTGTGTGTCCAGGTGAAAAACCCCCAGGCCCCACAGGGGAAAATAACCATCAGCATTCATCATCTTTCGCTACGAGAATCCTCCTTGCCAGATGATGAGGCCTTAGAGAAAAAACTGCTGACAGAGAAATCTATACAGGTGCCGCCAGGTAAGGTCCTTTGTTTGATGCTAACAGAGTCGTTAGTCTGCTGATCAGTGTTTACCAAAGTATAGGTCTCCTTGAATATGAGTTTAGATAAGGATAGACCAATAAACCTAAAAAAGGAACAGCAGATCTGACTCACAACTAAAAAAATTAACTTTCCAGGTGACCAGCACCTTTGCAGCAACGTTCCCATGCCAGAAACATCACAAGAACCAATATGGTGGCCAAGACGCGATACCATATCCATCACCGGGGTACTTGATGGCATTGCTGTCAACCACACGCGTGATATAGATCGTCAGACAAGCTACAACAAGACAATTGTGCAAACTGACAAGTATCTGTACAAACCAGGACAAACAGTCCAGTTCAGAGTGCTGACACACTCTGGTCCCCTGATGAACATTTCTACAGAAAATGTGAGTTTTTGATCAAACATTGACCACCTTATTTGTTTTTCAAATTAATATTTTTTCCTGCTGTACAGAGCGAGGCTGGATTATGTCTGATGCGATGTTAGGTCATTTGTTATATTTTGGATCCTAAGGTCACAAACAGGTTGAACACAAGTCAACAACTTGCTGGAAATCCTAACCAGTGCTTCAAGTGATTATCCTGCATCTGCAAAATATTTGTTCTCAACTTAAGATTGCTGACTTGTTTTCAACCCGTTTGTGACATAGATGTGATGACATTATCGATGTGTGTTTATAACTTGTTATACTGTAGTGTGGACACATCTTTACAAGAAGCTAATATTAAATATTTCTTTCTATCACACTTGATATTTCATTGTATGATTGCAATTTGTTTTCTTATGCTGCAGTACCAAGAGATCTACATCACAACTCCGTCTAATAACCGAATTGCCCAATGGTTAGATGTTGACAACTCCAAAGGCCTGGTGCATCTGTCATTCCAACTCGCTGATGAACCTGAGGAGGTAAAGTATACGTTGTAGATTTTCTCTAATCTGTAATGATGTTCGTATTCACTTGGTAATGTTGAAAAATTCTACATTCAGCTCATATACTCTGGCTAAACTGATCACCTATTAACCCGTCAGGGAGTCTACCACATCAAACTGAACGATGAAAGGGGTACTATAAATGCAAACACCTTTGAAGTGAAAGAATATGTCCTGCCCAGGTTTGAGGTCACTGTGAAACCACCTAAATACATTCTGGCAACCGCCAGCAACTTTACCTTTACTGCGTGTGCCAAGTAAGTTACTCCACTTCCGCCATTAATTTCAGTGTCGAATCTTAAGAAGAGGCTTTACTAAACTTGTGACAGTATGAGAGATCAGCAAGTGAAAAACTGAAATTTGTCAGTAATTTACCGGATCTTATAATTTACCAGTTTCTACAGAGAAGATTGATCTTAACAAGTCTGTATTTTTTACAGTTTCTTCCATTTTAATAAACTGCACCTGTACATATTTTTGCCTAACTTCATACTCTTGTGTGGAACAGATACACTTTTGGTGAACCAGTCAGAGGGAATATTTCTTGGGAGGTCAGCAACCTGCAAAATTTTGGATGCCAATCAGTCTTCACAAAGAATGACACGGTAAGGAAGTTGTATTTACACATTTTAGCCACCTGAGGCTTATTACAATGAACATTTACCACTGTAACCCATGTGGCTAATGTCTCACAGTCAAGTCAAAAGCCTAAGTAGTAATGCAAGATGAATAACCAAGTACAGATAATTTTAATTATTCTTTGTGCAACACACTATATATTCTAAATAACGCTTGTAACAAAACTATTCTGCATGACATTGAGTGTTTTCTTGCCAGTCATATAATGGGAGCATTCACTTCCAGATTTCTGGCTGCAGTGAAATAACAGTCGAGTCCGATGATCTGCAAATGACCGACTGCAATATTTACCACATCAGGGCAGTAGCTACAGTTACAGAGGAGGGCACTGGGGCAGCTGAGACAGGAAAGGGAGAAGTCAGAGTTGAAAGAAGGGCAATCAACTTTGAAACACTGTTCAAAGATGAATTTATGAAACCCAACTTGCCTTTCACCCTCAAGGTACATTTCATGCATTTCAAAACTGCTAGTAAATACATTTGCTGGTTTAGTCTAGTAAATTTTTCACTCCTGAAATATATTGTGGATTCTTCACTAGGTGGCTCATGATAACATTACTCTGACAAATTAGGTGTTTTCTGATATATTTCCCAACAACCTGAGAGACTCATAATAATCCTAATTGATGACTTTGCTTCCCACAAGGTACTGGCTAAATCACCTGATGGATCTCCTGCTAGTGGAGAACCCCTCGAGATCTGCCATGGAGGATGCTGCAATAACATCACTACCCCTTCAGACGGCATTGTGAAAGTTTACTTAAACAATCCCCGAAGCAAGAAAATAACGGTGAGTACTAAACAACCAGCTTCAGTTTATCATGTTAATAGTGTACATATATAATTTAAAGGTCTAAAAACAAGATAATGCCCTTTACAATTCCAAAGTCTACTCCTAAACTAGAGTTTAACTGATTTTCATCCTTCAGATTAAACGTCTGGTAACCAGAGCACTTTTAAACGAAGACACTTTCACCAGCACTGTGAGGAGGTTCTACTCTCCATCCAACTCCTCACTGCTCATCCATGCTCCAGAGCAGACTATCAACTGCACCAGCGGTGAGGAAACCAGCCACACATTAAGGGTCTTGTTTGCAGCTGTTCAACAAAAGTCTGCTGTTTTGAATATTCAGGTAAAATACTCAGAATGTTTACACTTTATGCCAAAGTCAGTATGTGCATACATTTCCCAACACTCGGAGAACCTTCGCTTCTGTTCTTCTTTATTCTATATGACCACAAAAATTGAACTTACACCAATAAACAAAGGTTTATAGATGGGAACAAGCCCATTAAAATCTACATTACTTTGCTATTTCCCCTGATGAAATCCCTACCTAACCTATTTCCTTAAACCACAGATCATGTCAAGAGGAAAAATTCAATACTTTAAGTCGCAAGAGTACGAACTGGCCTCCTCGAAGTTACCTTTCGAGGAAGAGTTCTTGATAGGTCCTGTATCTCCTGTCCCAGAGAATGCTGTCACTGGTGTTCTTGACATTCCATTAAGTCTCCCTTCGACTGCATCGCCAAACATCAAGGTAAGGAGTGAAAATGGCCAACTCAGGGTTACCTACTAATAGTACAACATATCCTTTTATCATTTTCTTTGTTTAACTTTCCCAGTTTACCTTTAAACGTAGAGACTCCATCAAGCATGACAAAACAAATTACTGATTCTTTAAATACAGTCATTCACTATTACAGGTACTGGTATGGTACATAAGAGACGATGGAGAGGTAGTCTCTGATGTGAAGGAGATGACAGTAGAAAAGTGCCTACCTAACAAAGTAGATTTCGCCTGGTCCACCAACAGGACCCAACCAGGCGACTCAGCTTCTCTAACATTAGTTTCTGCTCCAGATTCTATATGCAGCTACGGTAAGCTGTCAGTGCCAAATATATAATGGAATATATTGCCCACATCATAGTGATTCAGCTAAAAGACTATGATAAAAACGTCAAAGAAAGTCATTCCTATTTCAAGAAACCTGAAGCATTTTACCTTAAAAAATATTTGCTTTGCTTCTACAGTTAGTTTAATCAACAGAGCTGAGTATGAAATGATGTTTTTTTTAAGTCTTGTAACTATTAACAGATCTCTTTGAACTACAGGTGTTGTGGATAAGAGCGTTGAATTGGTATCAACCAGAACAGATACTGTCACTGTCGACAGTTTCTTTGTGGACGACTATCGTTACAATCTCAATGCTTGGTCTCATCAGCAGGCAGATGACAGTAGGCACTGCAGGAGGCTGCTGCAAACAGATCTGGAAGGTGGGTAATGAAGTTTCACATAAATATAAGTGAAATCCTGCCTGCAAATATTTGATTCATTTATGAACTGTAACCTTCTGATCCATCCTCACAGTCTCTAATATGATCTGTCTTCTTTACAGAGGAGGGAAGATACCATTACTACACAGATTTTGTTGACACTCTACATATGTTTGACGTAAGTAGGAGACTGAAAATACAATTCATACACAACTTCTCAAGAAATATATGCAATGTATAGCTTCTCATACAATTCCTAAATCTGTTACAAAATACTGTATCCCCAGTTTAACTAAAAATGTATTTATAATATAAATAATTTCTTGATTTTCACAGCAATCCGGCCTTTACATCTTCACGGACCTCACTCTGGAAACTAGACCATGCGTCAAGGGTAAGAATCACGACCAGAGTGATATTTTTCTAACGCCTGTCCAATGTATGATACTGTACAAGACACTGATTCACTGAAGCTAGGACAATGCTATGAAGCTGAATAAAAAGTTTCAGGAAGCTAATGGCTTCATGAAGAGGGCCTTGGATGATCAGAATTAGAAACATGAACGATGATGGCTTCATGAAGAGGGCCTTGGATGATCAGAATTAGAAACATGAACGATGATGCTAGAGATTAAAGAAACACTTTCAGTGAAAAGATCTTGGTGATGAGTGGTGGGGGCTGGGTGTGGAGGGAATCCAATGTCCTAGACCTACAGTCATGAATTCCATCTACGAATCTTCTTATGCAATGACATTTATATTTATAGAGCAGACTAGTACTATAATATAAAAATATAAATTTTCCCATTCTAGTGTAGAGCTGATTGTTCCAGAATAAGTGTTAACTGGCTGTTATACAAGGAACTACAACAATACTACAATATACACATTCACACCTACAAGTTGTCACTGAAGTGGAGGAAGGCTTAACACAAGAAGTTAACCTAGCAATTTCATGTTCTCACAAACATGAAAGTGCTAGGTCAAAATCTTGTTTTAAACTATTCTGCAACTTGGCAACAGCTTGAGACACTGCAGGATAATGAGCAGACATTTTCTATTTTTCTAGCTCGTTATAGCAGTGGTGGTTTTGGAGGCATTGCTCTCAGGGGTAGACCTCCACTACCCCAGGCCCTGGCCTTGCGTCCAGTTTCGGGATTTAGTCAAGAATCACCGAAACGACCATCACTTATTGCTGCAGGCGATACAGCAGGCGATGAACCAAGGACAGACTTCCCTGAAACCTGGCTCTGGAATCTCGTGGTTGTTCCGTAAGTGCACAATCTCTGTTCGTGCTGTGAGGAAATCAATGACCTTTTATTTCCAAAGCTGCCTGAATTTATTGAGAAAATGTGCCTGATACTCGAAATTTTCCCTCTAAAGGTCAACTGGAACGCTCAAACAGGAAGTCGAGGTCCCTGACACAATTACCGAATGGGTTGGCAAGGCCGTTTGTGTCCATCCACAGGTGGGTGTTGGCATATCAGAAAGGGCTTCTCTCACTACTTACACTACCTTCTTCGTCGACCTCACACTTCCTCCTTCCATCAAGAGAGGAGAAATCCTGCCAGTCAAGATCTCTGTCTTCAATTACCTTCAGCAACCCTTGCCGGTAAGTGTGCAGAATCAAATAATTTTCTTACCACTCTACCAAAACTTTAATACTGAACATACTATGATAAAGTAGCACTGTTTTACTGTGATTTATCAACACGAGTAACTGCTGCTGCAACTCCAATGGTAAATGATGGGAAGAGGCATTACCTTAGCAAAACCTAGCTCAGAATAAGAGGTCAGTGAACAGATACTATAAGCTCTTACTTTCTATCTTTAGGTGAGGGTTACCATGGATGCCAGTTCAGAATTTGAGCTTACAGGAGAAGACAACACTAGCCTGCCAGCAGGCCAAAGGCTATCCTGCATTGGAGCGCAGGACAAGCATGTCCACACCATCAAAATAAAACCTACCATCATAGGAGAAGTGAACATTACTGTCAGAGCCTTTGTGGACAGTGAAACATCTTTGTCTTGTGGTGGTGTTAACTCTAACGATGTTAAAAAAAGGTATTGTTTCAAGAGCATAGTATGAAAAAAATTTTGAAATACAGCTTCTCATATGAAATATGTCATTGTCCGACAAAGTCTTGAAGCAATGATTCTAGGCCTGCTAATATTTTTTCTTCCCTTAGACTTGAATGTCAATACTTTGTAAACAAAGAAAATGTTTTACTTTTCAGAGATGCACTTGTAAGGCCCATAACAGTAGAGGCAGAAGGCTTTTTAAGAGAAGAAACTTGGAGCAAATACATCTGTGCCAATGGTAAGCTCAAGTAACGTTCAGCTCATGAGTCTCCTTATATCTGAATTACTAATTGACAAGGAATATGAGAACAAATCTTTTTCAAGTCAGAACTTAATAAATCTGTACTTTTTCACATAGAAATAACACAATGGGAATGGTTTTCATGAACATATGGATTTGCTTTGCAGACACTGGGGATTTAGACACAAACAGACTTGAGTTATAAGTAATTATATCTCCAAATAGCATACTACTTTTTCCTGTCTCATCACGCAGAAGTAGCAGAGGGACAAGACTCTCTGGAAACAGCAGAATTAATTGTACCCACGGGTATGGTGGAGGGATCTGAAAGGGCATGGGTCACTGCCGTAGGAGACCTCTTGGCCATATCTTTGCAGGTAAGACTCGTCTCGATACTGTCAAAGATTACCTTTCTTAACTTTACTACAAAAACTTCCTATTAAAGGAGTTTAGTCATAAATTCCGGATAATTTTAACAGAATATAACATAAAGTAAGAGCCAGAATTACAGAAAATTACAACAAATAATCTCTCACTAAAAGTACTTCACATTTCACGGACAGAACCTTGGATCTCTCATTCGCATGCCATACGGATGTGGGGAACAGAACATGGTGAACTTTGCTCCAAATATATTCATCTTGAAGTACTTACAAGCTACAAGGCAAGAGACACCAGAAGCAAAGGACAAGCTACTCAAGTTTATGAGAACAGGTAAATGATATAACCAATGTTTATTAATATTATATAACACTGAATGTTACTGTCTTTGAACACTGTATGGAAATCCTCCAAGCTCAAACAGTTCAAATTTTAACCTAATGTATTCTGTAAGTGACAAATTTGTGGCATCAAATGTTAGGGGGCTCTACCAGGTTCCTGAATCAAGGGCTCTGTTACATTTCCCCAGTTGTGTAGTTAACTGTGCTTAGTTATTTTCACTTCACATTAACAAGAAATTCAGTAACAGTGGAACTTTAGAGCTAACAATACCAAATTAGAATTCACATTGCCATATAACAATCTTAGACAATTTTTTTACTGATTTTTTACAGGATATCAGCGCCAGTTGCTATATAGGCATAGGGATGGTTCCTACAGCGCATTCGGCAAAGCTGATGACTCGGGCTCAAACTGGCTTACTGCTTTTGTCCTCAAGTCCTTTTCTCAAGCAAGAGAGTTTGTAATGGTTAGTGCAGTTTGATAAGTCAGCTTATTCTGGTACTCCCACATGCACTGCAAATGCAGTATATAATCTTATATTTTAAAAATTTACTGTAATTTTAAACGTGTTCATGGTAAAAACTTGTGCGGGGAAAGCTTCTCAAGCTGTTAGATTGAAAACTATTTATTTATCACTGAATCTGGCATTTAAAAGGCTCATCCAGATCCACGCCTTTCCAATGATCAACTTGGTACATAGACTGTCTGATACCCACATAATATCATTCTTTCAGATTGACGAGGGAAGCCTTAATGAGACAACTAAATGGCTAATCAATAACTACGGCAATGGAACTTGCGCTCAGTCCATTGGAAAAGTTTTCAGCAAAGGATTGAAGGTGAGTCAGCACATTCTTCCCTTTGTGAACTTTGGCATGCAGAAGTTATAAACATATTCAGTAAGGCTGATATACTGAAAACCAAAGGTCTAGAGAGGTCATCAAGAAGTGAATTTTGGCATTAAGCTATGCTGCTCACCATAAAAATATTTGAATTTCAACACCACACCATATTTAACACCTAATTACAACAGCACTAGTACAGGTAAACATTATATGTATTAGCAAGCTCTCTGTTTCTACTATTCTCTAACAGTGTACAGTCATATTTGTTTCAGGTGCTCTACAATACAATCTAGGATTCACAACAAACAATGACTATACTCTGAGATAAGAAGAGACTTGATAGTATGAACATTAAACAAGAAACATCTTGACCACGCACATTCTATGGGACCCCCAACAATGAAATAAATTACCTTACATCCAAAATAAATGAAAAATTATTTCACAGGGAGGTCTTGGCACTGGAAAGTCCTCAGATGTTCCACTGACAGCATACATCCTGATATCTCTTCTGGAATCTGCAGTCTCTACATCACACCCCACAGTACAAAAGGCTCTGAAGTGCCTCATTCAAGATAATGCCGGAGACTCTTACACGATGGCCCTGAAAGCCTATGCTCTGGCCCTTTCCAGAGTCCCAGAGGCTCCTAGAGTGCTTCTGCAGTTACTACAACAAGCTACAGTTACCAAAAACTCGACACACTGGGAGCTGCCAAAAGGATCAGGTGTCTATCCAGGTAAGAAAGAGTGGAGACATTTTCTAACACGAAACTATGGACTACTTTGTTTACCAGCTATGAAACCACCATTTGATATCAAATTTAGTTTCTCTAATGTGGATTTCTTATTTCTTATAAAAAGATTAACTTCAAAAGGCTCATAAATCATCCATTAATTTTGCAGAAGTCTCAGTTCGTATGGTGTGGAACCCATATTTCTTTCCTTGTATTTAAACCTGACAACATTCTATTCATTAAAGTGTCTTTATCAGTGATAGAAAGGCTTAACACCCACTTAATCTATGTGACATTTCCTTTCTTCAGCAAGCAGTAGGTCACTAGAAGTTGAGACGGCTGGATACGCCATCTTGGCAATGATGTCCACCGATCCTAAAGCTTATGAACAACAAGCAAGAAAAGTGGTCAAGTGGATTTCCACTCAGAGGAATGGAAGAGGAGGATTCTACTCCACACAGGTAAGCGACCGTTCCAAGGAGCTTAAAATGAACATAAGACACAAATAAACAAATAATTAATTCCACATCATGTAACTCCTAAATGTCAACCATACAAGTTACTTTACTTTACTGTATGTTTTTCTCTTTCAGGACACAGTTGTTGCTCTTCAGTCTCTGGCCAGTTATGAGTCTACTCAGTACCAGGGCGACCTGAACGTCAAAGCTATAGTCGAGGCGAATGACTTTTCCCACACATTCAGCATAATAGAATCTAACAAACTGTTACATCAACAGACATCTTTGCCAGTCCTGCCAACTAATGTCTCCTTCAGGATGGAGGGCCAAGGTTGTGCCGTACTTCAGGTGAGCATAAGCAGCAGAGTTGTAAACAAATGGTCTTTTCTTAACAAAACTGGAGTGCCTGACAAATTACTTATTCAGAAAACAGCTGTAACCATCAATAAATTTGACATTTTTTTACTGATTCCCAATTTTTCTTGTTCCAGACTGTCCTCCGATACAATGACCCCGAGCCTGACGCGAGTGATGCATTTAGCCTGAGAGTGAACTCCAGAACAGAGGAAGATCCTTTCTGTGTAACGAAGCGCATCTCGGCCTGTGCTGCTTACCTACTACCTGATGGAACTTCCAATATGGCTGTTATCGAAGTCAATCTTGTTTCTGGTTACATACCCGAGAAGGAGGACTTGAAAAAGTTGCTGAGGGAAAACAAAGACATCATCAAAAGATACGAAGTTGATGGCAACAAAGTCTCCTTCTACATTGAAGAATTCACAGCTGAAGACGTCTGCGTCAATTTCAGGGTCACACGCCAAGTGAATGTGGAAGACGCAAAGCCAGGCTCTGTTGTTGTCTATGATTACTATCAGCCAGAATTCTCCATAAGCAAGGTATTTAGTTTTCCTTTCTTCTTTTTAGGCGATTTGCTTCATTGAAAGTCTAATGACACATGAGCATAAAAATGACTTCTTTTGTGCCAGAAAATTTTTTGACTAAAATTCATGATATATCTTATCAACGTTTTTGTTTTCAGGTGTACAATCTCCCAGCTGCATCTCAGTGTTACCCCAACTGAAGATTCCATTGGGACCATTTCTGAAATCTTCTGCCACGGGCTTTAATGGTCGTTTCAAAATCCGGGGTGCTTTGTACAACAGTCAACAATTTGGTTCTAAAATTGTATTTGATATTCTGTTTTGAACGAGACACTGCAGTGTGTATGTTGTGAAATGGTTATATCAACATTAAAACATTATTTTAATATAACGATTTTTTATTTGCGGTATAATACCAGGCCTCTAATTTGCAGTTCATGGTCTCAAGCTTCTTCTGTATTTTACTAAATTTCTCCTCAATATGTGGAAATCCGTTCGTTAATCTTTTAGTATATCTTTTATATGAATGATTACATTTCGAACAGCAGCAACAACAACAAGAATAACAATAATAATAACTGCCCTATCAGGACTAATACCTCCTCCAGTATAAATATAAAATGGAGCCATCTGATAGATGTGCTAGCCGATTCTGCACAATCACAGTCCTAAGAATTTATTGCGTTTATGACATTTACAGGGTTATGTAAACATGGACCATCAGCATGTCCTTGTTCTGGTCTCAAGAAGCCCTGCAGTGGAAGTCCTGGTCTGACAAGATTTCTGGTCAGAATCACATAGAGAACCCCTTTTTCATTCAGAAAGCAATGTCTGCTATAAACATAAGTCTCTGGCCTTGTCATACCCACATGACAGAAGCCTACAAAGTGATCTCTGATCCTACGAGGTTTTACCTTCTTCATCTCTCCAATTACCTTAACCTCTTTCTAATGACTTAGGTTCAGAGTAATGATGCCTGTGGTCTTAGGCACCCTTTATGCCAAGTTCACAGCTTACCCTAATGGATATATCCAGGGTAATGTGTGAGGTAGACGGACAAACAGCAGGACAGCAAGACAGGCAAACAGGTGGACAGAATATGAATCAATGAAAGCCTCTGTCAAGCATTATTCTAGTCAACTCTTTGCTCTGCCCTTCCTTCACTGAGTCCTGTTCTGAACAGCTGCCAAGAGAAAGCTTAGACTTACCTCCTCAGGTCTACTTATTGCTCAGCCAATTTTGAGGGCGGGGTATAGGTCCAGTATTTTTTCCTTTTTTGTGATAGTAGGAAAAAAATTAAGAAAAGTTACCTGTAACTGCTGAAAACATGCAGGTATGGACCCCCCCCCCCTAGGTATTAAGGTGTCCCAAAGATTTTACCCGGAGTTTGCCTCTTACACCTTTCTTTCTGGATTCTGCATCTCACAAGAACAAGATGGTTTGAGACATCACAGCTGACGTACCTTTGTGGCGTCGTATTAATTATCACTGCCTTGAGTTGCTTGCATCCTTGATTTCAATCCAGTAAGACCGTGACAAGGATGGGGATTTCTGAAGGCTTTTTATCCAGCCCTGATGTGATTTTGCCGCATCACACTGAGGCCTCTGGCTTGCTCGCCTAGGGAAAAATCTATGGCCTTGTTGTTGTCCAAAAAGTGCAATAGCATCAAACACAATTCACACAAATATGAATCAACTACCACATAAGTACATCCATTCATAAACAACATATAAGACTCAGCAAAAATGGGAAATAGTATACAGCACATTTAAGCCATATTGCAGCATCCTATACGTACAAGCATCAGCACGCAGAACATAGCCAAGTTGGTCTTGTTCCACATTTTTTAGACCAGAAGGGACGACAAATTTATGAAGCTGAGGGAAATATAGGCTGGATACTGACACTCAGCATTAGGAGTAGCACGCACTGACACTGTGACAGTGGTATGAAATGAGAGTGCCACACACACACACACTGTCACAGCAACAGGAATGCAAAAAACACCTAGGTTATTCACAAAGTGGGGTCGTGGGGTATACCTCCATCAACTTGGAAGACAACAAAAAATTAAATAAAAAAACAAGAATGAATTTACCAATTTGAAAAGTGTAACATCTAATAAAAGGCTGAAGTGTCCATTCAGTCATCCAAAGTCTTACAAAAAGGGCCCTAAGGAAGACTGCTGAATGGGATCTTCTTGCTCTGATCTAAATCATCATGTGACCATTATAAAGGGGAGGGGGAGGAAGAGGGAGGAAGGGGGAGGGGGAAATTAAGCCACTACCACTTCCAGCAACTTGCTCTACAAGATGAATCATCTCGGGATGCTGCTGACATTCAGAAAAGAGAGCAGTATAAAAAAAAATAATAATATGATTGTGTTCTCTGATGCAAAACGTCCAAGGTCTCCCTGCCATGTTCTTCGAGACTACCCTTGATTGGAAACTGTTATTTTCTTGTTAATGAAAAATAACCGTGACTCGAGAACAGAACAGCGATGAAACTACAACGAAAGAGAGGAAGAAACGAAAAAAATAACTTACAGACGGAAATAACGAAAAGAGAAAGTATGAAGGTTTCCGAAGAGTCAAATCGATCCCTTTTGCAGAACGCCGTGACGTCAGAAAGTAGGAAAATGCATAGGCATTTCATCTAAAGTCTGGCAATGAGCAGAGCTTAGGTCTCCCCACGACAATCAAGGACAGAGCTTCCATATGACCTCATCATGACCTCATCACTTCCTTTGGCCTGGAACCGACCCTTTCCAGCTTATTCAACAATGACAGGCAAGTTAACTAATCCAGTGATGGTTACGGGATTCGGGTTTCCCGGTGTGGAGGCGTCTGGCATCTTGTTCGGTCCAGGTAAGCTGCTCAGGTATAATAGACTCACGCGCACACCTGTCCAGCCAGATTGCAGTTTGTGGTGTAGTGGTTTGGTGTGCTGGAATGGCTTGTGCTAACAAACTGAGAGCATTCTTTGCTCTTGTTTGCCTCGTGAGTTCTTCTTTTGAGTAAGTACATTCATGCATAGTGTTTAACTTGTTTATTGTTTCTGCTGATCGGGAACGTGATTAAAATTATAGTTATATTGACTGGGTTAACACAATGTCATTTTTCTCGATTTATAAGTCTGCAGGAGATACTTCCAAATTTTTCTGTTCAAACTGTCTTGTTGGCGCTGAATTATCTCAGATCAAGATCATAATGAAAAAATACCCGAACTTTTCGGAATAGCCAAGTTTTTTTCCCAATAAAAATTATTCCAAAATTCACCTTTTAAAAACTTCCCAAACTTAACCCAGCTGTTGATGGAAACATTAAATTTTTTATTTATCAATTTTCAAATTTACCCGGCGACACGGACTCTCTCACTCTCTCTCTCGGCTCCTTCCAAAAGCCGGTACTTCAGGTATAAGTGACCAATTCGTGAGGGTCCCAATCACTACTTCCGGCCTTAAAAAATCATTATTTACATAAATATTTCGTCGAATTCATTCACAAAATCCCTGAGACAGACCCTCTCCCAAATGTATCTTTAATAGTTTGCTCTAATTTTTTTTTTAATCGTCATATAACCAGTATTGATATTATTTGTAATTTCCATGACCTAGTAATTAAAAAAAAGTAAAAAAAAAAGTAAAAAAACCTGATCCCATTTCTAAGCCAAACCCACTGATCACTTTCCCTTGAGGAGAACTGAGCTGTGTAGAGAAATGGTCGACCAATCTCTCAATACAGAGCGCATCTCATGCGGTGCACTGTAGGCATTACTTAAGGTTCTTTGCAGCGTGCCTTCGGCCCCTAGCTGCAACCTCATTCGTTCCTTTTACTGTACCTCCTTTCGTATTGTCCTTCTTCTATCTTACTTTCCTCAACCGTCTCTTAACATGATTCATAGTGCAACTGCTTTGAGGTTTTCTTTCTGACATTTTACTGTCAATTTCCGTTTCAGCACTGAATGACCCCATAGGTTCTTGGCCTTGGGCCTAAATTCTATATGCATTTCAATACTAAGCAGAGCGTTTCCTGTTAAGAAAAATGACAGGAAATGTTTAGACTCTTGACTGGAAATGTTTAGACTCTTGACACCATGTGCATTCTGGGAGAGAGCACCTTTTCAGCGGTTGGTTTGACTACAGTACCGTCATTATTTATGCTGGTGGTTAGTGTCATGTTTCCTTGTAAGTCTTTTGGCTGTCTTCGGAAAAACCGAAGTTTATAATTATCATAACCTCTACCGTTATGACGTGAGTCGCCTATCCTAGACTTTCCTTGTTGGTCTACGGTCTAACGATACTTTCTTGGCTTGTCTACAGTCTAACGACAGACTTTCTTAGCTTGCCTGAGGTCTAACAATAGACTGTGCTGGTCTACGGTCTAACGATAGATTGTGCTGGTTTACGGTCTAACAATGACTTTCTTGGCTTGCCTACAGTCTAAAAATACTTTCTTACCTGGTCTACGGTCTAAATAAACTTTGTTCTGGTCTACTGTCTAACAATAGACTTCCTTGGCTTGTCTACGGTCTAACAATGGACTTCCTTAGCTGGTCTACAGCCTAACAATAGACTTCATTAGCTGATCCACAGTCTAACAATGGACTTCCTTAGCTGGTCCACAGTCTAACAATGGACTTCCTTAGCTGGTCCACAGTCTAACAATAGACTTCATTAGCTGGTCCACAGTCTAACAATGGACTTCCTTAGTTGGTCTACAGTCTAACAATAGACTTCATTAGCTGGTCTACAGTCTAACAACAGACTTTCTTAGCTGGTCTACAGACTAACAACAGACTTCCTTAGCTGGTCTACGGTCTAACAATAACTTCCTTAGTTGGTCTACAGTCTAACAACAGACTTTCTTGGCCGGTCTATGGTCTAGCAATAGACTCATAAGGGAAACGGGTACAACAGAATCACAGTTACAGGCAGAAGTGAAACTGAATAACTGTAACTGAACCGGGTACATGCAAAGACATACCCAGTCCAAATATGGCATACAGAAATGACGGCGGGAATACGATAATAACGAATCTCTACAAAGAGGGTAAGATTTGGCAAAGCAAAGTGTGCGCATGCCCGAAAGGCAGCAAGGATGTTAATGGGAGATTTTTTTTTTTTTTTTATAAATGGAGAAGGTGATGGTGGTAGCCATATTGACCAATTTGGAAGGGGGTGGGGGGGTGGAGGGGACGACGTCCCTTTAAATTAGTGGCCTGTATGCTAGTTATAGTATGTATGTATGTATGTATGTATGGCTGGCTATGTATGTATGTATGCACACCATTACTGGCCAAGTTTAGCAAACATAAAAAAAAGATGAGATCTGCAATAAAACCACAAAGAGAGAGAGAGAGAGAGAGAGAGAGAGAGAGAGAGAGAGAGAGAGAGAGAGAGAGAGAGGATCAAAATGCGGGTTGTACCGTTCGTGAGTATTAAATCATGAATCACGCGGCCGCCAGCAGTTACATAATGTCTGTACTTCTGCCCCTACCCACTTCCCCCGCCCAGTAACCACCCCCCCTTCCTCCTCCCGCCTCCATTCCTCCCCCGGCGACAAAATGAACATACAATACCAAGAGAACACTGAACATTGTTCTTCAGCGCAATTGTTATGCCATGGAAGAACAGAGTGTTTGTTTTTAAATATTGTTCCTGTTATTGTTATGGTGAACAAAGCTGTTACAATTATAATTACTTTTTCCTGATGTCGTAACTAATAGGCCTTCGAAATCCTACGAAAAGACCGTAGGACGTTCAAGGGAGGGTGGGGGTTAAACAAAATTTCCAGGCGCCTCTAGGAATTCTTAGTAGGAATCCCAAGACATTATAGGAACCCTTTGTAGAAATTTCGGTTCTATAGGAACCCACGATCTCTAGAAATCCCTTGTAGGAACTCCCAGCGTTCTCTAGGAACCCTTTGGAGGAATTCTCTGGGTTCTCTCTAGGAACCCTCTGTAGGAATTTGGGTTCTCTAGGAACCCTTTGTAGGAATTCTGGGTTCTCTAGGAACCCTTTAGGAATTTGGGTTCTCTAGGAACCCTTTGTAGGGTTCTCTAGGAACCCTTTGTAGGAATTTCTAGAAACCCTCTGGTTCTCTAGGAACCCTCTGTAGGAATTTGGGTTCTCTAGGAACCCTTTGTAGGAATTTGGGTTCTCTAGGAACCCTCTGTAGGAATTTTGGGTTCTCTAGGAACCCTTTGTAGGAATTTGGTTCTCTAGGAACCTAGGAACCCTTTGTAGGAATTTGGGTTCTCTAGGAACCCTTTGTAGGAATTTGGGTTCTCTAGGAACCCTTTGTAGGAATTTGGGTTCTCTAGGAACCCTCTGTAGGAATTTGGGTTCTCTAGGAACCCTTTGTAGGAATTTGGGTTCTCTAGGAACCCTTTGTAGGAATTTGGGTTCTCTAGGAACCCTTTGTAGGAATTTGGGTTCTCTAGGAACCCTCTGTAGGTTCTTCTCTAGGAACCCTTTGTAGGAATTTGGGTTCTCTAGGAACCCTTTATAGGAATTTGGGTTCTCTAGGAACCCTTTAGGAATAGGAACCCTCTTTGGGTTCTCTAGGAACCCTCTGTAGGAATTTGGGTTCTCTAGGAACCCTCTGTAGGAATTTGGGTTCTCTAGGAACCCTTTGGTTCTCTAGGAACCCTCTGGGTTCTCTCTAGGAACCCTTTGTAGGAATTTGGGTTCTCTAGGAACCCTTTGTAGGAATTTGGGTTCTCTAGGAACCCTCTGTAGGAATTTGGGTTCTCTAGGAACCCTCTGTAGGAATTTGGGTTCTCTAGGAACCCTCTGTAGGAATTTGGGTTCTCTAGGAACCCTCTGTAGGAATTTGGGTTCTCTAGAACCCTCTGTAAATTTGGGTTCTCTAGGAACCCTCTGTTCTCTAGGAACCCTTTGGGTTCTCTAGGAACCCTCTGTAGGAATTTGGGTTCTCTAGGAACCCTCTGTAGGAATTTGGGTTCTCTAGGAACCCTTTGTAGGAATTTGAGTTCTCTAGCAACCCTTTGTAGAAATTTGGGTTCTCTAGGAACCCTTTATAGGAATTTGGGTTCTCTAGGAACCCTTTGTAGGAATTTGGGTTCTCTAGCAACCCTCTGTAGGAATTTGGGTTCTCTAGCAACCCTTTGTAGGAATTTGGGTTCTCTAGCAACCCTTTGTAGGAATTTGGGTTCTCTAGCAACCCTTTGTAGGAATTTGGGTTCTCTAAGAACCCTCTGTAGAAATATGGGTTCTCTAGGAACCCTTTGTAGAAATATGGGTTCTCTAGGAACACACGATCTCTAGAAATCCCTTGTAGGAACTCCCAACGTTCTCTAGGAACCCTTTGTAGAAATATGGGTTCTCTAGGAACACACGATCTCTAGAAATCCCTTGTAGGAACTCCCAACGTTCTCTAGGAAACCGCTGAAGAATCCCCAGACTTCTGTAGGACCCCTCCCCAAACATTCTAGGAACTCTCTGTAGGATCCGTCGTCCCCAAAGACTCACTGAGGCCAGACCTCTCCCCTTCTGTGAGGACACTGCAATTAATTCCACCTGCCTACCCTGGACAAAGCAGGCAGGTAGGGAAGTATAGGGGGGGCCGAGCCCCAGGCTGTTTTTTTTTTTTGTGCTGTGCGGGAAGGCGTCACACCCAGGAAAGAATTATTAACTTGTTTTTTTAATATTTCCAGTACAAAGAATTGGGTTTCCTGTTTGGATGCTGAGGCGGAAGTACATTTTGTGGAAGTATTTAAATTCTAGCCTGGTGTCAATATATACAAGGGATGTGTTCAGTTTGATCAAAACTGAAACAATGGTTAGGAATGGCATAGTTATGCAATGTATGTTTTACTGGGCATTATAATGCTTCTGTTACAATGAACGTTATTATAAATGCTGTTTTTAAGAGAATTCGTAATTTTTCAGACCTCCCATTGTAAAAAAAATGTGTAATTTACATTTTCACACAAATGGCCATGAAATCACTTTCGACAATGCAGGCTTACATAGCATAACTGCAGTTAAACAATGGTTACACAAGAATGTTCCCCTTTAGTGAATTCCAACATTACAGCACATCCGAATGTTAAATAAATGTGGATACAAATACTGATAATTACTCTCACATTAACCCACTTTCTCTTCAAATTTCCCTACGTGGCTGAAGGCAACGCTGTACGACATAAAAGAATCATATAAACGTGGAGGTTAAGTCGTCCACTCTCAATGCTTCACTCTCGTTCACCCAAAAGGTTTAATTACAAAAAGAACTCCCTCCCCACACGCTTTCCAAATGCCATCTGTCAACTGACACTTGCATGAAGTCGTTAAATGCAAGTTGTACAACTTATGATCTTCAACTTATCTCTCTGTGGCTGTGAGTTGCAACACCTTTCCTTGAGCGCTCACAGGAACCAGATTTTTCTGGACAAGAGGAACGATGACTCTTATGTAGGTCTAACTGAAAGTCGATTCGGTATGGGAATAAGTATCGTTATACACGTCTCCGCACTTCCTACATGTGTGTGTGTGTAGGTATGACAACAAGGCAAAATAATATTTAAGTTTTTGTTATTATTATTAACATTATTATTACTTTTAGTGGTGGTACTATAGTACTGGTAGTTGGTTGTCCCCTCGTTGCCTGAATGGTAGGCTAAATGCAGCAAAGGTAAGAAGGTAATGTTTTAAAAGTTTTTGAACACAATGCCGTGAAACAAAAGAATTTTTTTTTTTTTTTTGGTAATTCCAAGTATTAGCTCCGCGCCTATTTTACCTTGGAAACTGGTTTTTTTTTTTCTACACTTTTAGGGCTTATGATACTGGCGGTGCATTTGTTTGTTGTCGGCCAAATGGAATGTTCCTTCGCCGTGTTTAGTACTGGACCGGGGGCGGGGAGGGGCGGGGAGCATTACCCATACGTTAAAAAGTGATTACACTTACCGGACGGGATATGAATCGTTCGAAACAGACGCACCCATGCTCTGTCTTGTGAACATCGCGTATGGAAATCCCTTGTTGGGCGGACTTCAGGGGTTAATTACAGATTAATTACATTCGTGCGACAAAAATTGAAGGTAAATCCATAATTAGCAACAAAAAAAAACTGTAGAAAAAGTAAAGTTAGAGGGAAATCGCCGCCGCGGAGCTACTACTTAGATTTTTTATTTTAAATTGAGCATAAATCAATGAAACAATCAAATGACACAAATTTTTTAACAATTTGAGCAGAAATCAATGAAACAATCAAATGACAAAAGATATCTTAAAGAATATTTGAGCAAAAATCAACGAAACAATAAAATAACACAAGAATTAAAAGTTGATAAACCCCGAGAAATTCAGGAAAATCCACTTAAAAGCAAAAGTTAAGCCCAACACAATTTCCGGTCAGATTTTAAGAAAACGATTCATCCTGAAACCAAAAAAAAAAAAGGTGTTCACATCATAAGACCACATGCAGGAATAAACAGGAGGACCACTTGAAATAAAAACTGCATTGGTGATACAACAACAACAACAATAAAACAACACGAAAGAAGGAAGAGAAAAAAAAGTGAATCTGGGATTCCCCAGTTCTCCCGTCCAATACGTAACGCTTGTCAGACGTAATGATTGGAATTTTTTGCTCGGCTGAGTAAAAGGAAGTCATATCAAGACATTTTTTTTTTTACAAATCACTTTTTTTTAAACCACACGTTCTCTTGAGGCCAGAGTGAATGAATGAGAATATTTATCTTGAGTAATTTGCCTTTTACTCGCGTGTTTGTCTATTGTTTACTTTCTATCAAGTAGGTCAAACTCAGATTATTATTATTATTATTATTATTATTATTATTATTATTATTATTATTATTATATTGGTGGATAAGTCCACACTGATTGATAAGGAGAATCCAGCAGGTTCTCGAAAGCTTTGTATATATATTTTCTAATATATATTTACATCAATGTGAATTTTGTAGATTTTTCTCCATTTTATTGATTATTATTATTATTATTATTATTATTATTATTATTATTATTATTATTATTAAATCCGAAGTACCCCAAAAAGAAACGATTCATCTGCCACTTCACTAATCCAGTTGTCTTGAACTCTGACCCCCACCAGGAGCTACGTGGTCACCGTCCCAAAGAAATGGTTCCCAGGCGGGGACTTGCCAGTATGCGTCCAAGTGAAAAACGCCCAGGCCCCACAGGGGAAAATAACCGTCAGCATTCACCACGTCCAGCAGCAACACAACTTAGAATCCTTCCCACCACCACCAGGCGAATTTTCGGTTTCAACAGAAAGAGCGGTTGACTCCAAGAAACTGCTGGCGGAGGGAGACATTCAGGTTCCGCAAGGTGAGCTATTGGGTCCTGTGGCCGACGCTACTGATGCTGGGGATTCAGTCACAAGTCCTCATTATGCTGAAGTCACTGAATTTTTTTAACTGAATTTCTAGCATATGGAGACTTTTTTTTTTCTAGTCACAAGTCTTCATATGCTGGGTATTCAGTGACTTTTGCCTGGTCACAAGTCTTCGTATGCTTAAGTCACTGAATTTCTTAACTGGATTTCTAGTACATGGAGACTTTAGTCAAGTCTGTCTTTATATGCGGAAATTCAGTTAAATTCAGTAACTTACTCACGAGTCTTCATATGCTGTAAATTCTGTCAAATTCAGTAACTTACAAGTCTTCGCATGCTGGAAATTCAGTGACTTTTGCTAGTCACAAGTCAGTGATCAGTGACTTTTGTTAGACTTTTGCCAAGTTGCAAGTCTCCAGTTGCTGGAAATTGAGTAACTTCTGCCTAGTCAGAAGTCTTCATGATAAGTTCAATTAAGGATAATCTGATCCACTAAATTCTTTTATGTCTCAAGCTAGATAAACTGTATACCTAACTTTTCAGGCGACCAGCACCTCTGCAGCAAAATTCCTCTGCCGGAAACAGAGCAGGACACCACGATATGGTGGCCGAGCCGCGACACCATATCCATCTCAGGAGTGCTTGATGGCATCACTGTCAATCACACCCGTGACATTGAACGTCAGACCAGTGTCAACAAGACGATTGTGCAGACCGACAAGTATCTGTACAAACCAGGACAAACCGTCCGATTCAGGGTGCTTTCGCACTTTGGTCCGCTGATGAAGATCTCTACTGAAGACGTGAGTTTTTATCGCAAGGATGTTCCCCAGTCCACTATTGATGGTATGTGCCCTAGTTCACATAGATGGCATACAGGGCGAGGTCACTGTTCGTCCAAAAGTGATAAATTTAAGATTTCTTGGGTGTCTATCTTGTACTAATGATTCAAGTCACTGTTTTGGATCCCATGATACACTGCTCTGCTGTCCTATTCCCTGTTCAGGCCACTGAAAGGTATTTACTTATCCTTGGCATCTGACCAACCTTGTATGACATACCTGTTATTTTCTCTGCCAATCTAGTTTTATAAACCCAGTCCTCACTAGGGGGCACCTATCCATCCCAAACTTCTACCTATGCTGAAATAAGCCTGTAGTTCCTTGCAGCATGCATGATATGGTCGTATTTAAAAATACTAAAATATCAACTTGAAGTTGCAATTTGTTTCTTTACTTTGCAGTACAAAGAGATCTACGTCACCACCCCATCTAACAACCGCATTGCCCAGTGGTTGAATGTTGACAATTCCAAAGGCCTGGTGCATTTGGAGTTCCAACTTGCTGATGAACCAGAAGAGGTACGGTTAATTTACTTGCTGTATTCAAGATTCAGTTCCACTTTCACGTAGTCTAACATGTCCCTCTTCAAACTTTCCAGTACTTTTATTAATTTAGCACTACTGTCATTCATGATGAAGTTCACTATCATAAAGCCTAACGTGGCCTCGGCAAACTTTCCAATCTTGTCCTAAAGTTATTCAAGGTTCAGGCTCTACTTTCATATAGTCTGAAATGGCCCTCTTCAAACTTCCCAAATGTTTGGTCCCACATCTTGAACACTGGAAACATTCTATACTCCATAAACTTCAAGCAAGTATATTGGTCACTGATATTAACCCATCAATAAACAGGGAGTCTACAACATCAGACTGGGTAGTGCAAATGGTGTGGAAACTGCGACAACTTTCGAGGTGAAAGAATACGTCCTACCCAGGTTCGAGGTCACTGTGAAACCACCTAAATATGTTCTGGCCACAGACAGCAGCTTCACTTTTACTGCATGTGCCAAGTAAGTTCATTTATTTCCATCTCGCCTCATTTTTTATAATATAGTACAATTTGTTACAAGGCAGTTTTAAGTACAATTAAGTGTACCTATACATGCAAGTTATCAAGTTTCTTGCATTCAACAGGTACACTTTTGGTGAGCCAGTCAAAGGGAATATTTCTTGGGAGATCAGCAACCTGCAAAACTTTGGATGTCGATCAATCTTCACAAAGAATGACACAGTAAGGAAGCTTTCCATAAGTGTAGTTGTCACCAGGACCTTACAGGAGTTGATTATCAATGTCAATCACAATTTGGACATCCCATTCAACCCAAGAGCTAGGAATCTGTGACAACTTCCTGCCCAACAAACTGAATAAACAACAACAGTACATTTGAAATACTTTGAGCTATACTCGTATGACTTTAAGGGTAGTGTAAAAAAAAAAGTGGATCTTTCCTAAATAGTGACCCCAAGGGTTTTTGGTGGTCATTATCTAGGACTAATATTTCTTGGAGGTCATTATCTTTATGATATTTACAGTCTTTTGTTTGTTTTAACAGTAATCCCCAACAGGCTTGTACTAAACACGCTGCCAAGGTGGATACATACCAGGTTATAACCCTTGGGGGTCACTATCTAGGAAAGGCCTAAAAAAAGCAAAACATTCCTGTGGAGTACAACCTAATTCTACAACTCTTATTCATTGCTAATAAATAATGAACAAACACTACCTTCTAGATTTCTGGCTGCAGTGAGATAACTGTCGAGTCGAATGACATTCGAGTGGCAGACTGTAGCGTTTATAACATCAGGGCTAAAGCTACAGTGGCAGAAGAGGGCACTGGAGCAACCGAGGATGCCACAGGCAATGTTGGGGTTGAGAGAAGGGCAGTGATTTTTGAAACAGTTTCCCAAGATGACTTCATGAAACCTAATCTGCCCTATACGTTGAAGGTAAAGCCTATAGATTCAGTATTAGCTAGCAAATGTACTTGTATAAAAGTGGTCATATGAATATACAGTCTTGAATAATTACTTAATTATCCCTTATTTCAACTGGGTATTGGTCTGTGGTGACTCCCGACTACTCGTACCACACGTGAAATTTTCTACATCCTACTAGGTGACATATAATGAACCTATCTATATTTGTTTTTCACTAGGTACGGGCTAAATTACCTGATGGGACCCCTGCTAGTGGTGAACTCCTTGAAGTCTGCCATGGAGGATCTTGCAATAACATCACTACCCCTTCAGATGGCATTGTGAAAGTTTACTTAACCAATTCGCAAAGTAGGAATGTTGTTGTGAGTAAAGAATAGTTGGCTTCCACTATACTGTGTAAATACTAAGTACTATATAAAATGTTAAAATCTAACTAACATTCTGTTATTGACAAGAAAACTATTCTAGATTGTCTGATTTTTATCCGCTAGATCAAACGTCTGGTAACAAGGGCACTTCTATTTGAAGATAGTTTTAGCCACACAGTGAGGAGGTTTTACTCTCCATCCAACTCCTCCCTTGTCATCCATGGTTCAGATGAGACTATAAACTGCACCAGTGGTGAAGATACCAGCCACACATTGAAGGTCCTGTTTGCGTCTGTTAAACAAAGTTCTGCTCTTCTTAATGTTCAGGTAAAGTATCTAAAAAATCCTTTGATCTTTTATCTCTGATCAAATGTAAGTCCTCTTTCTGTGACATCAGTGAATCCCAGTCGTGGCTTTTGTTATTTAAAATTTTACCCTTTGAAATCTTCTAATTTACTTCCTAACACCAACAGGTGATGGCCAGAGGAACAATTCAGTACTTCAAGTCTGAGAGGTATGAATTAACTCCCTCTGACTTACCCTTTGAGGAGGATTTCTTCGTAGAGTCTCTCGATCATGAACCAGAAGATGTTGTCACAGGCGTCCTCAACATTCCACTCGCTTTGCCTTCAACTGCATCACCAAAGATAAAGGTGAGAAAAGAAATTGGTCCACTCAGGTTTACAACAGCAAATACTGAAGAATGAGTGTTCATACCTAATTATTTCTCAATTTTGCTGATTTAGAAGTAACTTCAGAAAACGATGTCAGAAAGTACTGCATGTAAAAAGACTAATTTTAGATGCACATGTAATCTATAAAACCCACTCAAAACCTGATGGCCTATTTTTACAGGTATTGGTATGGTACATAAGGGATGATGGTGAAGTGGTGTCTGATGTGAAAGAGTTGACCGTAGAAAAATGTTTACCTAATAAAGTAGACTTCACCTGGTCCACCAACAGAACCCAACCTGGAGAGACAACCGCTCTGAAACTGGCTTCTGCTCCAGATTCTATTTGCAGCTATGGTTAGTTGTAAAAGCCCCCTTTTTTTCAGAATACAGCACCACCAATATAACTCAACATTCATGGCCTTTTGTTAGGTACATAAACAAATAAAACCTACCTGCTTTTATAGTACTTAAACATTAACTCAAAATCATGAGACCTAGTTCATTATCAATCTTAAATCCAGTACTCCATAATGACTAATCATTACACTATTCATGTCTACCACAGACTAAACAAGAGACAAATAACAATTACATTCAGTAATCCTGTCTCAACTTTATTTTTAGAAGAAATTCATCTCATTGGTTCCTTACTTGGTAAAAATTCATTATAACTTCATAGAAACCCAAGAGTTTCGATCCTTTATATACAATAAATTCACCACACAAAAAAATACAAACCTTTGAAATACAGTCTGTATATATTGAACACAATTCAAACCGTACTTGGTTTAAAACCATATGAGTAAAGGTAAGAATTTAATAACCTTTTCATCCTTAAAAATTTCCTTGAACCACAGGGGTGGTGGATAAGAGCGTGGAATTAGTTTCACCCAGACAAGACACTATAACTGTCGACAGCATCTTCCTGGATGACTTCCGTTACAACCTTCAGCCTTGGACTTTCCCACAGGTTGATGACTACAATTACTGCAGGAGGCAACTGCAAGTTGATATTGGAGGTATGCTGATAGTTTCAGACCTACTGATTTACTGTAATTGCCATACAAACAGCATGATTTATCTGAATATTCTCTCATGGATATATGGTAAAAGCTGTTAATATGCATTTAGAAATCTTCTGTCTCTCATATGATCACCGGTCAATTTTACAGAGGAAGGAAGATACAATTACTACACCGATTATGCTGACACCCTGCATATATTTGACGTAAGTAGGAATTTAGAGAAGATTCAAATTGTATTTTCAAAAACGTATGTAAAATATACACCATAAAATAAAGTTCTTAAATGTGAACCATATTTCTACCTTAACTTACATAAAAAATCAACACTGTTTCTTGACTTCCACAGCAATCTGGGCTTTATGTCTTCACCGATCTTAAACTGGAGACCAGACCCTGCGTCCGAGAAGGTAAGAATCTCTCGCCTTGTAACTGTATCATTCACGATTATGTTCAGCACGGCTAGACTCGGTTTGAAGATGCTTAGACCCAAGTGCATAGTAGCAGGACAGACACTTCGGATGCTGACAACTTGATATGGAGGGGGTTGGTCTGCTAAGTCACTGTCCTCAAAGGCTTTATCTTTTCTAACCAAACTTTTTGTGCTGTCAGAAAACTTAAAACCTTAGTTGTTCCCAGGGAGATGAGCGTAACATGACCTTGTAAGCAGTTGGGTTAATTATTCTACACTGTAACGAGATCTGATTTTTACAAACAGTATGACTGAAGAGATCTGTCAGTCTTCATCAGATGGCAGATTCCTATTGCCTAACAAGAGTACATTATATATCATTTTGCCCCTAGCTGGAATTGATCCTTTTAAGCTAGCTTCTTATAAGCTAAATTGTATCAGCACACTACTGTAATATCTGCAGTCATGGATGTCTAGGGCTAGTGTGTGCCAATTTTTCTCCAGAGCTTACAAATTATACAGTATCCAGATACAGTCCCCAAACTGACACATTAAAAATAAAAGCTTTCATTCCCTTTTACTATATATATAGTAAAAGTATGAAAAATCTTTCAAGCAGCTGGCAGTATTATTGATGCTGAAGAGAATAAACTTCAGACTAATGCAGTACCACATTGTTCTTTTAATGTTCCTTGAGTGTGTACTTTTGATTTTATTTGATTTTTTGGAAGTGCAATTCATAAATGCAGTCAGGGTTTTTAAGCTTGTTCCATATATGTACGGTACAATTCTCAGTATTGATTGTTATTACTGAACTTAATAACACAAATGTTTCTTAACATAATTATTTGCAGGACTAATATTTTCTTTTAAATTTTCTCCAGAATTTGAGAATAACTTCATTGGCAACAGAATTTTCAGTTCTGGTTTCGGTGGAGGTGCTGGTGGACCTTCTTTAGCAGCTGCTCCTCCTCAATCATTTGCTGACATTCCACTAAGAAATGGACCCCAATCTCCTTCTCAGCCAGGAGAACAACCGCGAACAGACTTCCCAGAAACCTGGCTCTGGGATCTTGTGGTTGTTCCGTAAGTGTACAGTCTCGATTCTTCTTAGTAAATATTAATTTTATATTAGGATACTTAGACTGGCATGGAAACAGGACACTTAGACTGACATTCAACATTTTCACCTTAGGTCAAACGGAGTTCTTGAGCAGAATGTTGAAGTCCCAGACACCATTACGGAATGGGTTGGAAAGGCTGTGTGTGTTCACCCAGAGATAGGAGTTGGCGTATCGGAAAGGGCTTCTCTCATCACCTTCACTGCCTTCTTCGTCGACCTCACACTTCCTCCTTCCATCAAGAGAGGAGAAATTCTGCCCGTCAAGATCTCAGTCTTCAATTACCTTCAGCAACCTTTGCCAGTAAGTGTGTGGAATCAAATATTTTCCCAACTTTAATTCCTCAAACTTCACAAAAGTAATTGATAATGAATACTGTATACTCTTGAGTAAATAGCAAAATCTTGTCACTTCATGGCTACTTCAGGTATATACTTTATCTAATTAGGTGAGGGTCATCTTGGAGAGCAGCCCAGAATACGAAATCACGGGAGAGTACGATTACAGCATGCCCGCTGGCCAAAGACTATCCTGTATTGGATCACAGGAAAAGGCTGTTCACACCATCAAAATCAAACCAACAGTTATTGGAGAAGTGAACATTACTGTCAGGGCCTTTGTAGATACTGAAACCTCTCTGTCTTGTGGGGATGGCTCTGTTAATGTTGACAAAAGGTACAACCATGCAGTATTCAGATAGAGGTGTTGAGGGGATATGGTGATAAAATAATTAAAATTATCTCACACAAGCCTCAAGGCAATTATTCTTACTATGAATAAGTTTCTGATAACTGAATAAAATTCTAATTTTGTACGTAATGAAAATATTTCCTTTGCTAGGGATGCACTCATAAGGCCCATAACAGTAGAGGCAGAAGGCTTTTTGAGAGAAGAGACCTGGAACAAATATATATGTGCCAACGGTAAGCTCGACTTGTATTCACTATTCTTGCCCATATTATTGAAGAGTTCATCTCTTCAATCTGTCTTTTATACACAAGACGAAAGGCAATGGGAAGGGGTTCCCTCTTGAACAATATTCAAGCCATATGGATTTATATTTGAGTATGTTTGGGATTATGTAGGCGTAAACTTTGGTTAAGGGTAACAAGTTGTTATAAATCATTGATATTTCTGTCACTATATATTTTTGTTTTCCTTCACAACTAATTCACTCAAGAGGACACTTTTGCCTGTTTCATATTGCAGAAGTAGCAGGAGGAGAAGACTCCCTTGAAACAACACAGTTGGTTGTACCCCCTGGTATGGTGGAGGGATCTGAAAGGGCATGGGTCACTGCAGTTGGAGATCTGTTGGCCATTTCTTTACAGGTAAGACATTACCTCACTGTTCTTAACCATTGCTTCATATAGCTTTGACCCCAGAGTGCCACCATAGCTTTGGATTACTGTACGTAATGAAGTTTATTGCTAATTCTTTGGTAACTTGATGTAAAGGCCATTCTTCTACAAGGGTTTATTGTATTCAAAAGCAGGTTATCTCCCTGACCTAAAATAAGGATAAATTTATTAGTCAATACTTGAAGCGCCACAGAACATGCATGGGGCTTCTGTTGTCACCTCATGTGCCCTGACTTTGGGCCATGCCTAGTTGTAAGTCAATGAAGGTTTTTCAGGAATAAAATTTGTTACCCACCATAAGTCTTGCCATCACTGTAGGAAGCCTTCTTGCATATATGCATAAATTGTTATTTCCAACTGATCAGTGACATTAAAAATGAAAAAATGACACAAAAATGGGTATTATATCATCTAGTTTCCTGAAGTACTAGTTGAATAAATTTAAAAACAAAGACTTAGCCTACACCAATGTTGCGGATTGTTAGAAATTCCAGCTACTTGCTCATCACTAATGATAATTTCCATTTCAGAATCTAGGGTCTCTCATTAACATGCCATATGGGTGTGGTGAACAGAACATGGTGAACTTTGCCCCCAATATATTCATCCTGAAGTACTTGAAAGCTACGAACCAAGAGACTCCGGAAGCGAAAGAAAAACTGCTTAGATACATGAACACTGGTAAGTTAAGTTGTTGCAAACCATGGTACAGCATCAACACATTAATTTTTTTAAATGTGTTGTAATTTTCAAAATGGTACAGAATTCCTACATCGGCAAGATACACCTTCACCGAACCTCCTAACAGGCACTTCCAAGCCATATTGATGACAAACTCAGTTTTTTCAGTACTGTACATAATCTTTATTGATTGTGGGGCCCATTCACACCTTGCAGTGCCTCAACTAGACTAAGGGTCTTGCCAAAACCTTTTTCCTACAGTTTATCTACTTTATTTTTGGTTTTTTTGTTACTGAAACTTTTAATAGCTCTGCAAAACACAAAAAATAATGTTAATCTTTGAATAACACTAAACCAGTCCTAATCTTTGAATAAGCCATTCCTAATTGTCTCTTACACTAGTTACTCAACCTTAAAAAAAAAGTATATCTTAGTTTAACCAGACCACTGAGCTGTTCAACAGCTCTCCTAGGGCTGGCCCGAAGGATTAGATTTACTTTATGTGGCTAAGAACCAATTGGTTACCTAGCAACAGGACCTACAGCTTATTGTGGAATCCGAACCACATTATACCGAGAAATGAATTTCTATCACCAAAAATAAGTTCCTCTTATTCTTCACTGGCCAGTCGGAGATTCGAACTCACAGCCAGCAGAGTACTAGCCGAGAACGGAACCCGTACTCAACCTTAAGCAAATGTACACTTTGCCAAACTGACATCTAAACACATTAACAAGTTTGCTTAGAATTTACAATGTTGGACTAAATCTACACACCTCTTTGTGTTTTTCAGGATACCAACGCCAACTACTGTACAGGCATCCGGATGGTTCCTACAGCGCTTTTGGCAAAGCTGATGACACTGGTTCCAACTGGCTCACCGCCTTTGTCTTGAAGTCATTTGCTCAAGCACAAGAATTTATATTGGTTAGTGAAGTCTACAAATTTGAAGTAATCTTACTTTGATTTTTAGTGTGTTCATGTAGTGAAAGACTTCAATTGTAGGATTAACAACTATGTTTTTTTATTGCATTTGTTTTTCAGAAGAATGTTTTCGGTCCACAGTGACATACTGTAATTCCTGTGATTAGGTTTACAAAATTTAACTGTATTATCTGTATCCGTGATGAAAGCCACTACAGACTTTAAAAATGGTCGAAAGGGATTCGTCCTTGTGATGTCACAGAAAACATACACTACTTGTTTCTAACTGAATTCAATCTCAAGAAGGATAATTTCAGTGTAAATACTTCTCTGATTCGACTGGCAGATATAGAGTCAGTCTTTACATATACCACAATTCTTTCAGATTGATAAAGAAAGCCTCAACATGACTGCAACATGGCTCATCAATTCCTATGGTATGGACACCTGCGCACAATCCATTGGAAAAGTATTCCACAAAGGACTAAAGGTAAGTCTTCGTTTCCTGCCTGCCTACCTACCGATCTTAAAACCATAGTTATTGATAGGTCATTGACATCTGATACAATACAAAATCAGTGGTGCACTAATCAATAGTAAATACTGTTTCAATACAACACAGTATTCACAAGATCATGAAAATGACTTCAAGATCATCGAAAAGTTGCCAACAGAATAGTCTCAAAACCCGTATTCTACCCGTATTCTACAACAAACACTGTCTACTGTGTTTGATTAGAACAGAACTGTTAGTAGTATAAACTTTACCGAAGGAACATGAATACTTCATTTTTATGTAATACTGAAGGAACTGGTATGAATAAAAAATCTTTAAAAATCATTCCACAGGGAGGTCTTGGCACGGGAGAGACCTCTGGCACTCCATTGACAGCATATATCCTGATATCTCTTCTGGAATCAGGAGTTTCCACATCAGATCCCACAGTGCAAAAGGCTCTGAGGTGCCTCATTGAAGATAAATCTGGAGACTCTTACACTTTGGCCCTGAAAGCCTACGCTCTGGCCCTTTCTAAAATCCCAGAGGCTCCTGGAACGCTGCAGCAATTACTGCAACAAGCTACAGTTACTAGAAACTCGACACACTGGGAGCTACCAAAAGGATCTGGCGTCTTTCCAGGTAAGTTTAAAAGTGAAGGGGGCATCATTTTCGGGTAATAAAATACACAATTGTGTTTTGCTTCTCAGAATAAACACCTAGGATACCAAAATATATTGAAAGCTTTTCTTTTTTTAACTGATTACAATATGCAGTAAGTGTGTAAAATGTAAAAATTTCCTTACAAAATGCTTGGTACAGTATAACCCTCTTATTAACACCCCAAGATCTACTTTATCGCTAGAGAATTAATTTCATCTGGCAAAAAAAAAAAAGCCAGTGATCTCTAAGTAAACATTTTATATCTTAAATTCACTGCAGAAACACCTAAAATGATTTCATGCTGAAGTGTCACAGAATTTTTCACCTACTTATCATTTATCTATTACTTTTCTCTCCTACAGAAGGCAGCTCAGCACTGGAGGTTGAGACAGCAGGCTATGGCATCTTGGCAATGATGGCCACAGATCCTAAAGCTTATGAACAACAAGCAAGAAAAGTGGTCAAGTGGATTACCACTCAGAGGAATGGCAGAGGTGGTTTCTACTCCACACAAGTAAGTGAATGCTCCACTAAGCTTGAAATGTACAGCTGAAATAATGCAACTTTTGGTAATATAGACTTCCCAGTATATAACTTTAACACAATTTTCCTTTTTTATTGTGGTACAGTACACAAAATGACACTGAAAAAGACTCTTTAATGTTGTAGTTACTAACTGATCAATTCTTTGTATTTTTCTCTTTTAGGATACAGTTGTTGCTCTCCAGGCTCTGGCTAGTTACGAATCGACACAGTTCCAAGGCGCCTTGGATGTGAAAGCTATAGTTGAGGCTAATAATTTCCAGCACACTTTCCACATAACGGACTCCAACAAACTTTTATATCAAGAGGCATCTTTGCCAGTCCTGCCAACTAATGTTACCTTCAGAATGGAGGGCCATGGTTGTGCTTTACTTCAGGTGAGCATAAGCATTCTGAATTATGCAACTTGAAAATCTTTTAAGTGGTAGAGAGTATTAACATCAGTATCATTTGCAGATAACATATGAAGGTTCTCTAAAGACACCAGTTGTTATGGCCATTTAAGATGAATTCTACTGACTCAGCCTCTCTTTTCCAGACTGTCCTCCGTTACAATGACCCTGAGGCTGATGCTAGCGATGCATTTAGCCTGAGAGTGAACACCAGAACAGAGCAAGATCCTTTCTGCGTGACGAAGCGTATCTCGGCTTGTGCTGACTACCTGCTACCTGATGGAGCTTCCAACATGGCTGTTATCGAAGTCAATCTCGTTTCTGGTTACATTCCAGAGAAGGAGGACTTGCAAAAATTGGTGAGCAATAACAGAGACGTCATCAAACGCTACGAAGTGGACGGCAACAAAGTCTCCTTCTACATTGAAGAAATCACAGCCAACGAAGTCTGCGTTAATTTCAGGGTCATTCGCCAAGTGGATGTGGGCGATGCAAAGCCAGGCTCTGTTGTTGTTTTTGATTATTATCAGCCAGAGTTCTCCATAAGCAAGGTATTTACTGTGTTTCTCTTTGTTTAACCTGCTTTATTCAAACTGCACCTTTTTTTACTCATGACTTTTACCTGATTTCTTGAAGTGTAATAACAACCTTTTTCCCTTTTACAGGTGTATCAACTTCCTGATAAGTCCGAGTGCTTCAACTGAAAAATCTTAAGGATGTTTACCTTTCAAAAAATTATCTGCAAAAGGCATTTGTACTTATTTTAAAAGTTTTTATGAATCAAATGTTTAAAATATTTTATTCTTCTATGAAGCATACTATGGAGTTTTATTCTAAATTAAAAATACATAACTACAAACGTTATTTTTAACAAAATACACAATATTTTAGATTAAATGCAAGTTTCATCAATTTAACAATCCCATGAGCACTTCTCTGATGTAATCTGGCTCTTGCAATCTGATTTCTGAGAATTTTAACCAACATGAAGCCCATTTCATAGGAAAAAACCCTGAATTCGTGTACTGCATTCACTGTTCATCACTGTATCCAATATTAAAATGTTTTTCACCTTACTTCAACCATTTTATTTGTTCCTGCAACCCCTCACAGCCATATCTTAATGGCACATTGCTTCAAGTTTCAAGAAATGCACAATTTCTGAGGAAGATTTAGACTGTTAGAGGGTGGTTTGACTTGGCAGCAGTACTGTACTGTACTGGTCTTGCACATATCCCCTTTAGATCCCTTTAGATCACAGGGGATGTACTCTTTACTATTAGCTTCAACAAAACACTTCCCTCTGTTGAACAATTACCCTTTCTCTTTCCTGACAGTTTCCAATTGCTTAACCCTCTGGTCCCCTGTGATACTTTACCAATCCTTTACATAAACTACACCACTGCAAGCTGTTAGGCAGTGCAGCACCCCTGAGCATAAAGAAATTAGATAGTGTAATAAAAATCCACAATTATACAGTATAGTAGACTGTATTACTAAGTAAATAGAAAATCAAAGACTTTCGAACACCAGAACGGTGTTCCTCAAAAGTGTTTACGTTAAAGGTATTTTAACGCAAACACTGATGTGTTAGAAAGTTTTTGCTTTTATATTTTACTTTATAATAACACTACTTCGTAATACTGTATAGTTTACTATATAACTGTGGATTTTTATTGCATAAATTGTTTGTCACGATATTGTGAATTTCTTAGCAAATCAGACATTCTTATCCTAAGCTAACAGATGAATATTAGCAAATTAGATATTCTTATCCTAAGATGATAGATGATTATTCAAAGTGAGAAAAAATTCATATGTAACTAGCATAAAGAGATCAACTTGAATTTACGTAGCATGGCAACTATGGCTGTTGACTCTGCCTGTAAGTTCAAATCTTGTGAAGCCCTGTCCACACTAGCGGGCACTGCCCGACGGGCAAACACTGTTCCCATATATGTTCTGCACTGACCGACCGAGTATGGAGCCAGAACGATGCGATTGTCTGGTAACAATGTTTAAGAAGCGAGAAAAGTATAAACAGCTGGAAGTGCCCGACGGGCATGTCCGCTAGTGTGGACAGGCCACAATATTACTTTAAAGTGATGCTGGCTGTTCCCTGCTCTCTTGTTTAATGAAGAAACTATGCGTCCAGTTAAAATTCGCCTTTATTATATACAAGAGGCAATTTTGCATAAATATATTATGCTCTAAAACAAGCATTTGATAAGCTTTCTATTTATAACAATGCCCACTGACTGAATGAGCTAGAAGAATCAGAAGGCAAGTATAACAAACTGCAAGAAAGTACCGTACAAGTAATTAGACAGCAACAATGGATAAACCAAGAAATAAAACCAACTGAAGAAATCGCAGTAGGTGGCAATTTGTGGCAAAATGAGGAACTTCACTTAAATGAAAGCGCCCTAACAATCTTCTTGATCTCGACGAATGTTGTGAAAATTTACGCCTACAAAACAAATGCGTTTACAGAGCTTGGCAGGTATGCTCTGTTTTTTACTAAAACCTTTTTACGTTATGAAATTTTTTGGAAGATTATAGCCAAAGAGATCCATGTCATGCTTCAGGTGCTTGTATATCTCTCTCTTCAGGGCCATGGGAACATTTCGATAGTATCTGAAATGTACGAGGAAATTACCAATGGGAGACCACTTTAGACTCAAGAAATTTCTCCCATACAAAAATTACACGATGTAAAGATAAATACGGTAAGCAAATGCTTTCTAGATAAAATTACTGGTCCACTGTATTTTGCAGAGTTCTTATATCTAGCAAAAATTAAGCATCCTACAGTAGGAAGATCTTAGTAACTTCTCACACTCTTGCACACCTTGAATTATGATGTTTTCCTTCAGATCACATGTATGTCCACTCCTAGGTTATGTCTACTTAGGAAGTTTTCCTAATGTCCCAATAGTTGGTCATCCCCTCTAGAGGATTCACTTTTGAACCTGCAAGCATACTGTGTCATCGATCTTGATATCTCTTGGACAATTTACAGCCTGGAAATCATTTGATGACCGAAATTTTTGTCAGTTTCTTTATCCCTTCTCTCTATACCTTAATTTCTAGGTTTTTGTCTAACAGTAACCGATACCTCAAGTCCCTAATTTCTCAATGTGTTCTTCAGCATTTAGTCCTAATCACAATTGTCTTCCAAAGTACCCAGTCTCCAGGTTTTCGACCACTACTCTTGTCTTCGCCTTCCAGCCAAATTTAATTTGTGGCCCCATGCCCTCGTAATGGTTGGTTTTCTGACTGCTCCGCTTCTGTTTCTGATGACTCAGATTCCTACTGTGCTGCTCTTTCAAGTTTTGATGTCTTCTCCTCCTTTTAGTGTTAGATCATAAGTTTGTTTCATTTTACTTTACCCATAAAGAATTCTGTTCTGTAGATATAGGTTGGTGCATGTACCTGGTTACACCTCTCACTTGGTTCCGCTAAATATACATGGATACACATTACCTCACTCGTATAAACATACACAACAACACACGTACCCACAAGAGGTACAAACAGGAGAAAACTTACTTATAATCTGAGTATATGGAATCAACGCTATCCCTCTCCTGATTCTTGGAAGTGTCAGGGTTTGCTGGGATACCAATTTTCTTGAAGATGTGCTCCAAATCCTCTGACAGCGTCTCGACTTTCGTGATGTAGTCGTAATCGAAATAGCAGGGGCAACAGACATGGTAGTAAGGCTTCCTGTAGAAGTTCAAGAGTAACATGAGGGAAAATCACTATGCACTGTCTTTGAATAAAATAAAGTTTCAGGCTATACAGTGGACTCCTGCCTATTCGCGGTTGCGGATTCCTCAGCTTCACATATTCGCAGATTTCCCTGTGGATCGTATATACACGTTATTCATGGAAAATTCTCCTATCTGCAGTATTTTTCATAGAGAAACATTAACAAATTACTGTATTTTCATGTCATTTTCATGACTAAATGCACTTTTTGTGATAAAACTATCAAAATATTCAGGTATCAGCATTTTTAGAGGGGTTTTAAGTATTCGCGGATTTTAGCTATTCACGGGGGGTAGTGCTACGCATCCCCCGTGAATACCGGGGTTCGACTGTATCATGTTAAGATGATCTTACGAGGCTGCTGAACTTAGCTGTACAGTATGTCCACCTGCATGTGTTTTGTCTGTGCGAAAGAGAAAAAGAGTGATAATTCTGGAACATACTCACTCTTTCTCTCTTTCTCTACCTCTAAAACATTGTCTTACAAACCAGTGAGCATCAGGTTTCTGTTCCTTGTATGTTTTCAAGACGAATTTCAAGAACTGGACGAAGGTAATCTTTGGTTTGAGGACACGGTACAAGCGCTCATATTCCTCCACTGAGTATCTGCAAGTACAACAGAGACATAACCTACTGCAGAACTTCTTGGGCTCATTCGGTGAAAATTTCAAAGACAACCAGTCATCTGTAATCCACACAAGAGATCCTGGGATCGAAAGACACATTCACACAGAAGAATACAGCCACACATTTACTTACAAAACACTGGGATCAATTGGGTCTTTCATCCCAACTTTGACATGGGTGTCAGGGGCCACCAAACTGTTGGCAAAGAGGGCAGGGAGCCAGAATTGATGGAACCTCTCATGCCAGTCGCTTCCAGCTAGCCTCTGGTGAGAGAAGAAAGCCAAGTTTTCACATCCTGTACATATTAGTGTCAATCCGTTACTTTCAGCAGGGCATGATGGCTTTTCAGACTTCAAGTGTGACCCACTGCCACTCACACCAGGCTCCAGATGCTTGTTGTAGATTTCCAAGAATTGATATTCTAAGATAAGGTTATTACCCGTTAAAGCCTTGTGGCCCTCTGTGAAAGGAACTTTTTTTTGTAAAAGTGCAATCTTAGGTAAGTGCTTCAAGAAATACAAGAAATGATAAAATTCCTGCCACTAACCTGTATCCGGATAAGAACTTTTTTCCTGACAAACGTCTAGTTATACTTTACTTAAATTCAAGGAATATTTACTATTTGGGAAAAAGTACTGGATATATCTACAGTTTACATGTACCAAGGAGAGGAGCCAGAGGTCGTTTAGGGCCACTGATCTGAAATGCTATATATGGTAGAAAACCTCCACAAATTTTTCTGTCTTGGTAAAACAAAGAAAAAGTGATTACAACTGGACCCTCATTCTGCAACAAGCCTAACAGATGTGGGAACCCCACTCATTCCCAGCAGGAAGCTTGGGTTGACCATAATATGAACAGGACCTTGCACTCAAAGTATTATACATCCCAGAGTCACTGGGATGAATTGTGAGGCTGATGGCGGTGAAGGTTGCTGAACCAAAACTACTAGTCAACCTACCTTGCGTACCTTCTCTTCGTAAAGAGATCTGTGCGGAGGCATAGGCTTCCCATCATTGTACTTGTTACGAAAGGCTGATACCAATCGAGTCAGCGGGTGCCTTGTGAGAGAGAAACACTTTTTGTTTACTGTAATACAGTACTGTGGATATAAACCTCATCTATTTTCATGGACAGTATATTACGGCAATGATTTGGTTCCTCATTGGGTGGGTGGGTACCGTTCTCAGCTAGCACTCTGCTGGCCCCACGTTCAAATCTCCCACCGGCCAATGAAGAATTAGAGGAATTTATTTCTGGTGATAGAAATTCATTTCTTGTTATAATGTGGTTCGGATTCCACAATAAGCTGTAGATCCCATTGCTAGATAACCAATTGGTTCTTAGCCACGTAAAATAAATCTAATCCTTCGGGCCAGCCCTAGCAGAGCTGTTAATCAGCTCAGCGTTCTGGTTAAACTAAGGTATGCTTAAGGCAATGATTTTGAATCCTGAGTCAGGCAGAACAGAGACTAAGTAGAAGCTATGCTTGGTGGCTATCTCACCCAACATCCTGATAAACAACGGTCCAGTTTACCTCACTGTTATTATCTTGGAAGATGACTTGACATCCTTTACAACAGCGCCAAAGGGTCTCTCCAAAAAAGCCTTCCTGGTGTCATCCTGGTCAATAGGTACATTAAAGGGCGGCCCCTTGTTCACTCGCCTGAGATGTGCCCTCCATGTTGATGACGCTGACTGTGCAAAATAATGTTAGTGAGAACTCTTCCCCTTGGCACCTTATTTGGAACTTATTCCTCTGACAGAGTACAGCGTCAACTATAAGCATGTTTAGTAACTTTGGCATTTGCAAAAATGTTTTCTGCATGAGTAAAATGATGTTTTCATTCACAACTTCTCAACTTTTATCATTCTATCTTCTTCAGAGCTACAGATTCTACCCAGCCATAAAATACAAATGATGATACCAAAGGAGAAGAAAATAGGCCTGCTCATTAGAATATATGAGGTGATTTTGAGTGAACAAGTTATTTTCTGTGCAAATATTCAGGGGTACAGTATTCAGTTAAACTAGATATGAACAACCCTGGTTATGTAATTGTAAATCAGTGACGTAGTGTATTTACCCATCACTTACAAACAGCCTTGTTTGACGAATGAAAGCTAATGTTTTTTTTTTATTTAGATATGGAAGTTTAATAACAAATTCCCTCATGGGGACTTATACTCTATTATCTAAACTCTATAGATGACAGAACACTTTATCTACATTTTAAATTAAAAACAGAAAAAGGGATTTCCTAACAAAATTCTTTACTTGGTGAATAGAGGCTCATCCGAAAGCCCCCTCATTTGCTGAATGGGCCATTAACAGCATATTCCAATTCCTAGTGATAAGATGCTTACAAAACACAGCCTGTACATACTAACATACTATGTTCTCTAGACTGAGATAACTTCCATTTTGGCAAACGAATGTTTCCTGAATATTTGAATATTAAGTGAATCATTTACCTGACATTCAGTTACTCAACATAAAATCATTCATCATATCAAGAGGCATTTTAAATATACGTCAACGTTATACATAAAAATAGTGTTCAATTTTGTACATCATACTACTGTATCTATTCCTTCTAAAATAAGGGTGATAACTCATTTTCCAGCTGCAAAATACTTTTCATAGATAAAGCACATTACCTTAAACAGCATTTTCTTGTCTGCTGTTTTGGGGTAGTTAAAGCTGCAGTTCATTAACAGCATTTTATACAGCAGGACACATGCTTATATATATATATATATATATATATATATATATATATATATATATATATATATATATATATATATATATATATATATATACAGTATATATCCCACTTCATAGAATGTGATGACTATCCATTTATTTATTTTTTCTGAGAGTAACACATTGAGTCTGTCCATTTAACTATCACAAAATCCTAAACATGAGAATGTAGAGCAATCTAGCATAGCTGACATATCATGACTGACTGGTTGATTGATTATGAATGTACAATGCAATCTGATGAAGAATAAAATGCTAGGCTTAACTTCTCCCTAACTTATTCATTTGGTCTAAACAAAACAAGAATTTGAATACTTTACTTTCACTGCACTTTTAAAGGAAAACTTGGACTGACCTCCAACTGACCTTGGCCACAGTGCAGACAGATGTGTTATACTGGTGAAAGAAGTACATGCGATAAGTGAGGATGCTTTGGACATGGCAGGCCTGGAAACCTTCACTCTTGCATACTTCAAGAAGAGTTTCCCTGCGTGTTCTCAGCCGCTGGGCAACAGGGTCTTCTTCCTCCACCTCCTCTTCCTTCTCCAACACCTCCTCCTCCTCTTCTTGAGGTAGGTCTAGGGCCCCCTCACCACCTTCAGAGGCTGTTAGCGACTCCCGAAGGCTGTTTCCAGGGGCAAACGCCCCATCAATGCTGTTCTCCTCCTCCTCCTCCTCCTGAGGTGTGTCTAGGGCCCCCTCACCATCTCCAGAGGCTCTCAGCGTCTGCCGAAGGCTCTTTCCAGGGGGAAACATCCCACCCTTGGTGGATTCCAGCCCAGACGGCCTTGAAGAAGAATTCTCGCTCAAGCCACTTTCCAGAACAGACCGAAACTCAGAGGAAAACTGCTCATGTAAACCTCTGGAGAAATCCTGGGAGCTCTTCTCGATCTGCCGTTGTTGGATAGTTTTGTAGCAGACGAGATAAAAAAGAGTGGAAATGAAGAAAATGGTGGTGAGGCAGAAGGAGAAGGGTGATGGGTGAATTATTCTTGAAAGATTCATTGTAAAAGTTTTGTTGTGTTGGTTTTACTACCCTGAAAGAGCAAGATGGATAAGAATGATGCTGTTCTTCTAGAAGATAGTTTAGGGGATTATGATGATAAGATCCTTATCAGGTGCATAAATATACAAAGAATAAGTGTATCAACTTCTGACACACAAACACACATACAACGTCACTGACCATCGGAAAAGGAATCTGCTGGAGATGGTGTTTACTGAAGCCACGTGCACCAGGAATGTTAACCTCCACCCTGGATTAATCCCTTGATCCTTTGTCCCTGTCTTTTTTTGTTTAAAGAACATGCTGCCCAGATTAACAAACTGTAACCCTGCCCACCCCTTCTGTTTTTGCATATAAAGCTCTGCCAACTTCTTTTGTATTCAGTTTGAACCTGAAAATGTAGAATGAACCACGAAAGTACTTGTTCAAAGTCCCGGTTTTAACTCACCCTCTTATGTGGATTTTGTGACATTCTCAAGCACGAGTTCCTTCGTGCTGCATTGGATACAAGAGTGTGTGTGTGTGTGTGTGTGTGTTTACTAACACACAACACAAACTGTTTCTTTACTTTTAAATCATCAATAAATCACGTCGTCAGACACGACCAAAACATTAAGAGATCACTTTTACTTGTAGGAAAATTTGCAACGGCGCGCAAAGTAATTACTATTCACTCACGGCTCACGAAGAACGATTTGCGCAAGGTGAACCTCCACCTTGGTAGTAAATTAAATACAGCCTATAAATAAAACAAGGAGCAATGAATTAGTTTGGTCTGTTTTATAGAGAGACTGAAAACTTGTCATGTCAATCATTATGTTAAAAGTGCTTGAAAATACATTACAGTCACATTTTCTCTTTTTCTTGTCATGTTCACTGTGGGTGTGTGTACATTAATAATAATAATAATAATAATAATAATAATAATAATAATAATAATAATAATAATAATAATAATAATAATAATAATAGTAATTTATCCTCTGCTATCATGCCATCTTGTTCACAACAACAGAATAAAAACCACAGAAATATTCTCCACTTATGTTAAAAGTTCACCATCTGCTAAAAACACACTCTAGTGCCTAAAATCACCGAAGTTGACCCCAGGTCAGATATACCACTAGCGTAAATACAACTCCTAGCTTGAACCAAGGACACAGCAGAGTGCCAAGGACCATCTAAACACAGGGCTCCACTACACAAGTGCCACCTCTAGGTCTGACGTCTGATGGAATAATCTTTAGAGCACCAAATCCCACCCTGGACAGTGTGTCAGTAGTGAATAAGCTACTACTGACGACTAATGGCAACGGAATCTCACCTGGGATGAGGTTAAAATTGGGGGTTTTGATCATAAGGCATCCTAGTGACTGATCTTTTGATTCGTATTCTTCACACCTGTGCGGACAGGTGAGTTTTATACAACTCCTGAACAGTGATACACATTACTGAAAAACAGATTCTCTGACCATCTGGTTTAAGGGTGATATTTGATTTTTAACCTTAGCTGATGTTAAATTGACATTCTTTATATATATTTTCACTACTGAATTCAACCAAAGTTCATAAAACCGACTTTCTGGTCCCTTGATCTAAAGGTGATTGGGGTTTACCTTAATGTATAAAATATTTAAGCGCCTTTTAACGCTTCGAATTTGATGTTTAGTCAGACGTTACACACCCGATGGTTTGATGAATAGGTCATGTCCAGAATCGGTGGGTCCACTCAATCATGTGTAAGAAATAGGCATGTGAAATTATCTGAATAATATTTAGCCGCTAATCGACACAAAAAATTTCAGTTTCATATATTTCTTCTTTTTTAGAAGGAAATCCTACCTGAATGATTCTTTTTGCTTTGACTCACGAAAGGGGAGTTTAATCTCACAATGTATATCGGAAAATAGGTTCCAGAATTGGTGTTATCAGTGAAATTATTATTATCATTCAGAAGACGAACCGTCTTCATATTCACAAGCCCACCAAAGGGGCAACACTGACTTGAAATTCGAGCTCCCAAAGAATATTAAGGTGTTCGTTAGGAAGAAGTAAGAGGAGATAAAATAAATACAGGAAGTAGAGATCCCACTCACTTATTAAAAAAAATTAATTAATAAACTGCAAAATGAACAGGTCCGTTTATACTGGCATCATCTTTGCCTTTCCAGAATGACGTATATATCAATTACAAGCTCATCAACACTTTAATTATACTTTTATTCTCCTATCTCTCTTTTCCAGCTTGTAACCCTGCGAATGTGTGGACATGTTAACTGTGAGCACATTAACCCCGTCCAGACTCTCTCTCTCTCTCTCTCTCTTTGAAAAGTTAATTAATTCTTTTGTCACTGATCATCGACAACCACAACACGAGTGTCTTGGTGCTGGTACTAGGTCAATAAATGAATAAATGATGTTATATATACAGTATATAAAGTATATATAATATATATGGACATACATACATATATATATATATATATATATATATATATATATATATAGTATATATACTATAATATTTTATATATATATATATATGTATAATGTAGAATAATTTCATTATGAAGAAATAACTTCATTATTTATAAAAGATGGTTTGTGGTGAGGCCCACCCCTAAAAATATTAATCCCTTATACAGTAATTAATATTATCATTAACCAGTTTAACAGCTAACCTTTCCCTGCATTAAGCTTGCACAAATATTAAACAAATATAGCTAAAGGCAAGCAAATTTTAAAAGCATCACACACACTGAGAAGATAGGCAGTAACCGTAACGCCCAGACTTTCCAACGCTTATTGCTCAGTTCAAGGAAATTAACATCACGTTCCAACGCTTAATATCAGTTTCAAATACTCATAAAAATAGGTAAGTAATATCTTTGTTCAAATACAAATCTCTGGCCAAGAAGGAAATGACTGATTAAGTTTAAACGGTGAATATCGAAGGAATTCATTTTCGAGGCCAAACGCTTCTTGATAACTGAATTAGACCGATGTTTTTTTTTTTTTTTTTTTTTAGAGTTCGAATTCTTTTGTCAGCTTCAAAGAATGGACTGAATATTTGAAATGAAAACGTGACAGAGACCTTGAATGCATACTTATCATAACTGACATTCAACGAAATGTCAAGAAAATATAATAATACAAAATTTGAAATGAGACATTATATAAAAAAAAAAGGCTTACCGCAATGGAGATGGGAAACTGATCACTGATACAAAAGTGTGATGTGGAATGGGGAAAGTATGAAGACGGGAGTGTGAAGGGTGTTTCACGCTAGTGTGAACGGTATAGAGGGAAGTGTGACTGTGGGGTGGAAAAAGTGTGAAAGGTGGGTGGGGTGGGGAGGTCACTGGGGTGGGTTCGAAGTGTAAAAAAGTGTGAAAGGGGGATAGGGGCATATTAGTAGCCAAAGAAGAGAAAGTATGAAATATACACGATAAAGTGTGATAGCCAAGGTGCAAAGAGTTGCGCAGAAGTGGGAAGTGTTCTGGAAAGTGTGAAACTGGCCTTTAAATAATGTTGGTAGCGACACATTTCTCGTCACCAAGGCCATACACGCAACGGGAGTTTCTCAGGCCGCGTTCAGTTAGTAGACGTGACAAACACCCCGTTCTATATAAAGCTTTTCTCAAGACACTGAGCGAAAAGAACCACAATTCTACGGCGCCGTTCATTAGGGCTAATGACCAGAAAACGTCTCAATGTCTAAATGACAGAAACCGTCTAATTCTACGGCGCAGTTCAGGAATTCTAACATATATAGGTCTAGGCGCCGTTCAGTTTAACTGCCCTATATAACATACTATATCTCGCTCTCAGGCGCAGTTCAGTTGGCCAACGCGTGACAGGTGACCTTTCTAAATCCGATCAATAAATCATATGCTAATCACAACGTGCGAGTAAAACGGGGATCCGAGATTCATTCACATGTACGTAAAGATGCTTTTTGAAATGCCCATACGACTCGACAGGTGTCTGATTAAGTATTAATTATGAATAAACATATAATCACACCTACGAACATATATGCATACGGTGCTGACGTACTGAGTGTGTATATGTATATAGGTATGTATATATGTATTTAAGCACACACTTTCCAACTTAATGTAAAACATGAACTGAAATCATATAGGCCTATAAGAAGAGAGAAACCTGTATGCCAAAAAATTGGAACAGTATTACAAAAGTCGCCATTTAAAACAACAAATTAACTAGGCCTAATTAAGCCTAAACAAAAGAAGAGTTAAAAAAAGACACAAGAATGAAATCAAATATGACCAGAATCGAACCTAGGTCTAGAATTAGCGCTGGCGTTCGTATAGCCGATGATGACGTCACAGTCGCCATGCCACCGACACAATGACAAGTGTAATTAACTAGACCTAGACAAGAGAATATCTTATTTAATGAACATTGGCATTAAATCAATTATTTAACTATTAACTCGAGTCGAGTCGAACCCAGGACTAGAGTCAGCACTAGTGTATATACACGAAGCCAATGATGACGTCACAGTCGTCATGACGGCGACACAATAACAATCACTTAAGAACCATGGCAATCGGATAACTTGAGATTAGTCTGTGACGAACAAGGATGTGAAACAGACGCCGTCTCTCTGCCTGTCTGTTAAGGAAGTTTCTTGCTATCGTTCTAGAGAACCGAGAAGGTAAGAGTCGGAATAAAAAAGAGCTGTTTTCTGTTGGCGAAGGTTCCATTTGAACACGCTCTTGTGGCCACTATAGCAGCCCTGAACTGACTGACTGGATTTGTTTACGTATTATCTGGCGTCGCAAAAGGTAGGGTAATCGAGACCGAAAGTAGAACGGGCTGAAATCTTCTACTACTTATTTGACGTGAATCCTGAAATCTACGAGCCCAAGTTTCTTACGTGTTCCCATCGTGTCTTATATTCGAAGCCTGAATCCGAACGTTTTTGTGTAAATATTTGTCTTTTCTTAATTCGATTTCGGTCTAATATAAAAATGTGCAATTTATATATATACATAAATATATATATATTATATATATAATGTAATTGTAATAACTACAATGCCCACTAGATTTATATACTTACACACACACACACACACATATATATATATATATATATATATATATATATATATATATATATATATACAATATATCAAAATATATATATATATATATATAAGGATATATATATATATATATATATATATATATATATATATATATATATATATATATATATATATATATATATTTCGTCTATATGTTCTTACTTATTATACCTAGGAAAGTAAGACACAGACATAACACAATAACTGATGGAAGAAGGTTCTACAGAGGTGAACGTAAATCACACGAATTATCTGTTTTGGCGAATAAACAACGATAAAACAACAGTAGCAAACGCAACAACAGCAGCAAACTCAACAACAACTGCGAAACAACATCAGGTGGTCACCAGGCACTGGTCTGCTTTCGTGAATTTATATTTATTTACAGTTGCGAGGGGCAACGCAGGACGAGGAGGAGGAGGAGGAGGAGGAGGAGGAGGAGGAGGAGGAGGAGGAGGAGGAGGAGGAGGAGGAGGAGGTGGAGGGGGTTGTCCAGTACACGCTATCCCGAATTAAATCCTCCACTTTTATTTTCGTATGATTTTTCAGAAGTTACAGTGAAATATATAGTGTATATACAATTTAAATAAATAACTTCATTGCTTTGGGCATTAGTTTTCTTATAATTGGGATCAATTTAGAGAGAGAGAGAGAGAGAGAGAGAGAGAGAGAGAGAGAGAGAGAGAGAGAGAGATACTCCGTTGGTTTTAGGTCATATTATGAATCGTTGTCACTTGTACTAGATCGTTAACGTATGCTGCAAGCGACCCTTGTCACTGTTACGCCAAAACAAATACATTACAGGCAATCAACCATTCTGAATCCTGTTCCTGATATTCAGAAAGCCTCTCTCTCTCTCTCTCTCTCTCTCTCTCTCTCTCTCTCTCTCTCTCTATATATATATATATATATATATATATATATATGTATATATATATATATATATATATATATATATATATATATATATATATATATATATATGTATATATATATATATATATATATATGTATATATATATATATTATATATATATATATATATATATATATATATATATATATATATATATATATATATATATATACAGTCAACTCCACATTCCCAGATGGGAAGCACGGATGCCATCTCGCTCACCCTGTCATTCTCCGTCGGGAGGCTCCTGGCAACTCTTCTCCTCCTGGCTGCCGCGAGAACAGCCTGGGCGAAACCTGGCACCTTCAACACGAGCGTGAGCCTGGAGAACAAATGGCTGCCCAATCCTATGCAGACCGTCAACATCATGGCACCTGAAGACTGTTTGAAATACTGCTATAAGGTGAGGATTTCCTTCATGAACTTGACTTGAATTCAAGAGTTAAACACCACTGCATTAAGGTGCTATGCGTCTTCTCGTAGACTTGTCTTGTATTCAGGAGTTGAACTGATGAAGAATAAATATCAAGGGTCATGAACTGACCACAGTGTTTCTAACTTTTGTTTTAGTGGTATTTAAGGAAATATGTTCTTGCTTAATATATTTTGCATTAAGATGAGGTATTTCCTTGTGAACTTGTCTTGTATTCAGGGGTTAAACTAATGAGTAACAAGTGTCAAGGGTCATGAACTGCCCACAGTGCTTCCAAGTTTTGTTACAGTGGTATTTAGGGTAGTATGTTCTTCCTTATTGTAACTGCATGCAGTGCCTAGACTCTTGTTGCTGTAACATTCATGATATTATATGCCAGCACATCATACATGCAGGATTTTGAGGAATTAAGTTGAGCATCTCTGAGCCAAAGATCAGAGATTAATTTCAACGTTTTTGAAGCGTAGGATTAAAAATCAATCTAAGCAGTTCTGGAGCAAAGATTTACAATTAACTTGAGCACCTTCCAAGCATAGACTGAATATTTACCTTAATTACAGTTGAAGCAAAACTTAGACTATATATGACTACGCATACCTTTCGTAAGTCCAGCATTTCACAGGCTTACCTTAGGCAGAGTCTACTATTATTGACCTGAACATCCCAGAAATGGAATATTTTACCAACATTTTCCAAGTTATATGTGCCATTTTTTTCACTCACATTACCCCCATTCCCTCATCAGACTTTACGTCTGCCTTCCTACTTCTGTTTGTTCTATTGCTTTCCTTATTCACTAAATTCAAGCTGGTCTTCCTACTAATAAGACCCTCAATATGACTTTCTAGTCTGCCTTCCCAATTCCAAAATCCCTTAAATTTATACTAGTACTACCTTCCTCACCCATTAATCTCAAGCTGGAAGACATCCACTGAACTCAAGGTGGTCTTCCTGCTAGTAAGACCCTCAACGTCTGTCTCTTTGTACCCATTTCCAGCATCCGACTTGCGACGCATACGCAGTGTCAGCCTTCGAGAGGAAGTGCCGCATGTATGAGCTGGTGCCGGGAGTGCCGCCTGTCAAGAACAACGGCTACAGGATTTACATCAGGATGAAGAGTAAGCTGGTGGTGTCTTTTCAGCATTCCTTTCCTAGGCTAAAACCTTCCCCTCTATTCTGGTCTGTGAATTGGTATAATCCTCACTGAAGTGAAACCTCTCTCCTTGATGTGTGCGAGTGTGTGTGTCATTATTGTCCATCCATTTACAGCGTGCAGCAACTCTGATTTGTGCTGCACATTTAATTTACATTTAAACAGCTTCCACACTTCCCATTCGTGAGTCGTCCCCATAAAGGAACTGACTGACTGATATCTGAAACTTTGGCTGTCAAGCCAAGCACTGGTGCACTCGGCCATTCAACGCCATTCGGTGAAAAGAAGAACTTAAGAGTGGTTGGACAGCAAGGTATACAGATTGAAAAAATAAAGATGAAACAAAAGGATCTAAAGGTGGAACTCCCCGTAGGGGGGTAGTGCCACAAGTGGACCTCACGTGGTGTACTGTAGGCATTACTCGAGGTTCTTTGCAGGGTGCCTGCGCCCCTAGCTGCAACCCATTTCATTTCTTTAACTGTACCTCCTTTCATATTTTTCTTCTATCTTACTTTCCAACCTCTCCTAACAATTGATTCATAGTGCAACTGCTTTGAGGTTTTCCTCCTGTTACGCCTTTTAACCCTTTTACTATCAATTTCCGTTTCAGAGCTGAATGACCTCATAGGTCCCAGTGCTTGGCCTTGGGCCTAAATTCTATATTCAGTAAGAAGTAACAGTTAAAGATGCTGGACAGCAATACCGAGGAAGGGAAGAGGGTTGGGGTTGGGGGGGAAGGAAGTAAAGTGTAAGGCTATATACAAAGTGAAGGGTGCAGCTAGGTGCCTAGGGAACGCCGCAAACACCCTTTAGTGACTCCTAAAATGTACCAGGAATGGTTCAACGTACTTAGCGGTTCTAAACAACTCCTATTCACTTCTGCAGCCGAGGACGACGGGTACTACACCTACGGAACGACCTACCTGAAGGTGTCCACCACGAGAATGAACGCCCTGGACGCTGCCAAGGCGTGCGGTCGAGAGAATGGGAACCTAGCCGCTATCAAGGTGAGCATGGGACACTCATTATTATTATTATAAGTGATACCACTTCTACTAACAGTGCCATCGTCAATTCCGCCCCGGCTGATGAAGAGTTAGAGGAATATTTCTGGTGATCATTTCTCGCTATAATGTGATTCCAGAACCCGTTGCTAAGTAACCAATTGGTTCTTAGCCACGTAAAATTAATCACCAGCCCTATGTTAATCAGCCTGGTCCTCACTATCATCATAATAATAATGCAATCATCATCATCTTCGTCACTCATTAATTCTTACTGATGCTCACCATCACTGAACTATTCAACACTGTGAGACCATCGCTTGTTTTATTCCTAACACCGCTGGACTGTGGGACAGTCTCCCTGAGGAAGATGCAATGCATTGCTACCTTAGAACAGTTCACCTCGTATTTTAAAAATGTATTTGTTTTTTTACTATTTACTCATGAAATCTATTCATTTATATCTTTTTTCTTTTCTAATAACTGATCTCTCCTTTCTGTATTTCCCATTACCTTCTGGCAATTCGCATGAACGTGAGAATACTCTTTGGAAGCTTGATTGTCAAGACAACGGCCCCTTTGGTGGGCTTGTTCCATACGAAGAGGGTTCATCTTCTGAATAATAATAATAATAATTCTGGATCGTGTCAAGATTAGCGAAGCCAACATCTCCATGTCAAGAACAGTAAACCCAATGATCCCCTTGTAAAGAATGGTCAACCCTCTCCGGTTCGAACTCCAATTCCAAGTGAGGGCTAGTGCTGAACACGGCGAAAAAGTGATTCATCTCCTGTTTCGCCGTGTTTAGTACTAGCCCCTGGGGGTGTCAAATGTATTTCGCCTTGTTTAGTGCTAGCCCCTGGGGGTGTCAAATGTATTTCGCCTTGTTTAGTGCTAGCCCCTGGGGGTGTCAAATGTATTTCGCCTTGTTTAGCGCTAGCCCCTGGGGGTGTCAAATGTATTTCGCCTTGTTTAGTGCTAGCCCCTGGGGGTGTCAAATGTATTTCGCCTTGTTTAGTGCTAGCCCCTGGGGGTGTCAAATGTATTTCGCCTTGTTTAGTGCTAGCCCCTGGGGGTGTCAAATGTATTTCGCCTTGTTTAGTGCTAGCCCCTGGGGGATCAAATGTCTGGCACTGAAGTGTTCATGCCTAGAACAGTAAACCCGATTATTCCCATGTAAAGAATAATGAACCCAATAATCTTCTTGTCAAGAATAGCGAGCCTGCTGTGAGCGGGTTCGCTAATCTTGACATGATCCATAATTTTTCCTCTTATAACCTTCAGAAATATATAATATTAATAATAATCTATTATTACAACAGAACGACGACATGGATCAGATGATCTGGAATATCATGTGGGACATGAAAATCTGGAAGGCTTTCATCGGCGTCAGGAGGCCCTCCTACGACATGCCTTGGGAGTACTCGGACGGTAAGTCCCCCCCACCCCCCCGCGAGGTTGGTTGGTATAATGCAGTTCGCACGGTTTGAAAGGCAGTTTGGAAAGGTTGTTGAAAGATGTCACCCCCGCCCCTCAAGTTTTGCTGTCATTCTGGCTTTGCTAATTGTAAAAAATATTTAAGTTTCTTGTATTTCATAACTAACCTAGTAAGTTATTCTTGAATTCTTATTCTTACCCACTCCTAGGAACCGGATACTAGAATTTTTACTCCTCAGGCAACTAATTCTAGAATTCTTTCTAGTCCTCGAGCAACTAATTCTAGAATTATTCCTCGTTCTCCAGCAACTAATTCTAGAATTCTTTCTAGTCCCCGAGCAACTAATTCTAGAATTATTCCTCGTTCTCCAACAACTAATTCTAGAATTCTTCCTTGCTCTAGGAACCAAAGCCTCACAAACTTCCCCAATCCCACGATCCAATCCTCGAATTCCTCCCCACTCCCAGGAAATCCTAGTACCTTTCCCATTCCCAAGAACCAAATCCTTGAATTCTCTCCCATTCCCAGGAACCCAATCCTCACATTCTCCCCCATCTGTTCCCCATTCCCAGGAAACCAATTCTCTACCTGTTCTTCATTCCCAAGAACCCAAAACTGTTCCTTCCCAGAAAACTGTTCTGTTCTCATTCCCAAGAAAACCAAACTCATCCCCAGTAACTGTTCTTCATTCCCAAGAACCCAATTTCCTCATCCCAAACTGTTCTCCTGTTCTTCATTCCCAGAAAACCAAACTGTTCCCCATCACCAGGAAACCAATCCTCCCACTGTTCTTCATTCCAAGAACCCAATTCCTGAAACTGCTCCTCATTCCCAGGCACAAAGGTGGGGGACGAGGGCAAATGGGACTGGAACGGCCAGTGGCCTCGGAAGAACTACAACTGCGCCATGACGCAGCTGACGGAAGACGAGCCTTTCTGGAGACACACGGACTGCTGGGAAAAGAACTACTTCGTCTGTCAGATCCCCATATTCTAAAGAGACGTTCAGCCAGCCCTGGAGACTAAGAGGACGGCTGCCAGGTCCTCCTTGTGTTCTGGAGGACGACTACCAGGTCCTCCTTGTGTTCTAGAGCCTAAGAAGACGATTGCCAGGTTCTCCTTGTGTTCTAGAGCCTAAGAGGACGACTACCAGGTCCTCTTCGTGTTCTAGAGCCTAAGAGGACGACTACCAGGTCCTCCTTGTGTTCTAGAGGACGACTATCAGGTCCTCTTCGTGTTCTAGAGCCTTAGAGGACGACTACCAGGTCCTCCTTGTGGGACGACTCTCCTCTTCGTGTTCTAGAGCCTAAGAGGACGACTACCAGGTCCTCCTTTTGTTCTGGAGGACGACTACCAGGTCCTCCTTGTGTTCTAGAGCCAAAGAAGACGATTGCCAGGTTCTCCTTGTGTTCTAGAGCCTCCGACCCAGGTCCTGTGTTCTAGAACCTAAGAGGACGACTACCAGGTCCTCTTGTGCTCTAGTGGTCCTCTAGAGCCTAAGCCTAAGAAGACGACTTCCAGGTCCTCCTTGTGTTCTAGGGATGCTTCTAGAAGACTCCCGTCTTTCTCTCCACTGTCAAAAATGACTCAGCTATACCATGGCACTGACACTGATGCAGTTATGTTAAGTAAAAATGTCATTTAAATCCAATAATTAAATCCAATCACGAGTTAGAAGAGTTTGTTCGAGCGAGTGTCCACCATTAGCCGTCGTGTTGTCTCGTCGCGAACGAGAGAATTCTAGAATATCCTGCAGCTTCAGAAGCAAGAGCCCGTGCCTGTGTATGCTGGATTCATCTCAAACAACCACAACGACATGAAAACAACAAAAACAACAAAACAACAACTGGAATGGGACGCGCAGTTTGGGAAACTCTTCTTCACGGTAAACATTGGTCTAAGGTCTGGTCTTCGCTTTGACAAACCTCCCCCCCAAAAAAAAAAACAATCCATTATCATCAGAGACTTCTGACTTAGGCTGCATTAAGTGTATGATTCATTTTTAATTACAACTGTAAAAAAATAAGCTGGTTATGAAAGCTATTGTACATCATTAATCCACTTTCATTTTCAAAAGTAGCAAGGAGTGTGTAGCGTATTGTGATATAGATTTAAGTCGTTTGTCAGTATAACCTTCATGTTTCTATGTAACGCGTTCTCTCTCTCTCTCTCTCTCTCTCTCTCTCTCTCTCTCTCTCTCTCTCTATTTCAGTGAGCAAAGGACATAATAATAATAGTAGTAGTAGTAGTAAAGTAATAATAATAATAATAATAATAATAATAATAATAATAATAATAATAATAATAATAATAATCGGGCCTAAAAGTAATTTCAAATAATTATTACAGCTCGTAACAAATTGTTATTAATTTTATTATAAATATTAACATTAAAACAGCAGTTAATAAATAACTGTTATTACTTTTCAACAGTACCAATATTAACGGCAGAATCATACGAACATAGTAATACGTAAACCCTTTTTGAAGTGAGTTATTATTAATATAATTCATTATCGTAGCAAAGGTTTCTTACGTTTAACCAAATCAGAGATTAATTTATAATTATTCTGTGAGAATATTAATGTAATCATGATATGCAATTCACATCTATAACACTGAAATAAAGCATAATTAAACAATGAAACGCCATGACACTCAACGCTTTTATTTATCCTATTCAAATACCTTGGGACTGTTTATGTGGAACCGTTTTCTATGAATCGTTTTCTATGATGAGAAACGTTACTAAAGAAAACGTGTTTTCCCGAAGGAAAATACTTAATTTATGGGTACCTACGTTAAATATAATTTACCGGCATTTCCGTCGCAATGTCGCAAATTCCACGTAACTGTTATTTTAATGATATAATAATCGAGGTGGATAATTATATATAATGAAATAATCAAGGTTGATAATTACGTGATATCAGACGGAAGTCGGAAATTTTAATTAATTATCTGAAATAATTTTAATATATATTTTGCGGCAAAATTAAATCCACTAATATATATATATATATATATATATATATATATATATATATATATATATATATATATATATATATATATATATATATATATATATATATATGTGTGTGTGTGTATATAAAATGTTTTGTATGTACTTCATATGTAATATACTGTATATATATATAGTTTTCAAACGAGAATGAATGAAAGCTAAAAGAGAGAGAGAGAGAGAGAGAGAGAGAGAGAGAGAGAGAGAGAGAGAGAGAGAGAGAGAGAGAGAGAGAGAATAAATATTTATATTAAATCAACCTACTTAAGGCAAATGACGTAAGACTCGTTTGCAACACATCACTAATTAAGAGTGAAAATCCCAAATGACATAGAGGATGCATTTGGTTTACACTAATAGTTATTCTCCTACGGTATTTATTGTGAATAAAAGGGCATGAAAGAGAAGTAATTAATACATGTTTATATATATATACTATATATATATATATATATATTGCAGAACCTTTGCAGCATATAGGGTTATTTGGAGTAAATTTGAGAAAGGTTAAAATGAATAAAAAAGAAATACGAACAATTTTATAAAAATTCGACATATAAATCTGGTACTATATGAAAGGTTATGTTTCCCAAAAAACAAAATAATGAAAAATTATTAAAAAAAACTGAAGAAAAGATGAAGCAATATCAAACCTTGGCAATACGAAGGAGAGAGAGAGAGAGAGAGAGAGAGAGAGAGAGAGAGAGAGAGAGAGAGAGAGAGAGAGAGAAACGAGGGCTCTCCCATTACAACAAATATTCTTTTTCCTGGAAATTCGCCTTGAGCAACATACTCCTGAAAATGACACGACAACAAAGAGAGAGAGAGAGAGAGAGAGAGAGAGAGAGAGAGAGAGAGAGAGAGAGAGAGAGAGAGAGAGAGAGAGAGATACTAGGGCGCATTCAATGAAACAGTCATGCTAAAGGGTGCAAGTACTTTTTGTCACTGATTATCGCGATTCATTAATCCGTTATCACAGTTCGTTAATCCCCAACTACGATTCGTTAATTCTCTCTCTCTCTCTCTCTCTCTCTCTCAAACTGAGATTCCCCATGTCTGCCAGCACGTCTCCCTCTCAGTAATTAAACCCACTTTAAGGTAAAGTATAATAATAATAATAATAATAATAATAATAATAATAATAATAATAATAATAATAATTGGTAAACAACTGCAGTTTGCCTTTAAGTAAACAAATCACATAAATTTTTAGTAATTCCCAGAAGTAACTGTTTTTTGGGGTTATACATATATACATACACATGCGAACAAATACACATACATACATACATAAATCAACCACAAACATGTACACATACACCATCTCCACAAGTTCCAAAACCCTTAAAAAGAAGGGTTAAAAAAACAAAATAAAAAGTACTCGAGAAACGACAGACGCCACAAGGCCAGGCCATCCTTGTGGGCGTATATATGGGCGTATGGAAACCGAAAAAAAAAAAAAACAAGAGCCACGGGCGCATATTTCACAAGACGCGAGGATGGGGAAGGCGCCGCCGTCCGTCTGCTTACGAAAAGCGGCGCCAGTTACGCGTAAATCGAAGCCAATATCGGCAGTTTTCCGATATTTCGCCGATATTTCTCAAGCGATGAATCACCCCGTGGGTAGGGGGGAAGGAGGAAAAGAGGAAGGAAGGAAGGAAGGAAGGGGGGTGGGGAGGGTTGTAAGGGGTCCCCCCTGGGGTAGGGGTGGATGGGGAAAGGGGCGAAGGGGTGAGGGGGTTCTAAGAGGGTTCCCCTGGGGTAGGGGTGCATGAGGAGAAGGGCGAAGGGTTGGGGAGGTTCTAAGGGGTCCCCCTGGGGTAGGGGTGGAAGGGCGAAGGGGTAAGGAGGTTCCCCTGGGGTAGGGGTAGATGGGGAAAAGGACGAAGGGGTGAGGGGGTTCTAAGGGGGTCCCCCTGGGGTAGGGGTGGATGGGGAGAAGGACGAAGGCGGGGGGGGGGGGGTTGTCCTTCTCTTAGGAAAAGAATGAAGTAGAAAATAAGACGGGTGAGGTGAGAACAAATGGATGAATATGGATGACATGAAGAAACGGCATAGGACGCGGATGAGAACCTCTCTCTCTCTCTTTCAAAACTATCAACACGCAAGCAGACAATATCATAAAAAAAACGTACGGACATAAACTTTTTGTACCCGTTGAGAGAGAGAGAGAGAGAGAGAGAGAGAGAGAGAGAGAGAGAGAGAGAGAGAGAGAGAGAGAGAGAGAGTTATTACGAAATAGCAAACAACGTCTCAAAGTCCCTCGCGGTAATGAATTTTAAGTATACTAACTAAATTCAAGTAAATTCAACAAAAACCTATGAAAACCCAAAAGACTCAAAGTAACTCAACGAAATTCTACGAAACTCAGCGAAATTAAAAAGAGATAACGGGTGGAATTAAGAAGCACCAAAAGAAATTCTCGTAGGCAAAGAATCAAGAGGCGATGGAGCCGCTGTTTTGGAGGATGATTGAGTGCTGTGCGCTGAATCAGGCTTTGCAGGAAATGAGCCGTATTCATTGCTCTGAGAGAGAGAGAGAGAGAGAGAGAGAGAGAGAGAGAGAGAGAGAGAGAGAGAGAGAGAGAGAGATAGTTTACTAGGCAGTTGCTGAGAACCCGTCCCCGTCTCTCTCTCTCTCTCTATATATATATATATATACTGTATATATATATATATATATATATATATATATATATATATATATATATATATATATATATATATATATATATATATATAAAACAGACATTTATCCACAAAACTCCAAAATGTATTCTTCCGAAGCCACTCACTTTAAAAAGGAGAAAAGGCAGTTATTCCTCCAAGGGCAAAATTAATAAAAATAAAAATAAAAATGACACTGAGACTGAAAATAATGACGCCATTCCCAAACTTTTCAAAAAAAAAAAAAAAAAAAAGGATTTTCGAAAATGAGACTTCAGCAGTCGAAAGGACCCAAGTTTTAAAAAACTGCTAGCGACGCAAACTTTGGGAGAGATTTGTATTCCCTCTCTCTCTCTCTCTCTCGCTTACCATTATGAATAGCAGAAATATACAGTAGGTATATGTGGCTTCTTACCTTCCTAAGTATGTATCTATCTCTCTATAAACACAAAACAAACACTCATACAC